>NC_081181.1:214033247-214345747 GCF_029867415.1 Vicia villosa
GAACTAATATTAGAAATAATCATATTAATATACCCTTCTTATGTCTCTTAATGAAAATATTTTATAATAATAATATTTATATTACTCAATTAACAACGTTAATTATTCAAAAATCTACTGTTAATAATTATTAGTAGAATTTATATAATCATTTTTTAGTTTTTATATTACTCCGCTAACGATGTTAATTTTTTATATAATTATTTTTATGTTTTTATAAATAATACTTATGATTTCTATGGACATTAAGAAAATTAAGAATATTTTTAAAGTAAATTTATCGATAAAACTATTATTTATTATAATTTTATATTAATAATTTATATTAATAATATTTGTATTTAATATAGATTGGTGCTTCGTACGGATTAACCGACTAATATATATATATATATATATATATATATATATATATATATATATATATATATATATATATATAATTTATTATAAATTTTAAAAAATATATATAAATATGTTAATTGATAATAAAGACTACCCCTAATATTTTAGTCAATATCAACCACTTACTTCAATGGTACGGATTCTCCCTATTACATACTAAATACTAATAATAGATGCATATATTACACGTCAAGTACATACTGTTAATAGATATATGCATATATTATACGTCAATAAAACTCAAAACAACGTTTTAGTCACTGTTTTAAAGACAATTAAGGAGAATTAAATCTCACATGTTTTCAGGGCTAATTCCAAGACTATACAAATTCTGAACAGCTGACTATAATAATAGAGTTCAAGCGTACCACTTAAGAAAATTTTAATATTGACGATTAAGAAATATGTCAAACTGCATAATCTCAATTCTAAAACCATTTTCGATTTCTGTTCAAGCAAATATTTTAACCATAATTAGTAAACCCTAAGTGTTGGGTAATACACGTAATATCAAACAACCTGAAAACATGTCAATGTGAGTTACAAAGATAGGTAACTGAACATTAAGAAATATGTCAAACTGCATAATCTCAATTCTAAAACCGTTTTCGATTTCTGTTCAAGCAAATATTTTAACCAGAATTAGTAAACCCTAAGTGCTGACTAATACACGTAATATCAAACAACCTGGAAACATATCAATGTGAGTTACAAAGATAGGTAACTGAACATATGAATAAAAACAACTAAATTTAAACCTATCAATAATAGGATTAATAATCAATTCAGGGACTTTGAGATTCATAGAAAAACAAAAAGTGATGAAGGTAGAAATCAAGTTTAATATGTCGAAACCAAAGACTCTGCCGCGGTGGTTATTAACTATACCCGACCTCATGGAAGTGCAACACAGACCAGTGAAAGGCCCCCAAATTTAGAGGGCCTCATCTTTAAACAAAACAAAAATATGTATTTCAATTTATATTATATAAATAAAATGATGAAAGTTTCTCACAAATAGCATGCAAGATGATCGGTAGAAAATTAGAGAATATGTATTATAGTTTCTATAGTGGGTATGGTTTTTTAATTTTATTTTCTTTGGTTATTTAAACAAACTAAAATTAAAAAAAAATTGGAAATGAGGTGAATGAATAAGACAAATTAATTTACCAAAATAAAATTTAATATTTTTTCCAATTATTAATATTTTTTATTTTACGATTGCTAATTCTTTTTTTTTTAATCTGTAATTATATTTATCAAAGGCTAATTATCTCTTAACTATATTTAGTATTTTTTAATTTGTGATTTTTATTTTTAATTTGTGTTTAATTCTTCCAAAATTTAAATGATTATAGAGTATGTTGAATAAATTATTTTGATTAATATAATTACATTTTGTATGTGTCATTTTTAACTATAGTTATTACATTATTATTTAGACCCATTTTTAAAATTAGATTCGGACTTCGAGTTGATTGGGCCGATCTTTATGTTAACAATATTACAGTGAGAATCATTTGGTTCAATTTCCTCCTAAGTCCTGGTGAACAATTTTGAGATTCATGAAGAAACATAAGTGGTGAAGGTAGAGATCGTCTTTAATATGCAGACACCGAAGACTCTACTGCGGTTGTTGTTATTAACAACAATACACTGAGAATTAATCAGTTCCGTTTACTCCTCATACTTAGTGAACAACTTTGAGATTCATGGAGAAACAGAAGTGATGAACGTAGAAATCACCTTGAATATGCCGATGCCAAGACTCTTCCGCGGTTGTTGTTGTTAACAACAATACGCTAAGAAGCAATCAGTTCAGTTTCCTCATCAGGCCTAGTGAATAATGCTAAAAGTACCTTCAAGACGCCGTCGGCGCCGCCATGGGGCAGTGTCATACCCTAATTTTTGACCCCCCCTGAGATGACATATCTTCAGGATTTTCATCAAGTCAAAGCAAGTACCCAGAGCAGTCTGGCATTCAAACAAGGGTGTTCAAAGACAAGAAAACTTAGGCAAAGGATCAATCAATAGAAGGATTAGTCTCTAAATACAATCATAAGACTCAAGAGCTTCATTATTTCACCTACGATTGATTAGACACCCAGTCATCTGAGTACAGGTTTACTCAGGTCACCAGACTAGGGTTTTTTTTAGCCTATCAAGGACTAAGATCAGGGATCCCCTTTGGGAAACCCTAAAAAGCCCCAGGGGATCATTCAAAGACATCAATCATCTTCAAATAACTCATATGACAAGATCCACTGGACATTACACCTCAATTCAAAGTCTACAGTCATTATTTTCATATGGTCGACAATTAGGGTTTTTGACCTAATTCACCAAGATAGTTGACTTTTAATCAGGACATGGATTCAAAACTCAAGACATGATTCAAGAACCTCTACTACCTCAATATAATCCACTTACATCACTCATTTGAGGAGAAGATCTTGATTCTACACAAAAGTCCAAATTCTCACTTTATCAGGAAAAAGTCAACTGTATGAGTTCACCTTTGACTTTTGAGATTTTTGGTCAAACCATGACTTTCAAGGATCAATATCATCAATATATGGATATTAAAGTCATTTGACCAAAGAAATTCAAAAAGAATCTTCAAGGAGCAAAAAGTCGGGAATTAGGGTTTTTGAAGGCATAATGAGAACTCAAAATTTCACCTACACAACTCAAAAAACTTCCAACATGAAAGTTGTAGATCTTGCAAAATAAAATAACATCTTACAATGCAACTTTTTTCAAAAGATCAATCATTTAAGAGTTTTGGAAATTTTGAAGTTTTAGGTCATAAACACTTGGAAAATTTTCTAAGTGTTTTAACCTAGTTTTCTTCCAACTTTGGCCTCATTTTTAACAAATTTGCCAAAGGATTCTGAAGAAACTCCAAACTAATGATTTGAAGTAGATATTTAGGACTTTCCAAATTGTGTTCAACCTTCTCCAAATTCATTTTGAGCTAAGAGTTATGCTTGTTCAAAGTTGGCCTCATGAAGTGAAATTATAGGTCATGTACAATTTGAAACTTAGCAATTTTGTGCAAATGATCTCTCTTATGGATGCTACACGACCCATACCACATCTGAAAACATGCCATGCATTCATTTTTACCATGACATGAGAATTGAAGAAGATTCTAAAAAACAAGAACATGTGATTATGTAATGATTACATTTGTGAATTTATGGCAAATTGATGAATCACCCAAGGAATCTTCTCACCAACCAATTAGAGCTCATTTCTGTCTCAGAATTGTCCCCTAAGATCAAGCAAAATCGAGGGCTAGGGGATTGATCAAATGGAATCAAACTTCTCATCATTGCATAAGAGATATTTGCAAATTTTCTTCTTGGCTAAGAAATCAAACTCACTACACTAAGCAAGCTTGCTATGTTCAATTGCTCTGAGAAAATTGCCTATAAATAGAGGCCTCTTTCTCATTCAGAAAACACACCAAAGCAACCATATTCCTTGCTTTCTCTTTCTCTTCTCATGCTTATTGTTTTTCAAAGTTCTTTGGCAAGAAGAATCGTTTTCTTCAAACCAAAGCTTATCTTTGGAAAGTAAGCATTCTAACATCTCAAGGGAGATCATTTGAGGTGATCCAAGCACCTGGATCACTTCTGTAAGTGGAGGAATGCCATTGTTGCTCTCACTTTGGAGCTGTTGCAGTTGGAGGTCCATAGAGCAATTCAGAAGGTTTCCAACAAAGCCAAGCATCCAGGCACGTTCCATAGGAGGTAGTGAAGCTGTTCAGATGGCTGCAGCTCATCTGTAACTCAAGAATCATCACTCTCCATGTTCACTTGAAGCTCAAATCGAGGGAGGTCCATAGAACAATTCAGGAGGATTGAGGTTACAATAAACATTCAGTTAGCATCACTGAGTCCCAAGGAAGCTTTTGGGATCATTCATACAAGCCCAGTTGCTCTCTATCATCCTCACGACCTCCATTTTCAGAGGTAAGTTTCTGAACCCCACCTCTTTAATTTAAGCACTCTTTATGATATAGCTCGATTCTATCTTGTTCAGCATCATCAGAGGATTGAAAACCCTCTATCATCATTCATTTATCTTTCAGTATAGTCATTTAATTTGATTTTCAAATTTTAGGGTTCTTCACGTTTTTTAGTAAATTAGCTAGATGTAGTTAATATAAATAAATATTAGTTACATATTTAGAATTGTGAGTGAATTTAGAGCAAGATTGGTCTTTACATCTTTGCAAATGGTTGAGAAATGAGCAAGTTCACAAATTCAAAATTTGAGAGCTTGAGGAAGAAGACGACCATGGCTGTGGCGCGCAAATTTCAAATCTCTGGTCAAAGTTTATTTTATTTTTAATAGTAGGCGTTTTCTAAACGAATGAATAACTTGCCCCAGTGGCCACACATGCGCTCTTAGTCTCCTCATGCCTCAAGTCTGGGGTTCGAATCCCCCTCGCCCCAGACTTTTTGTTCCTTTTTATTTTTTTCATAATTTAACACTTGTCTGAAAATATAAGGCGTTGGATGTGTATCATAAACACCAAGCGCGCGTTGGCCCAGTGGTGTTGTTTTGAGTTGTTGACTTCAAGGGCGTGGGTTCAAACCATGGTGAGGCCAAAATGTTATTTTTTATCACTTTTCCCTTTCATTTTCTTTACAACTTCACACCAATAATTCACCTATCAAATTAAATCATTTTCACTCCATTTTTCACACACTTGTTATTTAATATACTTATTTTATGAATAATCAAAAAATCATAAAAAATATTATTTATTTCATGTATTTTAATTAGGTTTAAGATAGTATGTTTTAAATGTTTTCTTAAATACTTTAAAATATATATTTTTATCTTGTTACCTTTGTGAATAATTTTATGATAAAACCCTAATTGTTTAGGTCTTAATTAGGCATAGATCTTTATCTTTACCTTAATTAAGTTGACTTTTGTCAATTTTCAAAGCTGTTATCAGTCTCCGAATAAACGGATGATTAAGGTTTTCAAACAACAAAACCTTATATCATTTCAAATCATTTTCAAATTGCTTTTATAGCCAGTACTGTAAAGTACTGGGCCTCTAATAGAGTGTAAGTCCCAAACACCTTCTCTTCTTAGCTTGTTTTCAAAACTGTATTTTCAAAATCTTCTTTCTGTTTTCAAAACATTCTTCTGGTATTTGAAGGGCATTATTCCCGGTGAAACTCTTCAGATACCTATGTGACCTTTGTCCATCTTCACTTCTTCTATTTTCAAAAACCATTAACTGTTTATCATATATATATTCAACTGTTATCCACCAATTACTGTTGAGGCTCTGTACATACTTCTCCAATGGCCTCCACTCCATCCAGGTTAGGCTTTACAAGCTTTCCATTTATAGTCTTTATTTAAATTACTGTCAAATATAAACTATGCATATATATTAGTTTAGAACTACGTTTGAGTATAAACCTTAGGACAGTTAAACTATATATATATATATATATATATATATATATATATATATATATAGGAATATGACCTAGGATTGAGAATGTCTTCCCGGTGAAGGCTCTTTCCTAATTAGAGATCTGTAGTTCAAACCCCCAAGATGAATTATTCCCGGTGAAACATCTTGGCAAAAACCTTAGAATCCAAAATATAGGACACATCCACCCAAAGAGGATTTATTCCCGGTGAAACCTCTTACCCATTTGCTTAAAGCCAAAATAAGTTCAAAACTACATAGCTTTCTCTTGTGCTATAACAAGGACCCTCGATTAGCCTCCTCTTGGGCTTTGTACAAGGACCCACAAGCTTCTTAAAAGCATTTCCAGCTTCCTCTTGAGCTTGTATACAAGGACCCATCAGGTTTCTTATAAACATAGGAACAGGTCTTTAGTCACCTTTTAGCCTACCCCGGTGAGTTTCTTCCAATTTAAACCAGACTTTAAACAAGCTAAGATTATCTCAATTTCACATTGGGTACATTTTTGGAATGAGAGACATGGACAGTCTCTGTCACCCTTATCTTCATCAATCTTCCTTAGCAGAGTCTAGGATCCTTATTTGCTTATCCTCAGTAAGTGTCAGCCTTCATCTTGGGCTTTAAACAAGAAGTCTCCACTAGATAATCCTTCTGCCATCTTTCAAAATCCCTGGAAAGGGTTAGCCTCCACATCATTCTTTCATTTTAACAAAAATCCCTGGAAAGGGTTAGCCTCCAAAGTCATTTAATAAAAAAATCTGTTTAAAATGTCAAAAACCCCTGGAAAGGGTTAGCTTCCAAACATCAGTCTTTCAAAACCAAAGATTCATTCTCTTAGGAGATAATTTCCCCAAAAGAGTCAAAACCCCTGGAAAGGGTCAGCCTCCAAAAAAAAAACATGATAAAATCAGTCTTTTAACAGACAAATTCACCAGCTGAGTCAAAATCCCTGGAAAGGGTTAGCTTCCAAAAGAAAAACAGTCTTTTAATAAATAAAATCTCCTCAGTAGAGTCAAAACCAACAAAAACAGTTAGCCTCAACCTTGGGCTTCATACAAGGCACCAAACAATAAAACTCTCCTGTCAAGAGTCAGCCTCAACCTTGGGCATTGTACAAGGCAGATAATAGAGTCTTCCTAGTGAGTTCTTCATCATTCAGTAGCCACAACCTTGGGCTTTGTACAAGGCAGATAAACCATATTTCATGTGTCAAAAATTCCTAACATCCAGGATCTTTTCCCATAAAGTCATCCATACTCAGTTTACTTAAGAGTCCGCCACAACCTTGGGCTTCATACAAGGCAGAAAATAATGTTTTTCCTAGCTAGAGTCAGCCTCAATTCTGGGCTTTGTACAGAACACCAAATAATAATCCATCAAATAAACACTCTCCAAATAGAGTCAGCCTCAATTTTGGGCTTTGTACGGAACACAAAAATCCCCTGTAATTAATCCCCAGTGGAGTCATCTCCCAGAGTCGATAATAATTAATAAATCAATCAAAAAGCCTCAAGCTTGGGCCTCATACAAGCCAGCTAAAGTCAAAACTTTTATACAGTAGATAGACATAGCTTATCTCTATAGAGAGATATTTTTACTACTCTACCACATTCAAACAAACAAACATTACATTTTAATCAAGTCTCCCATTTAGGATTTTGAAAGGCATGAGCTGGCAGTAAAACCCAGACATGTGGTAACTTTCCCTAATTTGGATGAGCATCTTTCTTTCATTTAAGAGGCATTTGACTGGTATACTTGCACATACACAAGTAAGGTCCCCCTCTTGAATGAAATGAATTCAGTTATTATGTCACTCCTTTAAATGTTTGTGGTAGAATAGTACAAATACCTCTCTGTAAAGATGATTTCATGCCTCTTTACTGTAAACAGAGATTTAATTCAAAGCTTCAACCTTGAGCTTCAAGCAAGGCACCAAAAATAATTAATTTCCCTAGTTAGTTCCCCGAACTACATTAAGCTCTGACTTCCATTAGGGATATGTAGGCATGAGGTTCACAAGGAATCTCAGCGAGCTAATAAAATACCAAAAATAGTCAGTCAGTCTGTCTGTCTTTCTTTTATTCAATTCAATTCCTTCTCCTAACACAAAGGAGAAACTTTCCCAATAATCATTAGCAGCACAAACACATTTAGACACAGAGAAGGTTCCTGTAGAGTACTACAGATATGTAGGGTGTTTAAACACTTCCCTATGTATAACCGACCTCCCGGACTCCAGAATTTCTAGTCTAGGTGAATCCCCACACTTAGCAAACTCCTAGGGTTTAGTTGAGATCTTCTTTTCCCTTTCCTACTCGTAGGACAATAAGAAAGTTCGTGTGATATCGTAGGAAGAACTGAAATAAAATTCATCCCACCGCGGGCGCATTCTCCTTCCAAATTTCGCGTGAAGGGTCTAGCGTGCCGTCCTCCCAAGTGAAACGGGGAGGTAAAAAAAACGACACCACAGGCAGTTGTTCGTCCCCATGCGAGGGAGTAGAAGAGGAAAACATTATGTTGGAGATTGAGAATTTTTTTCGCTAGCGTAAAGCGAAAGCAACTGATAGTTGTGACGTAGAGTGACGAAAGCATACAATATAGTATTTATATGTCTCAAACTATAATTGCAATCGAGTAAAAAAATACTTTCATTTAATTTTACTAACAACTAGGAAAATATAAAAATATTATAATTAGTTAATTAAAAAAACAATATGATAAAAGTATAATTAGTTGATTACAATATATTTAGAATTAGTTGAAATAATTATTTTCTAACAAAGAGTCACTTAAAAGTCATATATAATTACTTAAAACTAGTAAAATACCCGTGTCTACACAAGGGTACTGGTATGGTGTGTGTATTTGTTTTTAAAATGTAATAAAAATGAAAGGAAATAAAGACAAATTACTTAACTAAAACAATTTATAATTTTTAAGAATTGATATTTGGATCATAAATATTAATTTCTTAGTTTGTGTGAAATATCCAAAAACATCTTATAATTGTATGGCATAATTACTATATTTTATTCTCAAAATCAAGTAAACTATCATTATATATATTAGGGTTAAATATGTTTTTCGTCCCTAGAAATAACCTAACATTTAATTTTAGTCCCTACAAAAATTTTCTTCAAAGAATGATCCTCATAAAGTTTTTCGTCCACACTTTTGATTCATACCGTATATTTCCTCTAACAGAAGCTGGCGTGGCACACCATTTTACATGTAACACCCTCTAAAAGCCACGACAAATATATTGCATAATCAGAATATATTAGCATACATATCAAAGAGGACGTCACATGTATTTCAAAACCAACACAAATACACCTGGTCATCCTCATAACACGCATTTAAATTCATGTTCCATATGATAACATATATGTGTATCACAACGACATAATTATCTTCTTAGAATGATACTAATAATTGCATCTCATAATATAAAGTCATGCACTAAAACATTAGGCACTAAAAGCCAAACATCACATAATCTCAATACATCATAGTATAAAAGAGAGTATAACAAATATCTCTCAAAACAAACGTGAGTTCAAACATTTTCCCATGTTACATAATCAGAGCATCATTCACTACCTAGATTAAGGAATAAGCAATAACTAGCTTCTCCGACTAATCCTTGCAAGCAAAGCACCACTACTCCTAGGTACTTGAGCGATGTCGTACAAAACATCATTTCAACAGAAATGTGAGAATTCATATCATTATAGAAATATATAATCATAAGTAATGCATAACAACATACATCAATAGAATTCATCACACTTCATACATTCATGTATTCAACATTTTTTACACAATTCATATGTTTACATATACAACTTAGCTTAACAATCTAAGATACCAAAGTAATCAATCAAAATTACCACCAATGTACCATTCACACAAATATCACATAAGCACACCAAAATATATTTCACATCGAAACATGTGACTCCAATGCAACTCTATCCAATATGCATGTGGTACCAAAATTTTATCCTTAGTGGTGTCACTGCGTCCATCTCCAAGACAGATAACCACCAAAAGTAAGTATGTCCTCTAAGCTTCAAACTAATCCTCTAGGTTTGGGACAAGTCACTAGCCTCCACGAAACTAGCAAACATTACCTCTTGACAACAAATGATGCATGTGCAAACTCAACAAATATATGCAATTAAGATCATCCCTCAATCTCAATTATACAATTATATATCAAATAATTCATCATATTTAAATTATCTCACCTTTTGCACAAACATACATATATCATGTTATCAATCACATATGAAAACACTTTCATAGCACTCACCAAATTAACACATCACAATTAACATGTAGCAAATAAAGCTCAACAATTTTAATCTTAACCAATTACAATTCAAACATACATATACACGAAATTCAAGTGTTATGTTCATACAAAGAATTGCCTCAAAAGCCATCCAAACATCAATTCTCAACATATATATACACACATACATGTCATTTTTCACAACTACACAATGACTAAATCACATACTTCCAATAAAACTATTTTTATTGAAAAGAATGTTGCACTAGCTTTCTAACGTTTCAAACGGGGGCTCAAACAAAATTACGGTTCAAAAGTTATGAATTTTTGAAGTTTCACAAATTCTCTGCCAGAACCTTCAGGAAATCGATTTCCAAACAGGAGGAATGATTTCCACTATACCATAACCAAAAAAATCAGATTTTTATGCTACTAAACTCAATTCCAACCCAATTCCAAAACTCCAAACCTCTTATATCAATAACCCAATATTTTATATCATCAACACAACATATATGTATCAATTACTAACATCAAAATATGTCTCTAACATCAATTTCATGGATTCACATTCAAAACCTAAACATACAAGACCTAGAATTTTAAATCTCAAATCCTAACACATGTTAGTACCTATTACATACATCATATATCCCATAATCACATGAAAACTCACCCTTATCTTATATGAAGTTCTCTTTCTAGGGTTTCCTCTTCTCTTCTTCCCTTTCTCTTCTTTCTCCTCTTTTCCTCTTCTCTTGATTTTCTTCCTTTCTCTTTCTAATTTATATTTCTCTTATTTTTGTTAAAACCCTTACTACATAATTCCACTAATGGGCTTACTAACATTTACCCCCACTTTTACTCTTCCAATTATATTATTAGGCTCAATTACTCATTTCTATTATTCTCACACCTGGTGACCCAATATACATATAAAACATATATTCACAAAATCACACAATTAATTAACCACTATATCATATAATAATTAATAAAATAAATAACTAATAAAATAACTACTAAATAAAATCAGGGTGTTACATTACACGCCACATCATTTAAAGTCAACATATTGAAAAACTCTTTAGATTGCAGGGGTTTTAAACCTTCCTAAATATAGATATCTTCTTATTGTTCTTACTCTTCTTCTTCTCCTTCACCATGTTGCTCAAACCCATGTTCATTTCTCTTCGTCTAGCTGCTAATGCTTTTCTAGTCAACCTTAAATTTGTACTCCATTTTCCCAGAACTTTTATTTCCCCATAAATCTCTCTAACTGCAATATGGTTGCACTCGCATTATCATTGTACATCCTGAAATCTCTCTCTAAAC
The DNA here is from genome assembly GCF_029867415.1 of Vicia villosa. Classification (NCBI taxonomy): domain Eukaryota; kingdom Viridiplantae; phylum Streptophyta; class Magnoliopsida; order Fabales; family Fabaceae; genus Vicia; species Vicia villosa. The sequence continues at coordinate 214,044,767 of NC_081181.1, forward strand.
ATTAAACTTGAAATATTGTTTTGATTTTTACTGGGCATTATTTTCCGTGACACCGATGAATGAAAGTTCAATTGAACTTTGAAAGTTGTGCTCACTGGTATATGCATTAGCTAACTTTATCTTGTGCTGAAATTTCATTTTTAGGTTGTTAAGTTATTTATTTGCATTTCAGCCACCATGTGTTTGACAAAATGCTACAATAAATTTTTATTGTTGGTTCTGTGCAACTAATAATCAAATAGAATTTTGGAAGTCACATGCACCCCCTGCAAGATTCATTTAACATAATTAACTCATGCATGTAAAAGTGCTAAAAACCAATACACAAATACAATATATACAGTGTGTCATATATAGTGAAATTTGAATGAATGTGATTCATTCACAAAGTTTATCAAAATAACAACCAACTTCATGAATTTTATGATATTTTAGTATTGATTGATAGAATAACTTAATGTCATGTTGGTTGAATCCCGAAGTAGTTGGAACTTGGAGACACATTATATTGCATTTCCCAAAACTGAAAAATCATTTTACATTAGTAAGCTTTAATGTCATAGGCATACAATACACTAACTAGAATTATGTGAATTAAAATATGTCTGACTATGATACAGTACTAGTGTATTGTCCATTCTTATTGATGAAAGTTACAAAACACCATTAGCCAAATTTTTTTGATATTTAAAGTCTCAATCACAAGCTATCAATTGCTAAGACTTTATATCAACTTATTCAATTTATTGATGAAAGTTACAAAACACCATTAGCCAAAATTTTGTGATATTTAAAGTCTCAATCACAAGCTATCAATTGCTAAGACTTTATATCAACTTATTCAATTTAGGTTATGTTACATTACAACACATATCTTATGATGGCTAGTTAAGAATATGTCAATCATAGTGCATCAAAACACTAGTGTTTTTAGTTTTTTAGGTTGTGTTTTAAAATTTGCACACACACACACACACACGCACACACACACACACACACACACACACACACACACACACACACACACACATATATATATATATATATATATATATATATATATATATATATATATATATATACACACACTCACACATACACTTTAATAATTGAATTAATATTCCTTATTTCAATATCAAAATGACTAGATAACTCGAAAATTGATATGTATTTTCGACTCCACGTAGCCATTTGAAGCTATAAACATGCACATGATGGAGAAAATTTAACAAATAATTCGTGGTGGGCAAAAATTGGGTATATATTGTTGGCTCATTTCAATTTCTCATATCTACTATGTTTCTATGTTCTTTACTCAAATGCATTTTATTTATCATATAAGGGATGAAAGTGTTAAGAAGATATAAATCAAACCATTTATTCTATATAAAATATAGTAATGTTGGTTCTTTTTTAATTCCTTATGCCAACATAAAAGCTTCTGGTTCATTTTTTCTACAAACCCATTGACAATCATATGATTAAAATTTTCTAAAATTAATTTTACTTTAAGGAGGTTTGTAAGCCCCACAATCTAACCATTTTTTTTTACTGTGTTGACTTTTAATGACGGGGCGTGCAATGTGGCGTGTCGTTTCAGCTCCCGTTAGAGGAAATAGACGCCAGAGACCAAAAGTATGGACGGAAAACTTTAGAATTACCATTCTTTGAAGAACAATTTTTTAGGGACTAAAATTGAATGTTAGAATATTTATAAGGACCCCTGATATATTTAACCCTATATATTATTATATACACTAAAAGAAAAAGTTTGATTAGTGTGTCCAAATCATAACGAACTAGATGAAGGAGTCAAGGGAAATAAACACCTTCTCTGTGATTTGTGGATTAACCAATCCCTTCCTCCCCACATTTCTATTAAGAGAGTTGAGATAACTTCTCTTTGGCCCAGGCTCAAAGAGCCACTACAAAGACCTCATATATAGAGTTGAGAAATGACCTAACTACAATACACATACAAAGTTTCTCACCTCACGTGAACTAGCTCTCAACAACCTTAAAGTCTCTGACAATCCTTAGTCACTAGGGATTGACACGCATTTGTACTTTTGGCAAGTACACATCTCAAAGTGCTCAATACTCTTATTGTTCACGACACTTCATACCTCAAGAACACAGAGAACAAGCTTCAATGTTTCCTTTGAATCATTGATATCTTTGATGTAAGCAAAACTTTAAGACATTTTCACGATAAACCCCAAAAAAATATAAATTATATCCTTGCATAAAAAAAACATAAGAAGTTGAACATATGCAGATTTGAGAAAGAAGAATTTTCATTTTGAATCGAATGAGAAAAAAGAATAAAAACATTTGGCAAATTTTATGTTGCTCGTTAAAACTAGATAAAAAAGCATACATATTTTGAGTTACAAACAATGGAAAAAGTTTTGGCCAAAGAAATGGATGATTGATTTTGGAAATTCTATGACTTTTGAGTTGCAAATAATGGAAGAAGTTTGTAACAAGGGAATGGAGGATTGATTTCGCAAACGATGGAAGAAGCTGTATGCACTGCACACTTATATGTAGGGTTTAGGGACATAGAAAACTTGAATTAATTTCATTACCATTAAAATCATTAGTTATGTTCTAAAACTAAAAAAGAGAGGTTTTCACGCGCGCATTGTATTGAAAATGTAAAGTTTGTTAATGATTTTATTTATTAATCTTCATAATTTAATAGTTTATAGCATAGTCTATTTTTAAAATAAATAAAAATAAATCGAACCATATATCAACATGGGCATTTGGTCTAGTGGTATGATTCTCGCTTAGGGTGCGAGAGGTCCCGAGTTCAATTCTCGGAATGCCCCCTTTTCACTTTAATATGTGTCAAAGTCTCAAATTTTCTTCATTTTTATAATCCCAACAAAACTATATGATAATTTTTAATTCTTAAATAGACCTTCATCATCCCAATTCCAAGAAAATACCAAAAGGAAAAGGGAAATATTACTTGTACACTAAAAAGTAACACTACACTGTATTGTTATACGGTTTTGTTTTTCTAAATTGTTTAATTATTATTATTTTATTTGTTTTGACAAAAAAATACATGGGCCATGCTTTATTTGATAGGGTGTAAATACATGGTGTAGGATTTTGGGTGTAAGCATAGCAAACCTCAAAGGAAAAGACAATTTACAATAGCAAACTAAAATAGGCAAATTAAATTACCCATAAATATGGACTCTATACATCCTTGGCTAATAGATAAACTATATGATAAAATAATATGTTTTCATAAAAAATAAATTAAGCTGTGCATAACTACTATGTAAAAGTTCATTCACTCGTCAAAGTTCTACAACATTGTATATCTACTAAGGGTGATCGCGGTGCAGTTTGGGCAGTTTTGACGAAAAAAATCATCTGAACCGCAAGAGAAAAAATCGTGCGGTTTGGTTTGGTTAGGTTGGCTTTTAAAAAAATCCGAACCAAACCAAACCAAACTAATGCGGTTTGGTTCGGTTCGGTTTTCTACAGATATTTTATTGAACAATACATACATATAGATGACAACATAACTTTGTATTTAGACATTCATACACTATCAAATAACAACAAAACTCGTCATGTTTTGACAACAACTTTCTATTTAATATGTAAAAATTAAATTAGACAAAAGTTAAATAATAAACATAAAATAATAGTATAAAACATTATAAAAATTATTAGAAATGAAACAAAAAAATAGAAGAGAGGACAGATTAGTGAAGGTGAAAAAGAAAAAACAAAAGAGTTGAGAGATTTGAGAAGAAGATGTGCGATAAAAATGAAACTGAAATAGGGAACATTTGCATAAAAATAAGAAGGTAAAAAAGAAAGAATATAAGAGAGTAGAGATTATAAAAAAAGAGGGAAGATGTATGTGGCAAAGAAGGCGCGATAATACTATTAGAGATTTGAAAAGATCGGGACTAAAATCATGTGTAAGGACGAGAAAATTGTTCTTAATCATAAGGCTAAGGTATAATACATTTAAGTTTGGGTTGGATGTGAGTTAAGTAAAAGTTAGGTTGTAACATAATGCGGTTTGATTCGGTTTGGTTCGGTTTACAAAATACAAACCGCAAACCGAACCGAACCGTGCAGTTTTATTAAAAGATGACCCAAACTAATCCGAACTAAATGCGGTTTTTTGCGGTTTCGGTTTGGTTTGGTTTGGTTTGCGGTTTTCTATTAGGTTGGTTTGGTTTTGAGCACCCCTAATATCTACCATATAAGAAAATCTAAGGTTGTGGAAAAGACCTAACTACCCTTGCTGCTTTTACAATTAGCCACGTCTGCATTTTTTATTTTCCAAAATTTCTTTCAGCATCACATTCAATTTCATCACATCACGTTTCGGCAATTTTGTGTTGCAATTTTCTCTTTCTTCTACTTTCTCTCTCCCAACTTCTTCTTCCTTTTCTCAAATCTCACTTTCTTCCTCTTTTTCTCTCAAATCTCACTTTCTTCCTCTTCTTCATTTCCCTTTTTCTTCATCATCTTCTTCGACTGAAATTTCTTAACGTTGGTGGGGGATCTACATTTTTGTTGTCTTGTGGTGGTCGGAGCTGAAACACAAACGACGAAGAAGACGCCGACTCTCCTCAAATTTTCGAGGTTCGATTTTCACATTATTATTTTACATTCATTTCTAATACTTCAGATCCTTCTGTTTTCCCTTTCCAGATCTTGCAACCGTTCATTCACTACGATCAGTTTCGATTCATTGTACCGTTATTGTTATTGTGAATTTTGATTTGAGAATTTAATTTTCATTGTGTAATTTGTTAGACTGGTTTTTAGATATGTGATATTTGATTTATGTGCGTTCTATTTTTGGTTTCAGATGTGTTTCGATTTCACCGTTTGGAATGTCTGAGGCCAAGATATTAGTGCAGGTAATTTACAAGCTATGTGAAATTTTTATGGTATTCTACTGTGAAATTTAATTTTTGGATTTCTTTCTGGTTTATTGATGATATGAGTTTTTTGCAACTTAGGTTTATCGGTGATGGATTTATGCTCGAAGTTCGATCGCGGTGGCCGCCAGTGATTATTCCAAAAGAAGTTAGTTTTCAATATTTTTGTTTTCAGATTTATGGCTCACTTCTGAGATAACTTCATAATATTGAGTTGACTTGTTTGAAGCTGCTTTTATGTAGTTTACTGGATCAGAGCTTTATATTGGAAGCAACATGAAATAAATTATTCAGACATGGATGATGCAATGGTATGCGACGCTCCACCGTATTCTTCTGCTTCAGATTTGTTATTTACATTCTAATTCATGTTTTTGCATTTATGATATGTCTTTTAAAATTCTTCTTTCTTCTGAAAAAATGGAGTGGGCTCAATTAAACACAACCGGTATGTATTGAATTGTTAGATTTCTGTTAAAGATATCAATATTATGCATGGTTAAATATATTTATAGTTTTATACAATAATGTATTTGGCCTTCAGAGATACAAGGCTTATAGGCAAGACACCATTGTTGTAGCTGGATCTGAATATGGCAGTGGAATATAGACCATTGTTGTAGCTGAATATCCAGAGCAAGGGCTTGGGTGGCAATTGTTCCAAGCCAACCATGAGGGTCCTTGGACGACCATTCAAAAAGAGATATAATTTGTCTAGAACCTTCTTAACATATGAGAATTATCTGAGGGACGCATGCAGGTGATCTAAGTCTTAGATACATTCAATGGCTTGCCGCATTGCACGCCTATAAAATAGTATGTTGTTATAACCTATCCATTATAAATAGAAAACGCGTCAATTTCAAATAGACAATTTTAAATTCAATTTCAATTCACTCTTCTCATTCATATATTAACTTGACCTTAGAATGTTAACCTTGCAAATCAACATCCTCCACCACACCAAAAACTTACATCCATCATAATCCTCCATAATTACCAATCCTTACTCCATTGCTGATTCTACAACTGAAGAAAAAAAGTATGCAACAAAAGGAGTCATATGAGATATATTTGAAAAAAATTATATATAATTACTTGTATAATAGCTTATATTCAGAAATAGCTCTTATTTTCAAAAGTGCTTATAACCAAGGACTTAAAAGAGTTCTAGTAAATAATAAGATGGTGTTGAATACCAGAATATAGTGGGCAATATTTTATTTTCAAATCATAGTTGATAATTATTTTTTGGGTTAATAGTAATTCACCCCTGTAATGTTAGCGAATTTTGCTTTTCCCCCTCCCTACCTTTTGGCAACGGTTTTTAAAAAAAAACCGTTGCCAAAACCTGCCTTTGACAACGGTGGGGGTAAACTGAAATTTGCTCATATTACAAGATAAACTACTATTAACTCTTATTTTTCCGACAAGAAATCATACTTGGTGATAAACTTTAAAATAAGAAACATTTAAAGTTGTGGGACAGTCCAATTCAAAGGGCGCCCCCCTTTTTCGGTTTGATCATTATCTGCTCCTCTCTTCAAATATCATCATTACTATTTATTATTGCGTAGCATTTTTGTCCTCACTTTTACTCAAACAAGGAAACAGTTACTAATAGAGGTATGGTAGTCTTGCAAGAATTGTTTAGAAGATTAAGTCACCATTGGTATGTGATGGTGATGTGCTTGGTAGTGCTTATGCTGTTGCTTGCAATAGCTCTTCGTGTTGGGTTTGATGATATTCAGAAATCCAATAGCAGCTACCACGACCGTACAATACGACGTCTTCGTGCTTTTCATGGTTCGTCTCTTCGTCTTCGCTCCCAGTCCCACCGTAACACCCACTCTCACTTCTAGTAGTTACTAAACCATGTTTGTACGCTGTTTTTTTTAGAGATAAACTCCATCTTCTATTTAAGTTTTTCTTTTTTTTTTGGATTATTTTTGTTTAGCTAGAATAAACTCTCAAGGTTGTTTTTTCTTCCTTAAATCTAAATAAATGATTTATATCTAGATCTAGTTTCATTAGTGATTTTATTTAAAAAATTATTGAAAAATATTTAACTCTAAAAAAAAAAAAGATTGAATAAGAGTTTATACATATATCGATAGTAATTATTTGTGTGCTTCTCGGAATTTTGTTCATGAGATATCTCTCTCAGTGTTAGTTGAGATGGAGAAATCAAAGATGTAGGAATGAACTTAACCAACAAGAAGCTGAGTAGTTGTTCATGTGCCATAGTCGTGTAGGACTCTAGTGTAGAACACCTAGCTCGGCTTTTAATAGATGTCGAATAGTCGAGTTGGTAGCCCAATCTAACTGTTAAGAGGCAATCTTAAGGTTGCATAAAAGTTACAAAAGTGATGATGAGCCGTTATAAAACATGATTGGTGTCAATTATCGTGATGGCGAATATTATCTCAAACATTTAAACATGAAAGACGAAGGAGCAACTTATTAAGACGAAAAGATTGAAACATTAAATATATAAAAGACATCGAAGCAAATAGAAAGATATTTGAAAAATAGAAGACAAACACACTTACTTACGTTTGTAATCTCATTTGATTAGTATATAGAAAAAAACCCTTTATTTTATAAAAATGATAATTCAATCATTTTACAAAATTTAAAAATTATAATTAATTTTGTATAAAAAATTATTTTTTATTACTAACTTTTACTATTATATTTATAATAATAAGAATGAGTTTGATCAAATATGAAGCAAACAAACAATTTTTTTTACTATTTAAATTAAAAAAAAAATATTTTTATAAATAGGTTTCTTAAGTTCAAAATAATTAAAGTTTTAAAACTTATTTTTTACTAGTTAAAAGATTAATTTTATTACTATGTAACATAAACATATATTATTAAAGTTTAAAATATAGTTAAATTATATAATTTTTTAAATGATATATTTTAAAAATTATTTAAAATAGTTTTAAATTTAAGTAAATTTTTTAAAAAGATCAATATTAAAAAATTTATAATAAAAGATAAAATATCTAAATTAATATTTGATAAAAAATATTTAAATTAATTTTTTATTTGAAATTTTTTAATAAATTATTTATTAAAAAAGTAACAAAGTAATATTGTAAAAATAATTTAAAAAAACTAAAACAATAGTCTCCTTACTTTTTTTGGAGGCTTCTTCATAATAAAGTTTCGACAAACGATAACTTGGCTATTAGGGGGATTCATCTTCCTTTCATTTGTAGTCTTTGTGGCACTAATAGTGAAATTTGGGTGTATCTGTTTTTCTCCCGTTCTTTTGCAGCCAGGTTTTAGAACTTTCTCTCTTTGATAGTGTCACATAATTTTCTATCTATGAGATTTATGGACTGCGTACAACAAGGTTTCTTCTGCTTAAAGTAAACTGGTGTTGCTGACCGCGATTATTAGTATAGTTGACGCGGTTTGGAAAGCTCGTAATCATAGTCGGTTTGATAATCAGAACATCCTTTGAACTTCTTCTCTTAACGCGATCAAGGTCGAGGTTGCTTATACGGGCAATGCTACTTTGAAAATCGGTTCGAATTCAACGTGGGATTTTAAAATTCTCAAGAGTTTCAATGTTAAAGTTAATCCTCCCAAAGCTTTTATCGTCAAGGAACTCTTGTGGAACCCTCCAGTTCTTCATTGGGTAAAATGCAATACATACGGCACATCGTCAGAGGTGCCTCACCGTGTGGTCTGCGGTTGTATCTACAAAGATCATACTGGAAAGCATCTTGGTAGTTCTTCCAAATTTCTTGGCTCAGGTAATGCTTTTATGGATGAGTCATTTGGTGCCATATTTGCTATTGAAATTGCGAAGCAGAAGAATTGGGTTAATTTGTGAGTTGAATCGGATTTGAAGTTGGTGGTATTAGCATTCACCAAGCCTTGCATTGTCCCCTGGGCTCTCCGAAACATATGGGAGAACGCTCTTCATCATGCTAGATTCATCCATTTTTTAGTCACACAAACTTTTAGGGAAGGAAATTATTGCGCGGATAGACTCGCAAACATAGAATTACATATACATGATTTTATTTGGTAGTAGGTTTTTCATAGAGATATGTTAATGGAGTTTATTAAAATTCAATTGGCCTCTCTTATAGAATTACTCTGTTATTTTATTTTTCTATAATTTCTATTTTTTTTTAAATATATTTTGTGGTGGACTTAGTCCACCTTCTGATAAAAAAAAGTTAAGGTTGATAGATTAATTTTGTTTCATAGTAGATTCAACTAAAGATTGTAAGGTAATTGTTATATATTCGACGATATTTGATCACTTTAAATTTATCACATTTGTAAATAACTTAATTTTAATTTTTATATGCTATTAACATAGATAAGTTCGTTCACAAATTTATTATTTTCAATTTTAATAATGTTAAATTTGTAATTTATTAAATGTATTTTAGTTACTAGAATAAAATAAGTTAAATATTGTTTTTAGTAAAAAAATTTAAAAGTCTGCCATGTAAATTTATAACCCATCCTTATCTAATTTTTGCTGATCCATTATTAATTTATGTCATCTTTGTTAACTCCACTTTATTTATTTTCTATTGTTTGGGAGGTTACGTGTGGCCTACCCTAGCTACTTTCATTCTTATCCTAAAGAAATATTGTTCGATTCAGATTTTAAAACCCGTGACGTGAATTAATGTATTCTACCAGTTTAGAACCTTCCGGAGGTAATGCAATTGGTATGCGCGGCAAAAAATAAATATTTTATAATACGATTTAATAAGTTTTTGGTCCTATAAATATTGTAGTTTCATTTTTAGTCTCTCCTGAATTTTGGCAACAGTTTTAAGTTTTAGTTGGTTTTAACAATTTTTTTTTAAAAACCGTTGCCTAAAGGCAAAGAGGACTAAAAATTAAAACTGTAATATTTATATGACCAAAAATTTATTTAACCCTTTATAATATTATATACAAGGGTTAATACATATTTTCCCCCTGTCATATAGGCGTCATTTAAAAAACCCCCTGCAAAAAAAAAAGTTGCAAGAATTTTCCTAACATTTCAAGATTCTCTCATTTTTTACCTTCATCACATCCAGTCAGCAAAAAAGCTGACGTGACATGTATTTTTTTTATTTTTTTAATTTTTTTCGTTGACTGGATGGCCATGTTGCTTTTTATATTATTTATTTATTATTTTTATTTTTTTGATTTTTTTAATTTTTTTCGTTGACTGGATGGCCCATGTGGCTTTTTATATTATTTATTTATTATTTTTATTGCCAAGTAAGCATTTTTTATTATATAAATTTTTAGTTTATATTAGAAAGCATGTTAATGCCCAAAAATTTGACTTGAGAGGGAGTTGAACCCACACCATCAATTCACCAACACAAGGGCTGAAACCGCTAGGCTACATGAGACCATTTGTAGTATTAGTGTTTGAAATAAGTTTTATAATATGTGCTTACAATGAGTTTAATATTTCTAACAATTTTTGTTTCATTTTTCTGTTTTATTTTTTCTTTCTCATTTTTTCTGTAATCTTTTTACTATTTAATTTTATTTTTTATTTTTTAAAAATATCTATTTTTTATTTCAATTATTTATTATTTGCATTTTTAATTGGATAAATTACAGTTTTGGTCCCCTGTTTTGACATTTTCATGATTTTGGTCCCCCTATTTTCTTTTTAAACAGTTTTGGTCCCCCATCCCAATTTTGAACCAGCTGTTCATGTACGGTCATGTACTGTTCATGTACGGTCATGTACTGTTCATGTACGGATCATGCACTGTTTATGAACAAAATTGGGATGGGGGACTAAAACTGTTTAAAAAGAAAATAGGGGGACCAAAATCGTGAAAATACCAAAACAGGGGACTAAAACTGTAATTTAGCCTAAAATTTACTTGATTTTTTATCTTTTTACTATTACTTGATTTTTATTACTTGATTACTTGTATTTACATTTTATTACTTGATTTCAATTATCTTTTTACTATTACTTGATTTTTTAATTATTTACATTTTATTTAATTTAATACATTTTAATTGTATTTGTTTAATAAGTTTAAATATTAAATAAAAAATATTTAAATACATTTTGATTTAATAATTAAAACGTATGTTTTTATTTAATATTTAAATACATTTTATTTAATTTAATACATTTTAATTGTATTTGTTTAATAAGTTTAAATATTAAATAAAAAATATTTTAATACATTTTTATTTTATAATTAAAACACATGTTTTTATTTAATATTTAAATACATTTTATTTAATTTAATACGTTTTAATTGTATTTGTTTAATAACTTTAAATATTAAATAAAAAATATTTTAATACATTTTTATTTTATAATTAAAACACATGTTTTTATTTAATATTTAAATACATTTTATTTAATTTAATACGTTTTAATTATTTATTTACATATTTAAACGAATACAATTTAAAACTATAATTAAAAAAAATATTGTTGTAAATATTAAAATCAAATAATAAATATTAAAAAAATACATTTTTGTAATAATTAAAAATGCAAATAATAAAAATTGAAATAAAAATAAATATTTTTAAAAAATAAAAAATTAAGTTAAATAGTAAAAAGATTACAGAAAAAATAAATAAAAAACAGAAAAATGAAAAAATGAAAAAAAATTGTTAGAAAACATAACATGAATGTTTAAATGTTAAATAGAATGAAGTAAACTTACTGTAAGAGAATATTATAAGATCTATTCGAAGCACTAAAAAGACAAGTTAAATCAAGTGGCCTAGTGGTTTCAGCCCTTGTGTTAATAAACTTATGGTGTGGGTTCAACTTCCACCCAAGACAAATTTTTGGGCATTAACATGCTTTCTAATATAAACTAAAAATTTATATAATAAAAAATGCTTACTTGGCAATAAAAATAATAAATAAATAATATAAAAAGCCACATGGGCCATCCAGTCAACAAAAAAATTTAAAAAATCAAAAAAATACATGCCACGTCGGCTTCTTTTGCTGACTGGATGTGATGAAGGTAAAAAATGAGAGAATCTTGAAATGTTAGGGAAATTCTTGCAACTTTTTTTTTGCAGGGGATTTTTCAAATGACGCCTATATGGCAGGGGGAAAATAGGTATTAACCCTATATACAACAACTAGTGTTTAAATTGGAACATTGTAAATGTAGACTAGAAAATTGAAAAACTATGCACAGTCATTTTTTTAATTTCAGTTGTATTTTTGTATTTTTAACATTGGATTTTTTTTGTTATCCGATTATTAATTAATATTGCGTTTTTATTTCGGTGTCAAACAAAAGATTGGTGATGTCTTGATAAAGTTAATTGTAAAAACTCTGCAGTACAGTAATGTAAATCCTCAATACGACATAGCGAGGGTGCAATTATAAGATTGATATTCTAATAGCTAAGTCAATTGAATAGGAAGTGTAAATTATAAAAGTGAATAAGATTGTATGTTCCGACAATAACATAGTTATATGGTTGATGGTTAAAATCACTTCTAGTATGTGTGGCATGGACTTTGGGATGTTCTTGAATTGGATTCGACAACTTAGCATGTCTTTGTGGTTGGCTCCAGTGTGCTGCCTCATGGTGAGAGTACAATTATTTGTCTAGTGCGAACGAAATTTTTTTGGGTTGGATCTTTCACATTGGGTCAATCTTGTTGGATTGTTTGTCCAACCTAAAAATTTTCCTTCCAATTTCTTGTTGTTGTGCACGGAGCTAGGAATATGATAAAGTTAGTGAGAACGACCTCTATATTGTTTTTCATTGTTGTTTTGAGGCTTCTGAGCATACCTATGCATTTGGGAAGAGGCTTGGGGTGTAATGAATTAGGGCAAGTGATCTCCGATACATGTACATTAAATACTTGTCTTGTAATCGTAATGTTTCGTAATATAAACTCACTACGTGGCCATAGACTTTCAGGGTATGGATTGATGTCATCGGAATACTCAAGTATTGTTACAATATCGAAATTAGACCAGGGTAATTGATCATTCCATTGCTCTTCTTAGTAGTGTCCCTACCAGAAGAGCATGTGATTCTAGTGCCGACCTTTTAGCAAGCTCCCACTTCCATGTGACCCTGATTCATTGTATCAAGAGATGGTGACATCCAAGCGCAAATACGATCAAAGAGCAGGAACTTTGAACAAACTACAACCTCAGGTCGTCCAGCAAGCGCAACAGCTTCCACCGGAGCCGGAGTCCGTGCAAGGTTGCTCGTAAGCAATGTTCTCTGAATGCCATCGCTCTATCCGGAGTAGGCGACTACCAAATTCCCATGGTCAAACAAGCAAAATAGATGAGATCCGATATTTCTGTGTAAAACTCTAAGATATTTGAGAGTGTCTTGAATACTTTAGAGCTATGTTTGGATTAGGAGTGTTCGCGATGCGGTTTGGGCGGTTTTGACGAAAAAAATCATCCGAACCGCAAGAGAATAAATCGTGCGATTTGGTTTGGTTCGGTTTGATTGGTTCGGTTTTTTACAAATATTTTATCGAGCCATGCATACACATATAGATGACAACATAACTTTGTATTTAAACATTCATACACTATCAAATAACAACAAAACTCGTCATATTTTGACAATAACTTCCATTTAATATGTAAAAATTAAATTAGACAAAACTGGAATAATAAACATAAAATAATAGCATAAAAAATATAAAAATTATTATAATGAAACAAAAAAATAGAAAAGACGAGAGATTAATGAAGATGAAAAAGAAAAAAAATAAAAGAATTGAGAGATTAGAGAAGAAGACGATAAAAACGAAACTGAAATAGGGAACATTTGCATAAAAATGAGAAGATGAAAAAGAAAAAAATATAAGAGAGTAGAGATTAGAGAAGAAGAGGGAAGATGTATGTGGCAAAGAAGACGCGATAATGCTATTAGAGATTTGAGAAGACCGGGACTGAAATTATGTGTAAGAATGAGAAAATTGTTCATAATCATAAGGCTAAGGTATAATAGGTTTAAGTTTGAGTTGGATGTGAGTTAAGTAAAAGTTAGATTGTAACGTAATGCAGTTTGGTTCGGTTTACAAAATACAAACCGAACCGTGCGTTTTTGTTAAAAGATAATCCAAACAAATCCGAACCAAATGCGGTTTCTTGCGGTTTCAATTTGGTTTGATTTAGTTTGCAGTTTTCTATTGAGTTGATTTGGTTTTGAACACCCCTAATTTGTATACAGTACAATGAACACAACGGAACAGAATGAGATGAAGCGGAGTAGAACACAATGGATTAAAAATATCATTTTATTGTTTAGATATTTTATGGCGGAATAGAACAATTTTGACATTTTGCCCGAATCAAATAGTACAAAAGTGAAAGAAGGAAATGTAATGCATTCCATCCGATTTTCCTCTATTTTAGTCAATTTTAATTAATCCAAATAATAAAATTTAAATTTATAGTAGTATATTTCATCTCATTTTATTTTTTTAGGTTTAATTGCAACTTTGACCCCTCTATTTGATCTTTTTTTTTATTTTTGTCCTCCCATTTTTAAAACAACGATTTTGGTCCCCCTTCTTAATTTTCTGTTGAAAAAGAGACAAAAATAAAGACTAATTTTGCAGAAAAAAACAAATTAGGGGGATAAAAATTACACAAAAAACTTAAAAATGAGAATAAAATAGTAATTTTTATAATAGAGGGATCAAAATCAAGAAAAAGATAAAATAGAGGGACTAAAGTTACCATTAAACCTATTTTTTATTCTATCAATCTGAATATAGCCTAAAAAAAATATTCTTTCACCAGCTCTTCAAGTCCATCGATTCAAATCTGAATATTTTCAATCTAGAAGCATTATCAAACATCATATACACTACTTCTATATATTTTATAATATATTTACGTTAAAAGAAATAACGAATGTACATAGTGATTTAACCATAATTTAATTGTGGGTTAAATCAACTAATATTTAAACTAAATTAACTACAGTTATGCACATAACTAATCAAATACCATATGAGTATGAAAAAATGTACATGTGTCCCTGAAATTATAATAATCGTTAGGATTAAACGCCACCTCATTCTTTAATTCAATTTGTACTATTTGTAAGCTTCTAGTCTAACCGTCCTCTTCTCAAGTCTTTTTTCACCCACTTTCCTTTCATTTTCCAATTCCACCAAATTCCTTCTCCCACTACTCCAACATGGCTAAAGGAGCATCTCAGTCTCAATCTTCAACCTCAACATCCTCCCGCCCCGGAGGCGGAGGAGGCGTCGTCGCTCCCCGCGGCTCCGCTGCCGCAACCGCCGGCATGCGCCGTCGCCGTGTCACCTCCGGAAACAGCACCGCCAGTGTCGCAGGTGGATCCAGTGGAAGCAACAACATGCTGAGATTCTACACGGACGATGCTCCGGGGCTGAAGATATCGCCGACGGTGGTTTTGGTCATGAGCCTCTGCTTCATCGGGTTCGTCACCGCGCTTCATGTGTTCGGGAAGCTTTATCGCTACAAAGCTGGCGGTGGTGTGTGATTGGGAGATCTGAATCTGGTAGTTTGGGTTTCGGATCTTGATCGATCTGTTTCTATAGCGCGTTGCTTTTGTTTCTCTGTTCTCTAATTAGAAACTGTTTTTCTTTTTAACTTTCCAAGCTTAATTTCACTGATCTTTGTTTTTTTTTTTGTTTTTGGTTTAGTTATATTGCAAGTTGATTTGCTACTTCTGTTTTTTTTTTCTTTCTCTCCTGGTTAATTTATGAGTTTGTTGAACGATTGCTGTAAATCTGGTTTTGGCATTAAATGTGATGAGTTCAATTAAATGAATGAAAATGAATATTTGTTTTTAATTAGTGATGCGATCAGCTAGGTGGTGTCATCTGAGTAGGGATCACATGTATGTTTTGTTTGAGAGGAAGGGGTCACTTGTAATTTTCGAAAAGGAAATTCAAGACTTAGTACCGTTGTTTATTTTTGGGTACAAACTTGTTAAATTGGAAAGCAATGTGATTACACAATGAAGATCGGGTTAGGATAGATAGGGAAGACAACGGGTCGGATTCAGGTTTCACATTATCCAAATTCGCACTCGAAATTGACACCCGAACTCAAATTTAAATACGGGTGGAAAAACAACACCCATGCTCACACTCGCTCGTTTCGGATTTTTTCACCCAAACCCGCACCCGTAACAAAAATACATTTTTTCTATAACTTTATATATATATATATATATATATATATATATATATATATATATATATATATATATATATATATATATATATATATATATATATAAAAGCGGATGTGATTTCGGATTTCGGGGGCGGGTTTCACACTATCTAAACCTGAAATATCGGGTGACACCCGAACTCAAAATCCAGTCAACTCGGATTTTCATCCGTTGACTCGGGTTCGAGTCCAAATAAGCCCCGCGGGTTTGGGTCAACTAGCTAGAACGGATTGAATCACATAGATTCTATTGTAGATAATTGTGTCAATATGTTGACACTCTTTTAAATAATTTAGTGTTTTATTTGATGCTGGGTCTTCTCAATGAGACTTGAGGCCTCTAAAACTAAAATAAATGAACTACACTCTTATATACTTTCCTTCTAAATTACAAATTAAGAGTCACTTTCTAACAAACAAGTAACTCCAAATTATGAGCCGCCTTGGTAATTTAATATTAATGATTATTTTTTCTAATATTATGATTTATTGTTTTCTTCTATCTTTTTAAATTTTATTCTTTTATTGGATTTTATTTAAATTTTATTGGTCTATGTCGTTAACAAAGGATAATTTTATAAAATTATGCATAATTTTTTATTATATAAAATATTTTTTAATATTCAGTATAATGGTGAGGCCTAGGCTATTCATTGTAATATTGCGCTAATTAGTTCAAATGAGTGTACACCAATGAAAATTTGTTAAATATAGTAAAATTTTAAACTACTTATCATAAAATTTTAAATTTCATATCAATCTAAAATCTTAAGATCTTAAGGTTTGTGATCTATGTAATTCTTATAATATTGGGGTAATTTATTTCTAAGACGTATATTAATAAAATTTTGTTACATAAAATAAAATTTTAAAATCACATATTAACCAAAAACCTACCAACACCTACGGTTGGTTAGACACCTCCAACGGGAGGTTCTTAGGTTGGTTCTCTATAGCAAATTTTTTTCTCTTTCCAATGCAATATAGTTGGACATCGGTGTAAATTTATACAACAGTTCTTACAAACATTTTTATATTAAAAAATTAAAAGTAGCGGTTGAAACGGCTAGTTGTTATTTTTTTTATTTTTTTAAACTTATGTTTCAATGAACTTTTTTTTATATTAAAAAATTAAAAGTAGTAGTTGAAACGGCTAGTTGTTTTATTTTCTTTTTTTTTAAAATTTTTTTTTAAACTTATGTTTCAATTATAAATGGAGTCTCTTAGAAAAAATTTACCCACACCAATTTTCTTTCACTTTCATTTTCATATTGTAGAATATGATTGTGGAAGACGAACGACATACATATGGAGGTAATTTTGATTACTCTTATGATAATGTGGATGACAACAACTTAACAATCGAAACATTTAACGGTCCTCATCCGAATCATGCAATAAAACTACAAAGAAGAGCAAGTATTCAATAAAAACAAGTTTATCGTCAACTTCAAGGAAATTTAGTCGAGTATATTTGGGAATGTTTTGGACATGTAGATGATGAAATTTAAGTTTAATTTACTATGTAATGTTATTTATTTTTATTGTTTTTAATTATATGTCATGTATTTGAGATTAATATTAATTATCATTTTAAATTATAAGTTTATTTTGAATTTTATGTATTTTATATCAATTTTAATTTAAATTTAAATTATTATTTTAATTGATATAAAATTTAATATGAATAAAATATTAATAAATAAAATAAAGTTGTGGGACCGAATATAAGTTCTTCATTGTACCATTGAAGTGAAAAAATAGTTGAGTTGCTTCAAACTGATGTGACTTAATAGGTCCTACAAGAAACTCAAAAATG
The DNA here is from genome assembly GCF_029867415.1 of Vicia villosa. NCBI lineage: Eukaryota > Viridiplantae > Streptophyta > Magnoliopsida > Fabales > Fabaceae > Vicia > Vicia villosa. The sequence goes on from NC_081181.1 coordinate 214,062,733, forward strand.
GGTTCACAATTGGAGATGCTATGTATTCTTTCATTTTGTAAAGTGTTCAAAATCCTTTTCATTTATTCACATAACATCCTATTACTCAAAATCAAAATTAAATTACATATTTTTTCTTTGATTTAATTTTATTCTTTAAAATTATGTTATCTTAACATTTTTATATGTAATAAGATTTTATTTATACACGAGATAAATTATCTTAATTTTATAACTATAAGAGATAACAAAGAATTTACCTAATATAATTTAGAGGAAGTAAATTTAATTTATATACATTTTAAAAGAAACGATATCAAAATTAATATTAAAATTGAGGGAAATAACAATTTTTTCTTCATAATGGGTAACTATAAAAAATGAATAGTTATAGCTTTAAAATATAGGAAATTTCTTTACCCACCTCCCTCTTTTCTTGGTCACCTCTGGTGAAAAACCCAAAATACCCTCACTTCGGAAATGCATTTCCGAAACGCTTATTTTTTTTCAAAATTTGTCTTATTTCGGAAATACACTTCCGAAAATACGAATGGGAGGGGGGTGTCTTCGGATATACACTTCCGAATTTTTTTTGGGAGGGGGTGTCTTCGGATATACATTTCCGAAATATTCCAAGACCAAATTGGTCTTGGAATGTTTCGGATATACACTTATGAAAGAATTCAATAATTATTAAAAAATTAAAATCAAGGTGAATCAATACAATTAATAGGTATAAAATCAAGGTGAATCAATACAATTAATAGGTATAAAATTTCCTAAACAATTTTGAAGTTAAAAATTATTTTACTAACTTATATAAATCAAAAACATCTTAATTTCATAAGTAAATTTTGAATTATTTAAAATTAAATATAATATATAAATATAAATATAATATATATATTATAAATTAAAACACTCATTGTTTTAATTTTTATAATTATTATATAAATGTATAAATATATTTATAATTAATATATGATAATTATTATATAAATATATAATATTTTTTATAAATATATAGTAATTATTATAATTATTATATAAATATATAAATTAAAACACTCTTTTTTTTTAATTATTTTTGTAAATATATAAATATATAATAATTATTATAAATATATAAATATATAAATAAAAAATTATAACTCATTTTGTAAGTGAAATTATTTTAATTATTTTAATTAAAATTATTTTAAATTTTAAAATATGAATCAAAGTAGAAATATATAATAATTATTATTCATAACTCATGAATTATATAAAAATATATAATTATTATTATTCATTACTCATAAATTATATCAAATTTATGATAATTGAATTAATTAATATCCTAAAATTAATTTTTGGGATTTTTTTAGATTTTTTTTGTTGTTTCGGAGATGCATCTCCGAATTAGTCAAAATCCCAATTTTTGGGATTTTTTCGGAAATGCACTTCCGAAGTCTGGAAAAATTTAGAAAAAAAATATTTTGAAAATGCATTTCCGAAGCGGGGTAAAATGGGGTTTTCGCTGGGGTGACCCCCATAGGGAGGTGGGTAAAGAAAAAATCAAAATATATAAGAAGAGAAGAAACTAACACTTTCCTATTTTTTGAAAATAGATTATTTAATATATTGAAAATTAAAATAATTGGTTTTTGTAATTTTTTTTAATTTAATATTCTTAAAAATATATTTAGAACACTCGTTAGTATGATTCTTTAGAAGTTTGTAATTTCATCTCCTTCTGAGTTCTTTATCGAATTTTTTAATCGAGATTGAGTATTCCTAATACTTTTTCTAATCTAATTTTTGCTTAAAAAAAGTATGACCCTTTATTTAATTTTTTTGAATTTTTATTTTCTCATATTTTCATATGTTCAGTTGTGTGATACTAATATTTTTTTATAGGAAAACATATTGGCCTATCCTTCGTCGACTTTATATATTTTGATTTGAATTTTGTTTTGACATTTTGTTTAAGTTATTTTCTCAAATAAAGGTCTCATTTATTATTTTGAAAAAAAGAAAAATTGATATAAATGAGAGATAATTTAACATGATAAATGTTAAATACATGTTAAATATTTATGTTTAGAAATATGTTTTTTAAGATATTGTCTATGAGAAACGAATTTGTAAGTCATAAAAGCCTAATTTTTTTTTAAATATAAAAAATAAAATAATATGTTAGGTAACATCTAGAAATCTAGAATGAACCATCTAGTAAGTGGTTCATCGGTGCACCATTTTTATATAACTTTGGATGTATTTAAAGGGTTCAGACAATTTAGAAAAAAATAGATCATATAATTTTACTTATGCAATTACTCGTTCCATCTTCTCTCTTCTCTCTCATCTCTTACCATCGGTTTAGATTCAAGATCAACTTCTCTTTTCTTAAAATCCAAATTTGCCTCAAACCATATCTACTACTTCTCTGCCATCCATCCCTTATTGTTGCACCAATTCATCTTCCTTATCAATATTCTTCTGCTTTAGAAGTTGTAGAACTATAATAATAGAATATGATAATGTGATGAGATTGCCATTACTTTTCATAATATCCTTCAATTATTTTTAAAATTGATCATATTAATTGTGATATTTTACATTAGTGTGTTTGGATTACTTTCACTTTTACATACGGTTTACAACAATTGCATGATACTTCTTGCTGCAACTGGTTCAATAAATGAGCTTCACACCTATACCCTCCGTTTTTTATTATAAGTCGCTTTAGACGTTTCACACATATTAAGAAAAATAATAATTGTTGTATGAAAATGAGAAATTATAAAAGTTTTTACAAAATTATCCTTCATTAATGACATGTGGAAGATAAATTTATATAATTGAAAGGAGAGAGAATAATAAATATTTAAGGATATAATAGGAAAAATAGCATTAATTATTCATTGGAATTGTAAAGCGACTTATATTAAAATACAATTTTTTTTTTTCAAAACGACTTATAATAAAAAACGGAGGGAGTATAAGATTTATGCAATTGTTCATTTAACAGTAATCTCATTAATTAGAATTTTAAATTCAACATTTGAGACATTTATTTGTAAACATAAAATCAATAATTCACTATGGGTGTGTTTGGATCGGCGGTGGCCATAATTGATTCGGAGAGAATTGCGTTTGATATAATTGATTTCAATAGAATTGAGTTTAGAAGAATTGATTTATGTTTGGATACAATGATATAGAAGTGATTGTTATCAATTAATGTTATTTGGATAGTTTTAGCAAAATTGATTTTAAGTTGTATAATTATTAAAATGGTAATAAATTCTAATACAAATAAAAAAGAGTGAAGGTCCATTTTAGTTCCTCACAAAAACTGCAGATGTCAGATTAGTCCCTGAGAATAAAAAAGTCTCTATTAAATCCTTTACAAAATTTAACCGAGTCATATTAGTCCCTCTACTAATATTTTTTTAAACCCTTTTTTTCTCTTACTTTTGAACCGTGACTGGACCACCAATGAAGTTTCATTTTAGTCCCACACAAAAAAAGTCTTTAGGTTACCTAGTATACCTAATTGTTCATTAAATACTTTGTTATCATCAAAACTTAAGGAATATGGTATAAATCAAATTTCTTTCTAACATATATCATGTGTATTATTTTCGCCAAAAAAATTATTTACATAAGTAAGAAATTATCTAAATCACACCAACAACAGAACTAAATCTTCCTAAAAGATCGTTAACAACTGAAACAATAACAGCACCTAATACACAAGAATCCATAACAAGAAAAACCGTACCCACTCATGATAATAAACACAACAAAAAAGAACATCATGGTATCACGACGATTTATCTACAATCCTTTCAAAAATAATTTCAAATCAACCATCGTAAAATAGGAGTCCAGTCACGGTTTAAAAATAGGAAAAAATCGTTTGAAAAAAAATATTAAAAGAGGGATTAACATGACTTAGTTAAATTTTGTAAGGGATTAAATAGAGATTTTTTTTTCTCAAGGACTAATTTGGACTCCCTTTTTTGTGAGAGACTAAAATGAGTCTTCACTGGCAGTCCAATCACGGTTCAAAAGTAAGAAAAAACCCGGTTTAAAAAAAATATTAGTAAAGGGACTAATATGTCTCGGTTAAATTTTGTAAGGGATTTAATTAAGACTTTTTCTTTCTCAGGGACTAATCTGACCTCTGCAATTTTTGTGAGGGACTAAAATGGACATTCACTCTAAAAAAAATAATTGATAAAAATTAAAGAGGGTAAAGAAGGAAAATTTAAAAGAATTGTAATAAATAATATATAATAAATATAAAATTGATTTTACTAAACTCAAAAGCTAGGAATTGTAGCTTCTAGTTGAATTGCTTTTGGAGGAGGAGAATTAATTTTGAAAAAATATCCAAATAAAAAAATAACTAATTTTCAAGTTGAAGTGGGATAGAAGTGTTTTTTGGGATTGTAGAAGCCAATCCAAATATCCACTTTGTAATAATGTACAAAGATGGGTAGGTATAAGAATCAACATAGAAGGAAGAAGAATTAACATATCGTTTAGAGAAAGTGTTATTACATATGTTTATCACCACTTGCAGAGGTGGAAAAAAGCCTTTGAAGATAAAATTATTTTTTTACTAAGAAGTTGAAAAAGAGAACAAATATATATAACAACTTGATATGTAAATGGAACATTAATTTGTTTTTTCTTGAGAATAAAGATGAGATAACCATGAACATTGTTTAGAGAGAGAAATATGGTTAAAAGAAAAAAGAATGTGATTCTAAGAGATCGGATCTAGTACAATACTGAGTAATGAAATCATGGGGAATCATTAAAACTAAAGGTTACAATTAGATCTGTCAAATGGCCGGCCCGGCCCAGCCCGTTTCGGCCCGGTAGGCCAACGTCTTTTAATGGGCTGGCCCGGCTCAGCCCAATTGCAAAATGGGCCACATAAAATGGGCCCGACCCATTTTTCAAAGCCCCGTGCGGCCCGATGGGCCAGCCCGACCCATATTTCAATATTTAATTTTAATTTTATAAAAAGGATGTAATGGATAAATACAATACAACATAGGTAAAAAGTAATCATAAACGTATGTAAGTGATGTTTAAAATATTTATCCATAAATATATATGAATACCACAAAATCATCCATGTAAAAGTATAAATTAACTTAATATTATCACAAATACTTATTAAATTTTCTCTACATCTCACAACCATTTCCTTGATCACATCATTTTGAAAATATATCTTGATCCTCTTTAATTTTTCTTTATGACTTGAAAACACATTTATAAAATCATATCTTATCTCAATCTTTTTTCTCTAAAATTTACCAAAATCTTTTTTTAATGGGCCAGCCCAAAACCCGCTTGGCCCGGCCCAGCCCATAAAAAACATAGGCCCGGTGGGCTGGGCCAAAAAGACAGGGTTGTGTTTTTTTAAGGTATTTTGCGGCCCGGCCCGCGCTAAATTATAGGGCTTATGGGCCGGCCCAATGGATCGAGCTCATTTTGACAGCTCTAGTTACAATTAATGGTCTATAGGTGAGAGACTTTATAGAGCCCTCATTATAGAAGTCATCAATAGGTATATTACTATTTTCTTTTGAATCAATATTTTTTATTTTTTTGATTTTCGAAGACAACCAAAAATAAAATTTAGGATAAAAGAAAAGAAAAATTAAAATAGCACCAAATAACAAATATTTGAATCATGGGATGAAAGGGAAGGCAAAGAAATATGGAAAATGGAAGAATCTATATATTTGTTTGTTAGTTGTCAATGCTGTCATACCGTTCTATACGCTCAACTTCTCATCTCCGTTCGAGATGGAACACTTTCCACTAACAGAAAACCAAAGACAAACAACAACCTCAACATTCTCCTAATTTTTCTCAAACTCTTTTCCGAGGAGAACCAACCCCAACAATGACCGTCATCGACATTCTCTTCCGTGTCGACGCCGTCTGCAAAAAATACGACAAATACGACATTGACAAACAGCGTGAACTCAACGCTTACGGTGATGACGCCTTCGCCCGTCTCTACGCCGCCGTCGATTCCACCATTCAACAGGCCCTCATTGTTCGTATCTCAAACCCCATTTGTTTGATCGTGCAAAGTTTTTATCTTTACGCTTCGAAAATGTTGTCTGATTATGAAAATGATAACCCTTTTGAGTTTTGATAATTTGGTTGTTTGAAATGTAGAAATCTGAGGCTGCTACCAAGGAGAATAATAGAGCAGCTGCTGCGGCTATGAATGCTGAGGTTCGTAGAGCCAAGGGGAGATTGATGGATGAAGTTCCTAAACTCCGAAAACTCGTTAATAAGAAGGTATAAGTATAAGCATTGTTTCTTTTTTTTTTTTTTAACATGAATCATGAATTCGCTGTAGCACCGACACCTCTGGAAAAAAAAGTATGTCTGGACCAGTGTCGGTGTCTATAACCGACATTGACCATTGTGATTACATTTAATTTATTCGTTCTTTCAAGTTATTATCAATGTGTCAGTGTGGATGTCGTGTTTCTGGTGTCCGTGGTTTATAGATTATGATCAATATAAAATCTAGCATTTGAGGGGCGTATTATTGTTTCTATATCTGTTAGTTTTTGATGCATTAAGTATTAGCATTCAAAAAATTGCGGTTAAATATGGTTGATGCAATAGCGATTGTGGATGAAATTGGTTACAGGTTAAGGGTCTAACAAAGGAAGACATAGCCATTCGACAAGATCTTGTTGACGTATTGCCAGAAAGAATCCAAGCAATACCGGATGGTATTACATCTGCTGCTAATCAGACAGGAGGATGGGCGGCTACTTCGTCTCATCCGCATATCAAGTTCGATACACCAGGTGAGGTGATCAGTGTTGCAGACATTAAATACATTTTATAGAGACGTTTGAATTTTGAAATAACGTTGCTTGCTTTCGTTTTGACCGTAGAGGGACATATTGGCAGTGATTATTTCAATCCAAGTGAAGAATCCAGTCAGTTTCGATCAGAATATGAATTGCGCAAGATGAAACAGGTCTGCTAGAATTCTGCTTTGCTTCACTTTGGTGTCTATGATAAAGCAAAAAGGATATGAGTTTTGTAGCTATTATTACTGTCATTCATGAATGGTTCTGATTTTGATTTCTGCAGGATGAAGGGCTTGATATCATATCAGAAGGATTGGATACTTTGAAAAATCTAGCACATGATATGAATGAGGTTGGTGATGAATCTTGTTTTACTAGTAGTTCCATTTGAAAATTGTTGGATTTTAAGAGGATAATCATTTTCTATCTTTTTTCCCTCCTCAACTATGCTCAGGAATTAGATCGACAAGTTCCTTTAATGGATGAAATCGACACAAAGGTAAAAAAAAAGTTGTTAATTCGATCTTTCTTTTCTATTTTGAAATAAATAAGTTTAAAAAATAATATTGTAAGTATGTCATAGATACATTACAAGGTGCTTTTGTGCTTGGCCTGATTATACAGGTGGATAAAGCAACAAGTGATGTGAGAAACACTAACTTACGGCTGAAGAAAACTCTCACCGAGGTAACTGACACGATAATTGCACTCTCTGCATGAAAATTTGCAAGTTTCTATTGAAATGTTAAATTTGTTTCATCTCCAGTTGAGGTCCAGTCGAAATTTCTGCATCGACATCACTCTAATGTGCGTTCTTCTTGGAATCGTTATGTATTTATACAAGTAAGTCCTGTATCCAACTCCTGGTCACCGAGTATTCCGATTCAAAACATGGTTGGTGACAACAATATCTTCTTTTTGTTTCAGTGCACTGAGGTAACTTGATCCCAAACTTTCCCTTGTTGTGTCGGTTCTGCTACATTGCATCCTTACACTATTTAAGAGCTTTCTGACTAATTTTCGAATTGCTCGGCTGCTGGAGGATTTCGACATACATATTATCAATGTATCATGTAACTCTCTGATCAATTGATGTATTTAAAGGGATACATATAAATTACACATAATCTACAAACGTTCAGTATGATTTTATTGAAATAACACACAGCTCGTGTCGGTTGGAGGAATAGAAATGGTATTTACAACTTGTCATTGCTAAGTAGGGTACAAGGAATTTCATGAATACATGGAAACTTCTATATCTAGTTATTCGCCATATGTTTCACGTAGAAATAATCATAACATTGCATAAAGAAATAGAGCAATAATTCACATGAACTTTTGAAGCCTATCGTCATTTTTCGAATTTCATCCCTGCTGATATCTTTCTGCAAAGGTTAATTCGTTTAGCTTTTGAAAATCGATGCTTGGAGATTTCTCTATTTTGTTCTCAATGTTGAATTTGCTATTAAAAGAAATGAGATTTTCCAACTGTTCATCATCCTCATTGAATTTTCTTTTCAGTGGGTTGAAGTAACATTCCAAAGAAGGGATTGTAGTTTGAGAATTCATTTTATCGAAACTTTCTTCATAAACCGAAGTTAGATTGTTGCTTCGCATTCCCTTAAAGCTCAAACTTGACATGTTCTCAGTTGGAGGTATAACTCCTCCAACAAGAATAGATGCTATGATCTGATAATCTTTGTATTGATAATCTGTGATCATGTCAGCTCGAAACGCTGGCTTCGTTTGGTCTTCTTCACCGTCCCGTAGGTTTACTGGTATGCTTGGTTCACAATGATTCTCTTGATTTTCAGATATATTCTTCGATGAGTAGCCTCTATGTCGAACCCGACATAATACCCAGTCATCCAACTGTAACAGCAGAAACATGCTTATCATTGCATTAAGTTCAAGGACTATGAAATAACTTATCAATAAGCACTTATATAATAAAGGCTTTTGTTTACTCGAAAACTTACCCGCATGGAACCTTTTAGTCTGAACGTTTTCGTGGTTGTGTCAACCAACCTATACTCATTCATGATCCAATCTGTCTTACCACCCTTAGGAGGCCTACCCGAATAAAACACAAGAGCTTTCTTGACTCCTATATGCTTTAATCCGCAAGACGAAATAATCGGCTTATCAGTTCCAGTTGCCTTCCAGTATCCGGAAGCTGCTGTTCTGTTTGGCCTTAATCCGTTCGGATACTTTCGGTCTCTCGGGCTAAAGAAAAACCATTCTTCTTCTCCAAACAAAGACTTGTCTGCATAATCATCACAAGTAAAAGCAAAACAAAAACACTTATCTGAACTATAATATGATAAACACAAAGAAAGTGAAAGAACATACTTGGTAACTCCCATGGATTATATTTATAGAGATCAATCTCGGCTATAATAGACGCAGGAAGCGGACGCGATTTGATTTTGTTTTGCAAGTAATGAACTATGAGTTCTTCATCAGAAGGATGGAATCTAAAACCGGGCGGAAAATTGTAATCGGATTTGGAACCCTTTTGTTCTCCCTCCATCAAAGAATTTTATGCCTTGTTCTTGACAAAGGAATCAAAAAGTACCGGTAATACCTATTTAGATTGGTTTAAATAAGAGAGTAAAGTGTTTTTGGCATTATACATGGTTTTAGTCCCATGCAGATGCTGAAACATTATGGAGAGGAATTAATTGGTTGCATGTAAAGGTTGAGAGGAAAAAACAGTGTAATAAACCAATTTGGCTTTATTCAATAAGTTGACATTATCTTCTTAACACCTCATCGGCATAATGTATAGTGGTTTTCTGTTATAAGTTGAGATTTTGGCATGATGTTGTGTAGTCACTTTCCTATGGTAAGTGCACAAAGTGCTAAAGAAAAAAATGTTACCTGATTAATCACTGAAGAGAAGTTACTTGTTTAATTGCATTGCATAATAAATAAGAGCAATTTAACAGCCTCTGATGGTGACTTCTTAAATAATGTTATACTACTATTGCTTTTGAGAAAAACTTGTCAAATGGAGAATTATGTTTTTTTGCAATAACAAATTTTCTCATTCATGTAATCAGACACATCTGTTTTGGAATTGAAAATCAAACACATAAGAAAAATAATTAATATGGGACAAAGAAAAGAACCAATCATACTAAATTGTTTCAAAAGAAAAATTAATTAATCAACTAATTAAAGTGAAAGAAAAGCATCAAGAATAAGATAAAAATATTTATTTAAAGTGATCTAAAATGATTTACTGTTGCAAAGGGAATAATCTTCAATCCACCACCAATCATTTGCTTTTAACAAAAGACTACAAATGACACATGTTTCAAGATCAAACTCCTCATGTTTCTACCATAGGCCATAGGCCTCACGCACTTGTTCAAAAGTTTTGCATTTGAGGCAGACCTAAAATTATTTCAAAAACATTTTTCGTGAACGCTTCATGTTTCTTCAGAACACCTCATGTTTCACTGAATTGTCTTGTGTTTCTTCGGAGCACCTCATATTTCACTGGAATGTCTCGCATTTGAGACATAATAGAAATGGACAAAATTTGAGTATTTTTTAGTCACACTCAACAAATCTCCACCTTGACTTAAAAAACGACAGTGATTCCAATTTATCCATCAACCACCTTGCTATTATCTCCAAGATTGAATCAATCTTCAACATAATTGATCAAGTCTAAACAATGCTTCAACCTTAACCTAGGTAATATTTTGGTGAACAAATTTGTCTAATTGTCTTTCAAAACAACCTTCTCCACCAGAATCTCATTCGATTTGATCACATCTCTAATGAAGTGTAAATAAATGTCAATGTACTTTGTCCTCTCATGATGCACTTGATGATTAGTCAAATGAGTTGCATTTTCACTATCAAAATGTATCTTCATACATTTTTGAGGGATTTCTAACTCCCAAATCATATATGTTAACCATAAGGCTCCCCCGACCATAAACTAGGACAATGAACTCTTCCAGAATTATAGAAAATGCCACATCAAATTGTTGATTTTTCTTCCAACTAATGCTAGTTCCAAAAAATGTTAACATAAAATTCGATAAAGATTTTATAGTGTTAATATTTATAGCATAGTCAACATCTACATATCCTTCAAAAATGTATTTTTTCTTGAATTGCCTTTGTATACTTGAAACCACCCTTCGTTGAACCATTTAATGACTTATTATGCTAATGGAATATTCTTAGTATACAAATCTTAGTATTTTCTCATCTTAAGTTTGAGGACATTGCATAACTCAAATCTTAGTGTGATTACTCAAAGGAGTGTTTACATTTTTAGCATCAAGCATTCTAAAATGCTTCATCACTTTCTTCAATAAACTAGATCAAGATAAGAACAATTTACTACTCTTGCGGTTTTCTCATGATATCAATCGCTTGGATCCTATTTGAATCACAAAGATATTTCATCTTAAAATTCTCCATTGAAAGTCTCCTCGAGGTTACCGATCTCTTCCTTGTTAAGCTTTCCATCAAGATATCATCAACAAATAGAAATAGGTAGAGAATTTCTTCCCTATTCCTCTCAACATGTATACATAACTATCATAACCACTTCTCATAAATCCATGCTTTAGAATAAATCCATAAAACTGTCGATACTATTTCCTTGAGAGTTTCTTCAACCCATATAAAGATTTCCTCAAAAGACACACCATAGACTTAACCTCTAAAAACCTTTATGTTTCTCCGTATAGATTGTCTCTTCAAGGTCTCCAAGTAAGAAAGTAACCTTAAAATTCATTTGTTCTAATTAAGATTATATAGATTCATAATAGGTAAAAGTACCATCAAGTTGTTCCATGTAGATTGTCTCTTCAAAGTTATCATATAAGAAAGTAATTTTGAAATTACTTTGTTCCAACTCAAGATTATATTGATTCACAATAGGTAAAGTACCTTTATAGAATAATATTTTTCCACTGGTGAAACTATTTCATTGTAATAAATTCCTCCCCCACTAAGTTATTCTATAGTTAATGCATCTCATCATTCACCTGTCTCAATTTTATTTCAAATGCATTCTTGAAATTATTTGGTTCCAAGTCTTACAACCTTATACCTGCATTTAAAGCATAATAAATAATATTAACATAATCATATCTTTGAGGTGGTACAATCTCTCTCCTTATCTTATAACGAGCCATTTGATAGTCTAGAGCCACTGTAGGTTTCTGTTCCCTAAACTAGAAGAGTGGTCCTTAACATCTTCTTCATATCTTTGAGATGGTGAAATCTTCCTCCATATCTTATTACGAGTTAAATAATAGTCTAGAGTCATTGCAGGTTTCTATTCCTTAAACTAGAAGCACGAGCATCAACAACTTCCTCATCTCTAGTCTCACTAGTAGGAACCTCTACCTCAAACTGAGTCTTTTTCACCTTAGTTTAAAGGTCTTTCACTTCTAATTCTTTGCACTTCTGCTCCTCACGAAACTCATCAAAAGTAACATCTTGAATTATGATAAAGTTTGATATTTCCAGTTCCATATTCCAAACTTGTATCATTTCACACCTTCGAGATAACTAATGAAGAAATATTTCACAACTCTAGCATGAAGCTTGTCTTTCTAGATATGCACAAACGTCAAAGTTCTAAAAATATTCAAATTATATTAGCCTAATGGTTTTCCGCTCCAAACTTTCATAGGTGTCGGGTAGCCTATTCATGTGGATGAACATTAGTTAATCCAATAAGTTCCAGTAGAAACAACTTAACCTCGAAAATTCTTGAGTAACTCAACTCCTAATAATATGAACCTTACCTGCTTATAAATGGGCATATTCACATGTTCATCCATACCATTTTGTTGCGGTGTCTCAACTATGATTCTATGTTACACTTTTTGCGAAACTCATTAATATTCTCTGAAATAAACTTTAGACTATTGTTAGTTCTTAAAATTCTCAATTTAATTTCTAATTTATTTTCTATAAGTATATGTTATTCCTTAAAAATTTTAAACATGTCACTTTTATGTTTCAAAATGTGAACTCATCACTTCTAAAAAATAGAACCATATAATGACACACAAATCACAAACTTTAGACTCTATATCAATTATCAATGCGCTGTGTGGAGTTTCCAACATGACATATTCAATTATAGTTCAATAGACTAAATCATCAGACATTTACAAATAATTTCGCTTAAGTTCGGGAACATACTCTACATTATGTAAAAGGAACTCAACATCTTGAGCCTAACCAACCAAAAACTACGAATATTGCAAGTCTTATTATTACCGATTAAGGCGAACCCACCTTCTTTTAGCTCCATAGTCTCAAAGCACCCCTTCTTTGAACACATATGATATGAGAATCCAAAGTGAATGACCTTAACTTTTCTCCATTTCCAAACTCAATACCGTGCACCAAAACTCTTATAACCATCTTCATCCAAGACAAACACAATTTGAACAAAATTACCCTTGCTCCTCGTCTTAGGGCATTCCTTGTTGAAGTGATTATTCTTATGACACATGAAACATTTGTATTTTGACTTGTATACCCTCTGAGATTGGAATTAGACTTAGATTTCTTCCTCCTTTTGCTTCACCTACTCTTACTTCTCCCCTATCGTGAACTTTCAACTCTTTCATCTTAGTTAACTCCCTGTTTATTATAGTCTACTGGACCTCCACCAAGGTGAGAGTATTTTTCTTACCATAAATAAGTGAATCCTTAAAGTGCTCAAAAGACCTAGGTAATTATCTCAAAAAGAATAGATCATTGTCATCAAGTTTAACCATAGGTTTTGGTAAATCATTAATAACTTTGCAAATTCCATCAATTACTCTATAATAAATTTAATCTCCACCGTTGTTTTTTAGACATAACATATTAGGCGAGTACTTGGACATATACAATAATTCAAGTTTGATTCATATTTTTGCCAGAGGCTTGTCCCTTGCGATTTCGCTTAACACTTTATCTCTAAGGTAAACGATAATGACACTCTTGACCTTATCCACAATCTTGGTTGTTTTTGTTTGTGTTAGGCTTATTTGCATAAATACTTTAATTTTAATGCATATGCATTTTTGGTTGAATTTAGATTGCTTGAATTTTTTATTTTCCACAACTTAAAATGTTGTCTCCGTAAAACTTCTCGATATTCCATATAGAACTCATGATACTCACTTGTAAATTTAGACCCTTTATCCCTTCTCTCCCACGGTGGAAACTATTTATTGTGAAAATAAAGATCAAACACAAAAAAGACGTGTGAGACAAATAATATAAACAATCACACTAAACAATCTCAAATAAAATTAATCTACCAAATAAAGTGTAAGCAAAACAACAATAACAAGAACAAAATAAAGAATAAGAATCAATAAAAAAACATTTTACAATAGATTATAAATGAGCTATAAGAAAATGATTCTCCAAATTCATAAAAACATCTTATATGGTATACCTAATTTGTGATGCAATTTCTCTTTCTCTCAATATGTAAATCACACAATTCTAAGATATTTAGAAGTGTTTTTCAATCCTTAGATACCTCTAAAGATTTTCCAATTTTCAATATTAAAAATTGATATAAACCATTCTCTTTATCTCTTTACCTAAAATATGACACAAAAAATTTAAATATGACATCTATTTTGAAATAAAATGTCTCACTCTTTTCGTCCAAACAACTTGCATTTAAGGTATCCTTGAAATTTTTCAGAAACACTGCTTCGGATGCCTCAGGTTTAGGATAAAATGGAGTGGACAATAATTGAATTTTCATGAGTTTTTTGCTAAACACACCCCACAACATTGATGATCATGAATTTAGTGACAAATGTAAATTTCAAGCAAACTTTTTATTTTTTTTAAAAACTCAAAAAAAAAAAAAAAATCATATTTTGATTAATTTTAAAAACTAAAAAATTAAACTTAAAATCTACACCGTCTGATCTTAATCAAAGATCCCCAATGTAGCTGACCCGTGAAAGCAAAAAACTTGGAATTGTAGAGAATCTGAATTCTCAAATGTGTTTTTTCATGAGTTTTGCTTCTTGTCTTTTCTCCTGTCATGAACGATTTTCCAAACAAACCAACCACGTTACAAATTTATGAGGGGGCTAATAGTACTACACATTAGGTTTTTTTTAAGGTTTTTTTTGTTGTTGACAAGAACACCTTAGGTTATATCCTTACTTTGTGACACTTTTATGATTACGTACTATTATCATCCAAATAATGTTCATAAAGTGTATGGTTATGCTGAAACGGAATCTCCCTAACAAAAATAAAGCTAATTATGCAAAGGCAAAAAAGGAGAAATTAAGAATTGAACTACCTTTTAACTTTTGCAAAAACATTTTAATTTATTCTTAAAAACAAACCGATGAAACCCAGGTTTTGAGTTTGTTTGCAAGCATGAAAGCAGCATTATTAGATCTTGCGAACTTACTTAGCACAAGTCATGAATAATCCACGCATGGATCTGACATGTTCACGTTGACGGAAACAAAACTTAGTTCCAATCGATTAAGGTTGTCATTTTTCGACCATTATTAGTATTCTAGCTAGAGGAATTTCAAACGTTCATCCCGAAGCTAATTATCTAGTTGCAAAAAGCATTTACAAACACTATAGTTAGATTCTCCCATTATTCATCACAATTGTCTTTTCTCCCCTCAAAATAAATGAATAAGAAGCCTCTCCATTTTTCAAAAAGAAAATAAATCTAATTTGTTACTTTCAATTTGTATTCTCTTTAAAAAAAATAAAAATAAAAATCAATTTGTATTCTCTTTAAAAAAAAATAAAAATAAAAATTTATTAATAGCAGTAATACCAGTGACGGAACCAGAAATTTTAGGCAGTTTGGGCAAAAACTTTATACTATTGGCTATTCATCTGTTTTAATTTTCACACTCTATTTTTACTAATTGTGCCCCTGATTTTGTCTAAAAATCGACTATTAAATTGGGGGAAGTACAAAAAAAATAGGGGTTGAGTCCGGGCGCGTGCCCGGGTTCGCTGGGCCTTGGAACCGCCCTTACCAATTATCATTTTAAAATTAGTTTATATAAGATATGAAATGAGTTTATATAAGATATGAAATTCAACTATTGAAGTTCAAAATAAATCAAATTTTACTATCAAAATTTGACATGAATATGGTTAGAGTCGGATTATGAAATCTTCCATTCCTCTACTGAATTTAAGTATCACAAATCCTCTTACTTCTATTGATCTTTGTATTCAGTATCATGTTCTTGAACTTATTTCAAATGAAGACTTAAGTATCAGGGACTTAACTTATCTATTTGCGTGAAG
Organism: Vicia villosa; assembly: GCF_029867415.1. Classification (NCBI taxonomy): domain Eukaryota; kingdom Viridiplantae; phylum Streptophyta; class Magnoliopsida; order Fabales; family Fabaceae; genus Vicia; species Vicia villosa. Next base: position 214,078,884 of record NC_081181.1, read on the forward strand.
GGTGTTCCTCTTCCACACGCTTCACGGTTATTACGTCACATTCCTTTATTTTCTAAGATTTTTGTTTCTTTAGATAGTGTTTCGTACTGAAACCATAAATGGAGTGAAGATCAGAGATAATGACCGATTTGAACTTCTGGTGCAGCAGTGAGGGAGGCTGACTGACAAGGTTAGCACTCACTCAAGTCAGTATATGAGGGAGAAGAGTGAATTGAAGTTGAATTTGAAACGAAATACCTGAATTGACGCACTCTCTACTTATAGTAGAGAGGAAATAACAAACTAGATATATGTTAGGCATAGACCACAGAGAGCCATTGGATGCATCTGGAGTAAGGATCTTCCATCCTTATCTGCAAGGTAATTCTTGTGTGTTGAGAAGGTCCTGGAAGGACTGCAGCTCCTTTCGAGTGGTAGGCCGAGGACTAATATGGTTGGTCTGGAATAGTTTCCGCCAAGCCCTTGTTTATGCGTGGCAAGACTATAGTTTGTCATATTAGCGTCGGAGGATGATTACTATTCCATCTACCTTATAAGAGCAAGAGTAAACATTTTAGTTTCTTGGAAATCCGCGCTTTCAATGCCCCAATATCTCAAACCTACCTTCCCCTTGCGTAACTGACATCCTTACCGTTTCTCTTGGTCGAAAGACCATTGTTTGTTTTCTCTTTTAGATTTTCTTCGGTGTTTTTCTTTCCCTTCTCGTGGGATAAATAAATAATCTATGGCGACTTCATTGATTATGATTTTGTATAGTTGTTTTCAATATGGATGCTTGTTGTGTTGTTGAGGTTGGCTAAGAGATCGTCGTCGAGATGATATAGTAGTTCTCTCTACTTTGGGTTAGAAATGACTTAGGATGTGAGCGATGCTGGATGACATTGATGAGTATTGTAGGCTGAGTGTAACTGCTCGATGAGTTTAAGTTTGTGAGAAGTAGATTATATGCATGCTTGATAAGTATTTTTTCGTTCCGAAGAATGAATTCTTTGTGTCAATATTTACTTTTCCGCTTTTACTTTTAAACCCATTCAAATCCAAGCTCGAAAACATTGAAACCGTTGAATGACATTCTAACAACCATCTCTGTAGATATGATAAATTCTCAAAGAAATACTTCCAAATCTGTTGTTGCTTGCCACTATAAAACTCCAACAGACTCTCAAAAGTTTTACATGAGTCTAATCATCCTCACCACACTAGTTAAAGGCTTCACCTCAAACCGAGTCTTATCCACCCTTATTTTTTAGTCTAGATTCTTCATATTTTTTTCACTTCATCCTCGATGTGATTATAATCAAAAGTAACATCAGTGTTTATCAAGCTATATTACAACCTCTTTTAAAGCTGAACTTACATGTATCATTATGGCTATATAGAATGCCTCTTGGAGAGGATGAAAACAACTTTGGTTTAAAAGTAATTCTATTCTTACAATTCAAGCATTCACTAATATTACAAATCTCCCTTAAAACTTCTATCCAATAGAAAAATTATATTCATACCATTAAGTTCTTCCGCTTCAAGGTGTGTCACATTAACTGTGAATGCAACACTTATGTTCATCGTATAACAAATACAAATTTTTACATTAATTCAAGATGATATTTGATGGAACTTCATCTCAATTTGTGTAAAGAATGATTTCATAAAAGTTAAACTTGATTGAGCTAATTTTTCATTTTTAATAATTGTTTGTTGATGAATTTGCTACCACACGCGCGCACACATGTCCATACACTTTTTTTAAAATTATTTTTCTTTCATTTATACAATACCTTCTTAATAAAACCGTTTGATAACATAGGAGAATAACAGTTCAAAGAACACATTTAGTTTCACCATTGCCCCTACAACTTAAAATTTTTATCATGTTTTATGTTTAAATTATACTATTTTATCTCTTTTACTTTTTTATTTATTTATCAATTGCGAGTGTCAAAATCATTAAATATAGCTTATTACATTTTTTTTGTCAAATAAATGGTTCAAATTGTACTTTTTTTGATAATTTATCTTTTGAATAGTCAAATAAAACATAATTAACTAATACTCTAAATTAAAAAAATACAACCTCAATATATCAAAAATATTTTTATAATATATTGATGTTCTTTTTTCAAATTATAATAATTATTAAAACTAATTCAACAATACTTATCCATGGACAATGATACACTAATTTATATCATAATTTTAAACACGAAAACCTAGATAGATTCGATACAAGTCATATCTTGTATTTGTAGTTGTCAAACTTTCTTTTCTCTCTTACAATATTATTCGTTTTGTGGGCTCCTCACTCTCAACATGCAATGCCCCTTACGGTCACGGACGGCATCAACCGCAAACCCCACCCTTTCTCACATCCTTTTCTTCACACTATTCCATTCATAATATTAATACAAATTATTATGCCTTAATCATTTTAATAATTCTATGTATAAGCTCCCAACACCTACGTGTGTGGATTGTAAGTTTAGTTTCTAAATTGTATGTATAGTATACTCCAATATTTAATACTTGTTAATTAGTCTCATTTTAGTGTTGTTTAAGGTTATAAAACATGTTTAAACATATTAAATATAGATATTTGTGAATGTGTGAGAGAAAAGAATGAGATGATGAAACTAATTTAGAAAAAAAACAAACACACATGTGGTCACGCATATATTGTTTATGAATAGTAAATTTAATATTATTAGCCACATTAATCCTTACATTCCTTTAAAAAAAAAAACTACTATATTATATTCCTTTCAAATAATAGAGAAGTAATGTTTAAGTAATGCTCACTTTATAGAAACTTATTTCATAAATAATAAATGTGCGTTTAATATGAATTTCTCAAAAAGAATTTAAAAATAAACTTTTACCATTTTAGACAAAAAGAGATTTTTTATATTAATAAAAAATAGGGAGAAATGAACTTTTGATAAATTAAAATAAAATAATAAAATTGATTATAGAACTAAATCCATATTAATTATATCTATTATATTAGACATTGAATTTAGGGTTTAGGATAAACCCTAAACTCGAAAGATTTAGGAATAAAACCTCAAACCCGATGGAGAAAAAAGTCTAGAAACAAAAGAATATTAGGAGTACTCAACAAAGAAGATCGTTAGACAACAAAGTTTAACCAAACAAAAAATAAGAAAGAAGCTACCAATGAAGGTCTAGAACTAGGAAAAAACAAACATATTGTGAGTTTACATCGCTTTGGAAGAAGTCTGTTGTCATGTAAAGGTGCCTTCTTTTTCTTTATTTTTTTTTGGTAGGGGTGGGGAATTCTAAAGGAGGAGCAAAGGTTGCCCATGTTACATGAGAGGATGTTCGTAAAGTCAAAAGGGCAGGTGGTCCGGGAGTGAAGAATTTTAGATTTGCAAATCTTGCCTTCTAAGTAACTGGAGATGAATGATTCTTTTAGATTTGTCATCACTTTGGAAAGACATTAGATTGACAAGGTATGATTCTAAGGGTTTTAGTTCTCTTTTGGTGGGATAGGGAAGAGGCCTTAGGATGGTGTCTCATTGGTGAAAAGGAATTTCCCTCCTTGGGTAATCACATGATCAGGTGACAAATTAGTTCTCATTGTCTTCCATAAAGACAGTTGGGGACGAACAAAAGATCAGGTTTTAACATGATATTTGGGTGGAGAATACCCTTCTCTATGTCTCTTTTGAGAGGCTTTTCCAAATACTGTCAATGTCTAGTAGTGTAAGGTATATGTTGTGTGTGGTGCAGGTGGAGTCGGTAAAAAATCTATTTGTTTTGTGTGAGGTAGCTTCAACAATTTGGTATAAAATTTTTTGGTGGGTGAGGCAGCATGGTCCTCGGTTGAATTCAATTTTACAGGTGTTTGAGTTGCTGTAAGGTCTAGATCTTTCGAAATAGACGTTTTTAGGCTTGGTCTCGATTTGGCATTCTGTGGTTTGGACGAATTGATAAATGCATAATAATTATTTTTTTTATCGGGAAAGCTTGACTGTTGGTCAATGAATAACTATGATTATTAGCTTGACGAAGAAGTGAGTTCATATCCATGCTTCAGATTTTATCATTTGGTAGTTGAATGAGAGCGAGACTCGCTGAAGTGACTAGGCATTTAGGGGTCAACTGGGTGGCAAGATTATCTCCTCTTGTTTTGTGCAGGTGGTTTTGTCTACCTCCCTTTAGCTTGTTAAATTCAGAGATCTATTTGCATTCGAGTAGTCAAGATATATTGGACTGATGGGCTGATTGGGGTGTGTTTTTTTTGGTGTTTGATTGTTTTCTCTTTTCATTTTTGTTTCTCGACCTGAGAATTAGCCAAACTTCTTGTTGTCACATCCTTCTAGTGCTCTTTGTTACTTTTGTTTTATGTTGTAACTTGTGATTTACTCTTTCTTTAATATATGGTTTCTACTTTTTCTATTCAGAGAAAAAAATAAACACAATCATATCATCCCCTAAAGAACAACTTCAAATAGATTTAGTCAACCCACCATTCGCTCTATTAGCATAAGAGAAGATTATATTTCCACTCTTAAAGAGAAAAGAATTGTTCAACTCATTGAATAATAAAAAAAATCAATATATAAAAAAAATACCCTAATCACCTAACTGTACAATGGGGGTGTTGAAATTTTTTTTCAACTGTTGAATTCATGCAATGGTATGTTTAATAGCTTGTTTAATATGATGTGGATTACTTTGTGTTGAAAGAATTCAACATGTTGAATGAATGAGAGTGGGGGCCACATACAATATTTTGCAAAATCCTATTGGTTGTTGTGACTATTTGAATTTTTAGTGTGTTGTGAATGGTGGTAAAGTAGGGTGTTGAATTTTATTAAACAAAACTATTGTAGTGAGTAAAAGTTGAATGTGTGTTGAATTATTAGGTGGAAGAGAGGGAAGATGATGTGGAGTATAAAAAGTGAAAAAGTAGGGTGTTGAATTTGGAAACCATTGTAAATAGTCTAAGTCTAAAATTATCAAAAAATATTAATTACATGATAAAATGTTTAAGAGATAATCTTAACATTCTTCAATAACATATCAATTGATGAAACATTTATTTTTCAATCAACACTAAATTTTACAAAATGTATTCAATAAGAAAAAGTTATTAACTGTCTCTTCATATATATATATATATATATATATATATATATATATATATATATATATACTAAATGTCTAAAATACAACACAACACTAAAAGAAATGGTATAAAAAGTACCGAAATAACGAGCCAACAAAAAAAAAAAAAACACAAAATTACTATAATGTATCTCAAGCTAGATTTTCCCAATCAAAGACCTGCGAAAAACGACACCAATCTCCATTGAATAACAAGTACACATTTAAAGGAGATCAAAGACATTCATATTGCTACTACTTCAAATGTCAGATAGAGTTCTCGAGTCAGGTCGAGATAACACAAGAGTTATTAACCGGTTTAAAGATATTATATACATGAATTAGAACTTGTAGCAATTCAAGTACCAAGTCTAACTCAAACTATATGTACAGTTAGAACTGTCTTATATATATAGCAGCTCATATCATATGATAAACTCAGTATAATTAACTTATCAAGAATGCTAAGTTTACACCTATTTATGACACTACACCGTATTTCATACGGTTTTTTTAATTTTTTATAGTATTTTATTTCAACCTAGAAATATGTGCCTATATTTAATTGTATCTTACTCTTACATAGTATCATACGGTGTAGGCTTGAGGTGTAAATTTTAGTGTAAGTATAGCATGCCTCTTAACTTATTGTTGCCTAGGTATATATACACCATTGTCCGTATATCATACATAGTATATATATGGAGTGAAAACGAGAGACAGAGAGAGAAAGAAATACGTGGTCCATCATACAAGTCTATGGCTGACTGACTGACACTCACAGTCACAGCAGCCGTGTTGATAATTAGAAGAGAACAGATCCAGCGGGCAACAACAACTCTTTCTTTTATCATTCTCTCTTCTCTCTCTCTCTTTTGCTTCCTGCTACCTCCTCAATATACTCACAACTAGTATAATATTCACTTATAGGTATTCACACAATTCATCTCTCTCAAGCCTAGCTTCTTCTCCTACTCCTACCTCCAATTCACATGTAACATCAATTTCAGTTTCTTAAACTAATACTATCTTCTCTAGTACTAGTAGTACTATAGTAACTATACTTTCTTGTCTCAATTACTTCATATAACTTCACTAAGTCTTGTTTTGATTTTGTAGAGGTTCCATATTCCAAAGATGATGTCTGATGAAGCTGTTTCTGTTCCTTCCAACCTCATCAGAACCAACTCAAACTCAAACCCTAATCCTCCTAACCCTAACAAGAGAAAAAGAAGTCTACCAGGAACACCAGGCAAGTTCATCACTTCACCTTTTATATCATATCTATATATTATCTATGCTCATATTATGTTAAAAATATTAACTAATATGAGCATGCTACACAGATCCGGCTTCAGAAGTGATTGCTCTATCACCAAAGTCTCTGATGACGACAAACCGTTTCATCTGCGAAGTATGCAACAAGGGTTTCAAGAGAGACCAAAACCTGCAGCTACATCTGCGAGGGCACAATCTTCCATGGAAGCTTAAGCAAAGAAACCATCAGGAGGTTGTAAGGAAGAAGGTGTATGTTTGTCCGGAGAAAAGCTGTGTGCACCATGACCCTTGTAGAGCTTTAGGTGACTTGACCGGGATAAAGAAGCACTTTAGTAGAAAGCACGGTGAGAAGAAGTGGAAGTGTGACAAGTGTTCTAAGAAATATGCAGTTCAATCTGATTGGAAGGCTCATAGTAAGATTTGTGGAACTAGAGAGTACAGATGTGACTGTGGCACACTATTCTCCAGGTATGCATATTCACCATTTAATGCATGTTTGAAAAAACGAATTCACATTGAAAAATAACCATGCTGAAGAATGTGATTTTGCAAACTCACTGTTCATCTAAACATGGACTTATTAGGTCTAATACACAAGTTTAACTTTCTCAATACTAATGAAGTAGATTATATTATATTCACTTTATATAATTAAGTTTATTGCTTTAGTTCTTGACATTGCAATGCAATGATCAAGTTCAACCTCAAAAATGCAGTTTTTTTGTGGAAATCACGGTGATAAATCGTGATTTGGTCGATTCTGAGACTATGATAGGACCACTAAATTGTTAATTATTGTATTGTTTAACAATTGACAAATCAGGAAGGACAGTTTCTTAACACATAGAGCCTTTTGTGAATCCTTGGTGGAAAGAAGTGCAAGAATAGGTTCAGCTCCAGCAGGTTTATCCAACTTTGGAAACAATCTTATGATCAACAACACTCAAGCTCAAGCACCAAGAATTCCTCATGGTTTATTTGGGCTTAATCAGGAGTTTGGTGGACCAGTTCCAGAAACATTCATGGGAAATTTTCTCAACAATAATCCTCCTCCTCATCATCATCAGATAAACATCCCTCATCAAAACTATCTTCCAAGCAACTCCACTACTACAACTAGTGTATTCTCATCATCAGAAGCAAACTCGGATCTAGAATTACTTCAGACAAATATGAATTCGTTCGGTTCAATACCGCATGGACAGTGGATGAATTATCGTTACAACGATCAACAAGAAGTATCTATGCCCATGCTTACTCAAGGAGTACTAAAGCTAGAACAAGAAGAAAACAACAAAATGAATGATTTGTCTCATTTGTATTATCAGAACCAATTACAAGGAGGTCCAAGTCACGTGTCGATGGAATCACAATCCACAGCTAGAAAGATGAACAATGGCAACAATTCTGCACCTCCCAACATTGTTGAAATTAAGAAACTGTTCAAGCAAGGAAACCATGCAGGAAACTTGAATGAAGATCAACTAAGCTTAACTAGAGATTTCCTTGGAGTTGGAGATGATTCATTGAAGAAATCCTTGTTGCAACAACAAGATGTCCCTAGGTTCAATCCAATAGGACCTGTCATGAACATGCAAAGTGATCAGTTTGGTGGACACTATTGATGATAGAACTTGCAACATGAAGTATGAAGTTGTATTGTATTCAAGTAGTGAAGCTGTAAGATATTATATACAATACATATATATCATGCAGCAGCAGATAAATACAATGCTCTCGTGACACTATACTCGGATTCAGAGGCATGCATAGTAGTAGTACATAGTGAGATATCATATCATTATAGTTCACGTGAAATCATATTTTGTAGAACATCCCGTGAGGGAGGTAGGGGCCATTGCATCTTGATCGTAAGAGACAAACAGTATACAATCTCTCTATCTTTCTTTTTTATTTATTTTTCTTAAATTATCGCTTCTTATGTGTAGTTGGTAATTATAATGTAGGGCATATAGAACTTGAAACAGAAATAACGCGTTACAGTTTGTAGTAGAACTTTACAGTGTCAGATATGGGGGCATTGGCTGGCGGCTATGGCCTACTTTGTTTGTTTTTAGTAGAACCTTTCTGCTGTGGAAACCGTGAACTTGAGGTATAGCCTCTCCCCCTAAGATAAATACTTTTTCCATAAAACAAAAGATGGGCGTAAAATTGCGGACACTAATCTCTCAAAGTTAGTGAATTCATGTTAATGAAATCTATTTAAGAGGTTTCTTCGGTAAGAATGAATTTGTTTGGCTAACATATGTCACCAGGGTTTTAAAAAACGGTCGCGGTCGCGTAAAGCTTTTTGCGATTTCGTCCGGTACAAGTGTATTGCGGTCGTTGCGGTGTGAATTAACTATAATTTGTTCTTTAATATAAAAAACAGTGATAACGTATTGGTATCGACATTTGCAGAAACCGTTTTGTCGCGGCTGTTTCCGCGATCGCGAGCCGTTTTTTAAAATATTGGTTGTCACATTGACCTCCTCTCTTTGTGGAGGTAAGAATAAGGGTTTCCGATCTACTTCTTCATGGTGAAAAGGGTATCTCTTCTCGAATTTAAAGAGGGAAGATATTTTATATTAATTTGTTAAGGGTGTCTTCTAGAAAGTAGAAAGTAGGATTGGGGTACTTAGACTTCCTTTTGGAAGGATCCATGGTTAGGATCCGCCCCCTGAAGACTAAGTTCTCTGATTTGTTTGTTCTTAAATTATATTAAATCTCATGGGTTGGTGGGGGAGCTTCGTGTGGTATTTAATGAGATTTTGACTTGGGATCTTAGGTGAAGGAGACTCATCTTTCTTAGAGAGTTACCTGTTATTCAGGAGCTTTTATCTCTGCTTCGAGACATAACCCTCTCCCTAAATGGAAATAGGTGGATCTGGAAGCATGCTAGAGACTGTAATTTCTCACTGGCCTTCGCTTACATTGTTCAAAGGGTTAATTTAATATCTTCTTGTCTGATCCTTCCTCTTATTTGGTTTAGTTGGGCTCCTTTTAGTGGATTTTTCGTTGAGACGGCCACCCATATCTTCGTCACTTATGAGCTTATCTTGTATGTATGACATATAATCTTTAAGTGGTTGGGGTGGCAGATGGTTATCCATAATAATCTTAGGGTTTTTATTAGACTTTTATTTCTTTAGAGAGTAGGATTAAGAATATGGGCAGTCATTTATTGATTTGACATGTGGTAGTCTGATCTATCTAGAAAGCCTATAATGATCGACGTTATCTTTAACGGAATCATAATTACAGTAAAAGAGGTGGAAGAGACAAGTATTATTTTGGCTTAAAAATGGTTTTTGGGGTAAATTAGTGGTGAACTATTGCACCTTATCTCCAAGATTTCAGAACCCTATCTTTTACCTACACCTTTAGCTAATCATGTGTTTGCCTTGGTTCGAAGCTAGGTCATGGCTTTAGTTAATATTAGATCCGTAATTTTTGAATATTAGCTAGAATGAGGGTAACTAGGAGTTGCAAATAGACCTGCCCACCCCGTTTAGGTCTGCTCTGCAAAAGCATACAAAAAACGGGGCAAGGCGGCACGGTCTTTGTTCAGGGTGTGAGCCTAAAACCTTGTCGCACCCGGAAAAAATTAGTGCAGGGCAGGGAGGGCCCACAGACATTGCACATTTTAACCCTAAAAATTGAAAAACTTCATGGTAATGCCTGTGCACGCAAAAGCCCGCCTAAAAAGGTGGCGGGACGTGTATATTAGAGGGTGCGGGCTTAAAACCTTGGCCCACCCTGTTAAAAAGTGTGGCCAAAACGGGCATGCCAGACGGGTCAGACCCATTTTTCCACTCCTAAGGGTAACTATGCAGCCTGGTAACCATACCATTTTTGTTGCAACGCCTTGAGATCACGAAAATTCAAATGCCCAAGACGGTAGTGCCATAACCACTCCTCTCGACTTGTAGTTGTAGCTAAGCACATATGCTCCAATAATTTCAACTCTACTTTGAAAGTCCTATTGGAAGCCATAAGAGCCTTAAGGATCAACAGTCCACTAGCATCCACAACGCGTAAAAAGATTACACTTAAGCAATTGGCTAATACTCAAAAGATTACACTTAATACCCGAAATATACAACACATCTTTGATAATAGATTGTCCACCATTCTTTTTCTCGATCAAAACACCACCAACACCTTCTGCCGCAAGAGTGGAATCATCTGCGAATTTAACTCTACTTTTTGCGACTTGATTGATTTGCACAAACCAATCTTTTCTCCCTGTCATATGCGTTAAACAACCGAAGTCCAAGTACCATTCATCGCTGCCTTGAACTCCATCTCGCACCGAGATCATCACATTTTGTTCCGAATGCAAATCTGCCCGTTTCCCGAACTACTGCAGCTGCTGTCCCGTGATTTGAAGTTGATGTCCAACACCTCTGAACTGCCATCAAACTCCTTTTTTGAACAAATAGGAGATTGTCGATTTAGTGAGATTGATGAAGAAAAAACGGGAATAGTGTTGCACCCCAATTTTTGACCTTTGAGATCCCATCATTTTCTAAGTGTTATGATCATTATTGTTATACCCCAAAATTCGCCCGCGTTCTTTTTTTTTCAAAAAAAAAGAAGTCAACAAACTTCTATCTAAAAATTTGGAGTTTTATACAATCTTGGATTTTTATTTCATAAATATCCTGATTTTATGAATACTCAATTGTTAGAATTTTTTATACAGTATTTTGGTTCGCTGTTAAATTTATTCTTACATAAACGCCAAATACTGTTTATCACTTCATACACTGTTTATTTCAGATTTATTTTCAGATAAATAATGCTGACGCAGTTGGTACAGAATTAAAATTTGCAGGCGCGGAGTCCGGGTTTCAGATTATACTGCTAGTTACCAATCAAACCCGCTATCAGCGCAATTTTCCGTGTTTGTACCATCAGTCAAATCAATTTTTCGCACTTCAAATTTCCAAGATTTTGTTCTAGAAGTCTTCTGATAATCACGTGATCAACAGAGACTCAACACTGCATAAAAATCAGGTACGCCTAACTGTCTCCTACACAAACAGTCCCTAACTAGGGTTTTTGTTTTTTTTTCAGGAGAACGAGTTTTTGAGACCTCAAATGGATTTCATGGATCTCCATATATCTCAAAGTACCACCAGGAAAATTTTCAAACTTCGATTCGCTCGGACGCACAATCAACAGCTCAAACAGTCAACAGACGACCAGTTTGACCAAAAAGTCAACGGACAGTCAAAAATGCAATTTTTTGTCAACATCCATATTTTGTCAAAAGATTCATCATGTGATCAATGGTTGATCATAATTCATCAAGAAAAGTTCAGAAATCGACAAAACTCAAAATTGCAAAATTAGAGTTTTTTACCTAAAAGTCAACTGAACTTTGACCGACCATAACTCTCTCATAATTTATCAGAAAAATTCCAACCAAAGCTCATTCTCAAGGAAATTCAATTCTCTACAACTTTGATGTTGGGACCAAGGTCAAGAAATGATTCCGCCTAAGAGATATAAGCCAAAACATTACAGGTCATTTTCAAAGTCAACAAAAAGCAGTTTTTTGTCAAAGCCCATATCATAAAGTTAACTTCTCCAAATGCAAAAACACTTCCAACGTGGCTTGTAGAGGACATCTTGGGCTTTCCAAAAAGTTTAAGAACACTTTCATAGGATCAAAATTGAGGGATATATGCCTTGATGAAGTTGACCTTTTTTGGGAAAATGCATAAAACAAGTAATGACCAAAACTTGATTCTTTTTCAAAAAGGCCAATTCTTTTGTGATTCAATCTTGATTCCCATATGTCTAAAGGGCATCCACGACCTATCCATGATTCATGACACTTTTATTTCATTTTAATTAAATTTTATTCATTTAAAGTTTAATTAAAGTGAGATAATTCAAAGATATTATCCAAGATGCTCATGTGGTGCAAGCAATGACCATTCAAGATGCTTAAATATATTATTGCAAGATTGAAGAGAATAATACTTGAGTGTTTTAACCATGGTTAAGAAATGCACTCATTGAAAATATTCCATTATCATATTTTTTCCACAAAATCAATCATGAAAATTCCAACTTGCAAGGGTTCAAGATCAAGTCATTTGCCTATAAATAGAGCTTCATTTTCTTCATTCAAGAGGAGGAAAAAAAGGGAGAGGAAAAAAAGGGGGAGGAACACAAAGAACAACAAAAATCACCACAAAGTCATAGCTTAAGTTTATATTTTTTGCAAAAGTTTCAAGAAACTTGTAAAAATCAAGGCTCATTCAAATAGCCACTTTCAATCAATTTCAATCACTCTATTCCACTCTTGGGACATCATAGAGTAAGTACAATGTAATTTTTAATATGTAGTAGTGCTAGGAGTTCATGAATTAAAAACTCCATATTTATGCATATTTTCAATTTCTCAAAAAAAAAAAGTTTTAATTTTAGTTTTAAGTTGATAAAATGTTTATTTAATGTTTAACATAAAAATATTTCATTTCTTTTCATAATTAATTTATTATGCTTAATTAATTAGTAATTATGTAAATATTGTTTTTTTTAATTATTTTCAACCAATCAAAAAACTCCAAAAATATTTTCCTTTTAGATTTAGGTTTATATTTTTTATAATCTAATTTTTGACATATAAAATAATATTTTTCTTGTTAAGTTTAATTATTTGTATAATTATTTGTTTTTAATTAGCTTGTTAATTAACTTAAAATCAATTCCAAAAAAATCACAAAAAAGAATGAATTAAGTTTAATTTGTTTTATATTTATTTTTGTATATTATTTGATATTATTTCTTATCTTTTTCCTTTGTCCCGAATCAGAATAAAAGATCAAATATGGCAGAGATTGTATGCAGTTGATTTAAGACTTTTGAAATTTATCGTGTAGTCGCTATGATTCTATCAAGCTTCTGATAAATTTTCATTAACTTTAAATCCGAGATCATCGTTCACTCACCATCGATCTTCACTAACATCGTGAATATACTTGACTAGCTTCAAGATGATTCGCGTGCTAACATACTAACAATTGATTTTAATTTCCGCATTTTATTATATTGTTCTTTATATTTCTTGCTTTATGCTTTATTTTATTATTTATTATTTATGTTTCTGTTATTTTTTCTTTGTCCATTTGGACATATTATTTATATTTCTGTTATTTTTTCTTTGTCCACTTGGACATATTATTTATATTTCTGTTATTTTTTCTTTGTCCATTTGGACATATTATTTATATTTCTGTTATTTTTTCTTTGTCCATTTGGACATATTATTTATGTTTCTGTTATTTTTTCTTTGTCCACTTGGACATATTATTTATATTTCTGTTATTTTTTCTTTGTCCATTTGGACATATTATTTATATTTCTGCTATTTTTTCTCTGTCCATTTGGACATATTATTTATATTTCTGCTATTTTTTCTTTGTCCATTTGGACATATTATTTATATTTCCGCTATTTTCTCTTTGTCCATTTGGACATATTATTTATGTTTCCGCTATTTTTCTTTGTCCATTTGGACATATTATTTATGTTTCCGCTATTTTCTCTTTGTTCATTTGGACATATTATTTATGCTTCCGCTATTTTTTCTTTGTCCATTTGGACGCATTGTTTATGTTTCCGTCATCTTCCTTTTGTCCACTTGGACCATATTTTTACCTTTGAGCTAAAACATTAATAATCAAGATAAAACTTAAAAAAAAAAGCACTTTGCACACTTGCACCTCTATGGTTTTCCCTCTTATTACTTTTTTTTAATCATACCATCATTTAAGAAAAGTATTAAATGCATAGGAAAAATCTTATAAATTGAGAGTAGATAATTCCTAATTGCTTGCTCAAACACTTTCATTTTCAAACAACGTATTTTCAAAACTTCTCATCTATTTTCAAAACTTTCATCTGGTATTTGAAGGGCATTATTCCCAGTGAAACTCTTCAGAGACCTATGTGACCTATTGTCCATCTTCACTTCTTCTATTTTCAAATCAACAAAGCATTTAAAAAAGTGAGCTAAGCAATTAAGAGCCCGTGGATAACCATGGATACAAAGGGTGCTTAAAACCTTCCCTTTGTATAACCAACCCCCCGAACCCAAAATCTGTCAAAAGGTCTTTCCTGTTCTTTTATGCCTTTCCTAAATGTTGGATAAAATAAAAGTCGGTGGCGACTCTTGCAAAAAATAAAAAAAAAATATCAAAGAAAAAAGAGCAAGGAGTCAGTCCTCAAAAAACCGAGTTACAGAACTGGCGACTCTGCTGGGGACTTGAATTTTTTTTTTAAAAGAGGGGTTACCTTAGAGTTTTTGGTCACTTTAATATTTGTGTATACTTGTTTATTTTGTTATTTTTTTGCTATTCTGGATATATGTGTGGTTCCGTCACTTGAGATACATTATGGACAAATCCTAACCCGGATTAAGTACACATAAGAATTAGGTGGAGGGTATAGTCATGTATGGCATACAAGGAGTTCAGTCCTTAACAAGCTATCATGAGAATCCTTCCGCTCAGTGGAGGTTCCTTGTTGGTAGTATATGTTTAGCATGTTTCGTAGCGAAGACATTATTGCTTTCATTGAACTATAGAAGCTGAGTTGGCCGTAGAACCCATTAACCCATCATGGCCTTATTAGGTTGTGGCGCAGAAACTATTCAGGTGAAGTCTTGGATCAGTTGTCATGCGGAGAGCCACACGCAGACGAGTTTTTCTTGAGAATATTATTGGCTCACAAGTTCAGTTGTGCAAGCCGGTAATATCCGAAAGAAGAATGTGGACTCTGACGTATCAGTAGAACATGTTGTGCAGGTGATTAACCCCTAGTACTATCCCATGTTTGGTTCTTTGACCTCATGCTCGTGACGTTGAACTTTTGAACCTACCTTATGTGCACCATGTTTGTGTTACCATTTTTGTATATGTGGCATTCATGCATTCATACATTCATAAAAATCTTTTCCTTTGATTTCCAATGAACTCAGAGGTCTTTTTTTTGTAAACATCGTAAGTTTCATCAAACTCAATGGATCTTGGGTGTTGATGGGGTGAAAATTCTAATCCACCAAAATGGATGATTGATTTTGATGATAACTTGATCAATGCTTTAATCCAATGCTTGAATGTTTGCAAATTAATATCTTAAGTTCTTTGAAACTCAAATAATATAAATGATCAGTGGTTTTCACACATATATTTACCGTTGTTTTTAAGTATGTTTAAGTTATGTTATTGAGTGTTTTATTTCTTTATTCGTCATTTTATGCTTTGGTTGTATGTTTTAATGTTTTCAGGTTCATATGGAGAAATCGGAGCAAAAAAGGGCAAAACTCGGAGTTTCGAAGGAATTTCAAAAACATGCTACAGGAGGCCTGACACGGGTGGCCGTGTTGCTCAACACGGGCCGTGTCAAGAAGAGAGCTGGGAGCGAAGTTTGAGAGAAAGGAAAAACAGGGGTGCAACACGGGTGCCCGTGTTGCTCAACACGGCCCGTGTTGCTAAGTCTGGGACCAACCAAGAAAAATAAATATGACAGGGGACCAACACGGGTGCCCGTGTTGCACAACACGGCCCGTGTTGGGTGATGACGCTGATTTCAGTGATTTTTATTATTTAGTTCAGTGGTTGGCCTGCAGGGGTGTTTTTGGGATTTCCAACCAACTTAAGTGAGTCTGCACTATTTAGGAGGGTTTTGAAGATGAATTAGGGATCTTTTTGCCACACGAAGAATTGGAGGATAGAGAAAAGGAAGCCTATGCAATTGGAGAAGAACAGAGAACTCTCATGAGCGGAAGCCATTGAAGATCAAAGTTCATCATCTCTATTGTAATGTCTTTATTTGATATCTTTGTAATTTCTTTGGATGATATGAGTAGCTAAACCCCCCAATGCTAGGGGGTGTCCCTGATTAACATTTGTGATGATTTTGAATTCCGAATTTCAATAACATATTTCTCTTTTACAGTCAATTTAATGGTATAAGGTTTTTAATGCTTTCCTCGTCGGATCAACTGGATTGATTTATGACTGACAATTAGGATTGACCTCCATTGTTAGGGTTTTTATACCATTATATTATAGTAGATATCACCTAGGACTAGGGATACCCTATAGTAACCGTATTGTTCTTGATTATAATAATACTTGATTTGATCACTAATTTCGAAGGACTTTGGAATTAGGATTTCAATGTTCAAAGGTTTGCCCACTAAGGACTTAGGAGCAAATACCCTTAAGAACCGGTAATTGATAAGTTGAACTTTGTTAATGAAATAAGGGTTCAGAATTGTTACATGTTAATGCACACACCTACCCTGGCATGTTACTCATATTTGGCCAAATCAACCTTTTTAAGTTTATTTGCAATTTAATTCGTAATCATAAAAACCAAAACCCCAAGGCTTTTTGTTTAATTGAAGTGCTACTAACTCTATAATATCACGCAGTCCTTGAGATCGATATTCGGGGAATTTTCCCTTTATTACTACAGAGGCAAAATAGTACACTTGCTATTTTACCGATCAAGTTTTTGGCGCCGTTGCCGGGGACTGCCGAAAATTATAGAGTTTTTAGATTTATTTCAATTAGAATTTTGTTGCTCGGCGACTAAAATTTTATTTTCTGAAAAAAAAAATTATTTTATTTTATTTTTGTTTTTGTTCCTCATTCTAATAATTGTCTAATCTGTTTATGCGAGGTAAGGCCTCAGCAGAATTTCTTTTTGACGCAGAAATTGAAAGGACTTTTCACGCAAGGCGCAGACAAGCTCGTCAAGCTAAACTGGAATCTGAGGAAGAAGTAATTACAGTTCATTCTGGTTCAGACACCGAAAGTGAAGAAGAGATAATGGGTGAGGTAACACCACCAGAAAGACTTCTCGGAGACTATGGTGCTAGAAACACACCAGGAGGAAGACTAACTATTCTCAACCAACCGGTGAATGTTCCTAATTTTCAATTGCATCCAAGCACCATCACTCAGCTCGAAAGAAAGCCTTTCACCGGAAAGGTTAATGAAGATGCAGACAAGCACCTACAGAGGTTTCTGACCATGAGTACAACTTTAAAAATCGAAGGTCATACAGAAGAGGCCAGGAAGCTGAGAATGTTCCCATTCACCTTGGCAGAAGAAGCAGAAGAGTGGTTTTATTCCCTTCCAGCTGGCAGCATTACATCATGGGAAGAGATGGAAAAAGCTTTCTTAAATGAGTATTTTCCCGCCTCGGTATTTATAAGGAAGAGGTATGACATTCTGAATTTCAAGCAAAAGGAGGGCGAGCCCTTAGGAGATGCCTACAAAAGATTCAAAAGAATTTTAGTGGCATGTCCCACTCACAATATGGACAAGACTGAACAGATGCAAGTATTTGTCAATGGGCTCAGAATGAAAACAAAGCAGTTAATTGATACAGCAGCTGGAGGCTCGACAAATTTCACAACAGCCTCAGGCATCATCAAAATCATTGAAGCAATAGCTGCAAATGAGCATTTGGAATTGTATGACAGGTGTGCTAGCAAACCGGAAGGAATCATTGATCTCAAGCTGGAGACTTCTAAAACTCGGGTTGAAGATGCGATAGCCGCAGAAGTTGAAAAGAAATTGAAGTCTATGAATATAGGTAAACAACAGGTGGCTCAAGTTCAACAAGCTCAACCTGTCAGCTGTGAAATATGTAATGGCCCACACCAAACGGTGTACTGTTTTGCTACTCCCAAGCAGATTGAAGAAATCAAATTCCTAAGGCAAAACAACCCGTATTCTAACACCTATAATCCAGGGTGGAAGAATCATCCAAATTTTTCTTGGAAAGATCAACAACATCAAGGTAGCCAGAAGGCAGAGTGGGAAGTGGCAATTGAAAGATTAGCTGGGCAGTGTTCTCAATTCCAAGAAGAAACAAGAAACAACCACAGAAACACTTCGGCCTCAATTAAAAATCTGGAAGTTCAAGTGGGGCAGATGGCACAGCATCTCACTCTACAGGCACAAGGTACCCTTCCGAGCTCAACTGTGAAAAATCCGAAAGACCAAGAGAAGATTAATGTTGTTACTACAAGAAGTAGGAGAGTAGCAGAGTCTGAAAAAGAAAAGGAGGAAATAGATGACCCCATGGTAATAGAGGTGGATCTGGAAATAAGAGAGAATCCAAAAGAGCCAGAAGTTGTGGTGCCACCGGTTAGACCAATTGAAGAAAAAATTAAGAAAGACGCGGAACCGGTGATAAAACTACCCTTCCCCTCCAGAGTGACAAAGAAGGGTTCAAGAGAGAAAGACTTTGAGAAGTTTACTAAGTTGTTCAAAAAGTTAGAGGTAAATCTACCATTCTTTGAAGCCCTTGAGCACATGCCTTTGTATAAGAAATTTATGAAGGAGGTGTTGGCGAAAAAGAGATCACTAGGAGGAGAACCAAAAATTGCAACGGAGAAGTGTGGTATAGTCTCAACAGCAAGAAAGATCCCAATAAAGAGGAAAGACCCTGGGGCAGTGGCGATACCATGCACTATCAAGAATATAGCATTTAAAAAGGTACTCCTCGATTCCGGGTCTAGTGTGAGTTTAATGCCTTTGTCCATTTTCAAAAAGCTTGAATTAGAAAAGATTAGTGAAAGTAAGACACAGTTAAGGTTCGCTGATCACACCGTCAAGAAATCCTATGGAGTAGCTGAAGATGTACTAGTGGAAGTTGATAAGTTTGTATTCCCTGTTGACTTCCACATCATGGATATTCCGGAAGACGAAGAAACTCCTATCCTTCTTGGGAGACCATTTTTGTCGACAGGCCGCTGCAACCTCGACATTGAAAAAGGAACACTAACGCTAAAATCATTTGATGAAGAAGTAACCTTGAAGATGTTAGGAGTTAAGAAAAATAGGGCAGGCGTGAATGAGAAAACTTCAGCTGGTATGACAGAAGGTGAAAAAGAAGACAAAAATCCTAAAAATCTCCAAGAGAAAGTTTCAAGCATAGCCTCTCGGTTGGAACCAACTTATGCAGCTGTCAAAAGTCCTAAGGAAGCTAAGGAAGACAAGAAGAATGGGGGAAGTAAACTGAAGAGGATGGTTATCCATGCTTTTCATCTTCATGAGTTCTCGGTTGCGGAAGTGACAAGCAACAAGGTGTGGAAAAGGAAATACCCTCCATAATAAAGGGTGATGGACCGTCGAGCCATGCGACGTTAAACGAAGCGCTTTGTGGGAGGCAACCCACGGTTTTAATAATTAATTTCTCTGTTTGTTTATTTTATTTTCAGGAAATAAAAGAGGACGTCTCTGGTGAAATCTTGGAAGTGATCATTAGAGTGCATTACCCTCTGTGAGTCACCTCTCTCAGGCTCGTTCTGAAACATTGAGGCCAATATTTAGTTCAAGTTTGGGGGAGGCTCTTCTCTTTGCATTTTATTTTTATGTTATTTTTATGTTATTGGTATGATGTGAAACCATAAAGTGAATTCTGCCCAAATTTTGACCGGAATTTTAATTTTTGTTGAAGAAGTTTTGATCCTAAAGAGCGATCGGGAATAGTATATAGAGATGAAGCGAGGATTGTTTGAGGACAGGAAGTGCGGAATAATGTGACAAGAGGTTTGTTTAAGCACCCTTGGGTCCCTGAAAGAGATACGAGTCTAACGTGTAGATTTGCACCATAGTACTTGTCTCCTGAGAAGTACTTATCGAGTAGTTTATTGATACAGTCTGGCATAATTCAGATTCACTTGCATGAAGACTGGTTGAGAAAAAAAAGAGAGATATAAAGTAGGAACCAAATGATGAAAAGGCGGTAAAATGCAATCGGCTCGCTAAGTTGGGTAACCCTCACCCGGTTATTCAGCCCAAAGGAGATTGAACCCCAAACGTCGTCCAAAAGGACAATATATAACTGCAAAGTTTGAAAATTTCATCGGTAATAAAAAGTAGCCAATGCTGCTAGTTTGGTGCCAGGAAAAGAAAATAAGAAGCCTCGACTCGTCTCATGCAGGTGATGATTATTATAAGAAATGCAATGCCTTAATATGATTGTCCGAATGAAAGAGGAGGAAAATCGGAAAGAGACTTAAGTGCAAAGCATAGTTGGAGAGGTATCCGAAACGGGAGCTTGAGGTTTAATGTGGTAACAAAACTCGTCGTGTCATGTGAATGCCGAACCAACTGTTTCTTGATCAATACAGACTGGTATCTCACGTATGAACACCGTGTGCTTTGAGGGTCATTAACTTTTGTAGTTGTCGCTTGAAGTCAAGCAACGGTTTAAGTTTGGGGGAGGTTGATCAGTGGTTTTCACACATATATTTACCGTTGTTTTTAAGTATGTTTAAGTTATGTTATTGAGTGTTTTATTTCTTTATTCGTCATTTTATGCTTTGGTTGTATGTTTTAATGTTTTCAGGTTCATATGGAGAAATCGGAGCAAAACAGTGCAAAACTCGGAGTTTCGAAGGAATTTCAAAAACATGCTACAGGAGGCCTGACACGGGTGGCCGTGTTGCTCAACACGGGCCGTGTCAGGAAGAGAGATGGGAGCAAAGTTTGAGAGAAAGGAAAAACAGGGGTGCAACACGGGTGCCCGTGTTGCTCAACACGGCCCGTGTTGCTAAGTCTGGGACCAACCAAGAAAAATAAATATGACAGGGGACCAACACGGGTGCCCGTGTTGCACAACACGGCCCGTGTTGGGTGATGACGCTGATTTCAGTGATTTTTATTATTTAGTTCAGTGGTTGGCCTGCATGGGTGTTTTTGGGATTTTCAACCAACTTAAGTGAGTCTGCACTATTTAGGAGGGTTTTGAAGATGAATTAGGGATCTTTTTGCCACACGAAGAATTGGAGGATAGAGAAAAGGAAGCCTATGCAATTGGAGAAGAACAGAGAACTCTCATGAGCGGAAGCCATTGAAGATCAAAGTTCATCATCTCTATTGTAATGTCTTTATTTGATATCTTTGTAATTTCTTTGGATGATATGAGTAGCTAAACCCCCCAATGCTAGGGGGTGTCCCTGATTAACATTTGTGATGATTTTGAATTCCGAATTTCAATAACATATTTCTCTTTTACAGTCAATTTAATGGTATAAGGTTTTTAATGCTTTCCTCGTCGGACCAACTGGATTGATTTATGACTGACAATTAGGATTGACCTCCATTGTTAGGGTTTTTATACCATTATATTATAGTAGATATCACCTAGGACTAGGGATACCCTATAGTAACCGTATTGTTCTTGATTATAATAATACTTGATTTGATCACTAATTTCGAAGGACTTTGGAATTAGGATTTCAATATTCAAAGGTTTGCCCACTAAGGACTTAGGAGCAAATACCCTTAAGAACCGGTAATTGATAAGTTGAACTTTGTTAATGAAATAAGGGTTCAGAATTGTTACATGTTAATGCACACACCTACCCTGGCATGTTACTCATATTTGGCCAAATCAACCTTTTTAAGTTTATTTGCAATTTAATTCGTAATCATAAAAACCAAAACCCCAAGGCTTTTTGTTTAATTGAAGTGCTACTAACTCTATAATATCACGCAGTCCTTGAGATCGATATTCGGGGAATTTTCCCTTTATTACTACAGAGGCAAAATAGTACACTTGCTATTTTACCGATCAAGTTTTTGGCGCCGTTACCGGGGACTGCCGAAAATTATAGAGTTTTTAGATTTATTTCAATTAGAATTTTGTTGCTCGGCGACTAAAATTTTATTTTCTGAAAAAAAAAATTATTTTATTTTATTTTTGTTTTTGTTCCTCATTCTAATAATTGTCTAATCTGTTTATGCGAGGTAAGGCCTCAGCAGAATTTCTTTTTGACGCAGAAATTGAAAGGACTTTTCACGCAAGGCGCAGACAAGCTCGTCAAGCTAAACTGGAATCTGAGGAAGAAGTAATTACAGTTCATTCTGGTTCAGACACCGAAAGTGAAGAAGAGATAATGGGTGAGGTAACACCACCAGAAAGACTTCTCGGAGACTATGGTGCTAGAAACACACCAGGAGGAAGACTAACTATTCTCAACCAACCGGTGAATGTTCCTAATTTTCAATTGCATCCAAGCACCATCACTCAGCTCGAAAGAAAGCCTTTCACCGGAAAGGTTAATGAAGATGCAGACAAGCACCTACAGAGGTTTCTGACCATGAGTACAACTTTAAAAATCGAAGGTCATACAGAAGAGGCCAAGAAGCTGAGAATGTTCCCATTCACCTTGGCAGAAGAAGCAGAAGAGTGGTTTTATTCCCTTCCAGCTGGCAGCATTACATCATGGGAAGAGATGGAAAAAGCTTTCTTAAATGAGTATTTTCCCGCCTCGGTATTTATAAGGAAGAGGTATGACATTCTGAATTTCAAGCAGAAGGAGGGCGAGCCCTTAGGAGATGCCTACAAAAGATTCAAAAGAATTTTAGTGGCATGTCCCACTCACAATATGGACAAGACTGAACAGATGCAAGTATTTGTCAATGGGCTCAGAATGAAAACAAAGCAGTTAATTGATACAGCAGCTGGAGGCTCGACAAATTTCACAACAGCCTCAGGCATCATCAAAATCATTGAAGCAATAGCTGCAAATGAGCATTTGGAATTGTATGACAGGTGTGCTAGCAAACCGGAAGGAATCATTGATCTCAAGCTGGAGACTTCTAAAACTCGGGTTGAAGATGCGATAGCCACAGAAGTTGAAAAGAAATTGAAGTCTATGAATATAGGTAAACAACAGGTGGCTCAAGTTCAACAAGCTCAACCTGTCAGCTGTGAAATATGTAATGGCCCACACCAAACGGTGTACTGTTTTGCTACTCCCAAGCAGATTGAAGAAATCAAATTCCTAAGGCAAAACAACCCGTATTCTAACACCTATAATCCAGGGTGGAAGAATCATCCAAATTTTTCTTGGAAAGATCAACAACATCAAGGTAGCCAGAAGGCAGAGTGGGAAGTGGCAATTGAAAGATTAGCTGGGCAGTGTTCTCAGTTCCAAGAAGAAACAAGAAACAACCACAGAAACACTTCAGCCTCAATTAAAAATCTGGAAGTTCAAGTGGGGCAGATGGCACAGCATCTCACTCTACAGGCACAAGGTACCCTTCCGAGCTCAACTGTGAAAAATCCGAAAGACCAAGAGAAGATTAATGTTGTTACTACAAGAAGTAGGAGAGTAGCAGAGTCTGAAAAAGAAAAGGAGGAAATAGATGACCCCATGGTAATAGAGGTGGATCTGGAAATAAGAGAGAATCCAAAAGAGCCAGAAGTTGTGGTGCCACCGGTTAAACCAATTGAAGAAAAAATTAAGAAAGACGCGGAACCGGTGATAAAACTACCCTTCCCCTCCAGAGTGACAAAGAAGGGTTCAAGAGAGAAAGACTTTGAGAAGTTTACTAAGTTGTTCAAAAAGTTAGAGGTAAATCTACCATTCTTTGAAGCCCTTGAGCACATGCCTTTGTATAAGAAATTTATGAAGGAGGTGTTGGCGAAAAAGAGATCACTAGGAGGAGAACCAAAAATTGCAACGGAGAAGTGTGGTATAGTCTCAACAGCAAGAAAGATCCCAATAAAGAGGAAAGACCCTGGGGCAGTGGCGATACCATGCACTATCAAGAATATAGCATTTAAAAAGGTACTCCTCGATTCCGGGTCTAGTGTGAGTTTAATGCCTTTGTCCATTTTCAAAAAGCTTGAATTAGAAAAGATTAGTGAAAGTAAGACACAGTTAAGGTTCGCTGATCACACCGTCAAGAAATCCTATGGAGTAGCTGAAGATGTACTAGTGGAAGTTGATAAGTTTGTATTCCCTGTTGACTTCCACATCATGGATATTCCGGAAGACGAAGAAACTCCTATCCTTCTTGGGAGACCATTTTTGTCGACAGACCGCTGCAACCTTGACATTGAAAAAGGAACACTAACGCTAAAATCATTTGATGAAGAAGTAACCTTGAAGATGTTAGGAGTTAAGAAAAATAGGGCAGGCGTGAATGAGAAAACTTCAGCTGGTATGACAGAAGGTGAAAAAGAAGACAAAAATCCTAAAAATCTCCAAGAGAAAGTTTCAAGCATAGCCTCTCGGTTGGAACCAACTTATGCAGCTGTCAAAAGTCCTAAGGAAGCTAAGGAAGTCAAGAAGAATGGGGGAAGTAAACTGAAGAGGATGGTTATCCATGCTTTTCATCTTCATGAGTTCTCGGTTGCGGAAGTGACAAGCAACAAGGTGTGGAAAAGGAAATACCCTCCATAATAAAGGGTGATGGACCGTCGAGCCATGCGACGTTAAACGAAGCGCTTTGTGGGAGGCAACCCACGGTTTTAATAATTAATTTCTCTGTTTGTTTATTTTATTTTCAGGAAATAAAAGAGGACGTCTCTGGTGAAAGCTTGGAAGTGATCATTAGAGTGCATTACCCTCTGTGAGTCACCTCTCTCAGGCTCGTTCTGAAACATTGAGGCCAATATTTAGTTCAAGTTTGGGGGAGGCTCTTCTCTTTGCATTTTATTTTTATGTTATTGGTATGATGTGAAACCATAAAGTGAATTCTGCCCAAATTTTGACCGAAATTTTAATTTTTGTTGAAGAAGTTTTGATCCTAAAGAGCGATCGGGAATAGTATATAGAGATGAAGCGAGGATTGTTTGAGGACAGGAAGTGCGGAATAATGTGACAAGAGGTTTGTTTAAGCACCCTTGGGTCCCTGAAAGAGATACGAGTCTAACGTGTAGATTTGCACCATAGTACTTGTCTCCTGAGAAGTACTTATCGAGTAGTTTATTGATACAGTCTGGCATAATTCAGATTCACTTGCATGAAGACTGGTTGAGAAAAAAAAGAGAGATATAAAGTAGGAACCAAATGATGAAAAGGCGGTAAAAGGCAATCGGCTCGCTAAGTTGGGTAACCCTCACCCGGTTATTCAGCCCAAAGGAGATTGAACCCCAAACGTCGTCCAAAAGGACAATATATAACTGCAAAGTTTGAAAATTTCATCGGTAATAAAAAGTAGCCAATGCTGCTAGTTTGGTGCCAGGAAAAGAAAATAAGAAGCCTCGACTCGTCTCATGCAGGTGATGATTATTATAAGAAATGCAATGCCTTAATATGATTGTCCGAATGAAAGAGGAGGAAAATCGGAAAGAGACTTAAGTGCAAAGCATAGTTGGAGAGGTATCCGAAACGGGAGCTTGAGGTTTAATGTGGTAACAAAACTCGTCGCGTCATGTGAATGCCGAACCAACTGTTTCTTGATCAATACAGACGGGTATCTCACGTATGAACACCGTGTGCTTTGAGGGTGATTAACTTTTGTAGTTGTCGCTTGAGGTCAAGCAACGGTTTAAGTTTGGGGGAGTTTGATCAGTGGTTTTCACACATATATTTACCGTTGTTTTTAAGTATGTTTAAGTTATGTTATTGAGTGTTTTATTTCTTTATTCGTCATTTTATGCTTTGGTTGTATGTTTTAATGTTTTCAGGTTCATATGGAGAAATCGGAGCAAAACAGTGCAAAACTCGGAGTTTCGAAGGAATTTCAAAAACATGCTACAGGAGGCCTGACACGGGTGGCCGTGTTGCTCAACACGGGCCGTGTCAGGAAGAGAGATGGGAGCAAAGTTTGAGAGAAAGGAAAAACAGGGGTGCAACACGGGTGCCCGTGTTGCTCAACACGGCCCGTGTTGCTAAGTCTGGGACCAACCAAGAAAAATAAATATGACAGGGGACCAACACGGGTGCCCGTGTTGCACAACACGGCCCGTGTTGGGTGATGACGCTGATTTCAGTGATTTTTATTATTTAGTTCAGTGGTTGGCCTGCAGGGGTGTTTTTGGGATTTTCAACCAACTTAAGTGAGTCTGCACTATTTAGGAGGGTTTTGAAGATGAATTAGGGATCTTTTTGCCACACGAAGAATTGGAGGATAGAGAAAAGGAAGCCTATGCAATTGGAGAAGAACAGAGAACTCTCATGAGCGGAAGCCATTGAAGATCAAAGTTCATCATCTCTATTGTAATGTCTTTATTTGATATCTTTGTAATTTCTTTGGATGATATGAGTAGCTAAACCCCTCAATGCTAGGGGGTGTCCCTGATTAACATTTGTGATGATTTTGAATTCCGAATTTTAATAACATATTTCTCTTTTACAGTCAATTTAATGGTATAAGGTTTTTAATGCTTTCCTCGTCGGACCAACTGGATTGATTTATGACTGACAATTAGGATTGACCTCCATTGTTAGGGTTTTTATACCATTATATTATAGTAGATATCACCTAGGACTAGGGATACCCTATAGTAACCGTATTGTTCTTGATTATAATAATACTTGATTTGATCACTAATTTCGAAGGACTTTGGATTTAGGATTTCAATGTTCAAAGGTTTGCCCACTAAGGACTTAGGAGCAAATACCCTTAAGAACCGGTAATTGATAAGTTGAACTTTGTTAATGAAATAAGGGTTCAGAATTGTTACATGTTAATGCACACACCTACCCTGGCATGTTACTCATATTTGGCCAAATCAACCTTTTTAAGTTTATTTGCAATTTAATTCGTAATCATAAAAACCAAAACCCCAAGGCTTTTTGTTTAATTGAAGTGCTACTAACTCTATAATATCACGCAGTCCTTGAGATCGATATTCGGGGAATTTTCCCTTTATTACTACAGAGGCAAAATAGTACACTTGCTATTTTACCGATCAAGTTTTTGGCGCCGTTGCCAGGGACTGCCGAAAATTATAGAGTTTTTAGATTTATTTCAATTAGAATTTTGTTGCTCGGCGACTAAAATTTTATTTTCTGAAAAAAAAAATTATTTTATTTTATTTTTGTTTTTGTTCCTCATTCTAATAATTGTCTAATCTGTTTATGCGAGGTAAGGCCTCAGCAGAATTTCTTTTTGACGCAGAAATTGAAAGGACTTTTCACGCAAGGCGCAGACAAGCTCGTCAAGCTAGACTGGAATCTGAGGAAGAAGTAATTACAGTTCATTCTGGTTCAGACACCGAAAGTGAAGAAGAGATAATGGGTGAGGTAACACCACCAGAAAGACTTCTCGGAGACTATGGTGCTAGAAACACACCAGGAGGAAGACTAACTATTCTCAACCAACCGGTGAATGTTCCTAATTTTCAATTGCATCCAAGCACCATCACTCAGCTCGAAAGAAAGCCTTTCACCGGAAAGGTTAATGAAGATGCAGACAAGCACCTACAGAGGTTTCTGACCATGAGTACAACTTTAAAAATCGAAGGTCATACAGAAGAGGCCAAGAAGCTGAGAATGTTCCTATTCACCTTGGCAGAAGAAGCAGAAGAGTGGTTTTATTCCCTTCCAGCTGGCAGCATTACATCATGGGAAGAGATGGAAAAAGCTTTCTTAAATGAGTATTTTCCCGCCTCGGTATTTATAAGGAAGAGGTATGACATTCTGAATTTCAAGCAGAAGGAGGGCGAGCCCTTAGGAGATGCCTACAAAAGATTCAAAAGAATTTTAGTGGCATGTCCCACTCACAATATGGACAAGACTGAACAGATGCAAGTATTTGTCAATGGGCTCAGAATGAAAACAAAGCAGTTAATTGATACAGCAGCTGGAGGCTCGACAAATTTCACAACAGCCTCAGGCATCATCAAAATCATTGAAGCAATAGCTGCAAATGAGCATTTGGAATTGTATGACAGGTGTGCTAGCAAACCGGAAGGAATCATTGATCTCAAGCTGGAGACTTCTAAAACTCGGGTTGAAGATGCGATAGCCGCAGAAGTTGAAAAGAAATTGAAGTCTATGAATATAGGTAAACAACAGGTGGCTCAAGTTCAACAAGCTCAACCTGTCAGCTGTGAAATATGTAATGGCCCACACCAAACGGTGTACTGTTTTGCTACTCCCAAGCAGATTGAAGAAATCAAATTCCTAAGGCAAAACAACCCGTATTCTAACACCTATAATCCAGGGTGGAAGAATCATCCAAATTTTTCTTGGAAAGATCAACAACATCAAGGTAGCCAGAAGGCAGAGTGGGAAGTGGCAATTGAAAGATTAGCTGGGCAGTGTTCTCAGTTCCAAGAAGAAACAAGAAACAACCACAGAAACACTTCGGCCTCAATTAAAAATCTGGAAGTTCAAGTGGGGCAGATGGCACAACATCTCACTCTACAGGCACAAGGTACCCTTCCGAGCTCAACTGTGAAAAATCCGAAAGACCAAGAGAAGATTAATGTTGTTACTACAAGAAGTAGGAGAGTAGCAGAGTCTGAAAAAGAAAAGGAGGAAATAGATGACCCCATGGTAATAGAGGTGGATCTGGAAATAAGAGAGAATCCAAAAGAGCCAGAAGTTGTGGTGCCACCGGTTAAACCAATTGAAGAAAAAATTAAGAAAGACGCGGAACCGGTGATAAAACTACCCTTCCCCTCCAGAGTGACAAAGAAGGATTCAAGAGAGAAAGACTTTGAGAAGTTTACTAAGTTGTTCAAAAAGTTAGAGGTAAATCTACCATTCTTTGAAGCCCTTGAGCACATGCCTTTGTATAAGAAATTTATGAAGGAGGTGTTGGCGAAAAAGAGATCACTAGGAGGAGAACCAAAAATTGCAACGGAGAAGTGTGGTATAGTCTCAACAGCAAGAAAGATCCCAATAAAGAGGAAAGACCCTGGGGCAGTGGCGATACCATGCACTATCAAGAATATAGCATTTAAAAAGGTACTCCTCGATTCCGGGTCTAGTGTGAGTTTAATGCCTTTGCCATTTTCAAAAAGCTTGAATTAGAAAAGATTAGTGAAAGTAAGACACAGTTAAGGTTCGCTGATCACACCGTCAAGAAATCCTATGTAGTAGCTGAAGATGTACTAGTGGAAGTTGATAAGTTTGTATTCCCTGTTGACTTCCACATCATGGATATTCCGGAAGACGAAGAAACTCCTATCCTTCTTGGGAGACCATTTTTGTCGACAGACCGCTGCAACCTCGACATTGAAAAAGGAACACTAACGCTAAAATCATTTGATGAAGAAGTAACCTTGAAGATGTTAGGAGTTAAGAAAAATAGGGCAGGCGTGAATGAGAAAACTTCAGCTGGTATGACAGAAGGTGAAAAAGAAGACAAAAATCCTAAAAATCTCCAAGAGAAAGTTTCAAGCATAGCCTCTCGGTTGGAACCAACTTATGCAGCTGTCAAAAGTCCTAAGGAAGCTAAGGAAGTCAAGAAGAATGGGGGAAGTAAACTGAAGAGGATGGTTATCCATGCTTTTCATCTTCATGAGTTCTCGGTTGCGGAAGTGACAAGCAACAAGGTGTGGAAAAGGAAATACCCTCCATAATAAAGGGTGATGGACCGTCGAGCCATGCGACGTTAAACGAAGCGCTTTGTGGGAGGCAACCCACGGTTTTAATAATTAATTTCTCTGTTTGTTTATTTTATTTTCAGGAAATAAAAGAGGACGTCTCTGGTGAAAGCTTGGAAGTGATCATTAGAGTGCATTACCCTCTGTGAGTCACCTCTCTCAGGCTCGTTCTGAAACATTGAGGCCAATATTTAGTTCAAGTTTGGGGGAGGCTCTTCTCTTTGCATTTTATTTTTATGTTATTGGTATGATGTGAAACCATAAAGTGAATTCTGCCCAAATTTTGACCGAAATTTTAATTTTTGTTGAAGAAGTTTTGATCCTAAAGAGCGATCGGGAATAGTATATAGAGATGAAGCGAGGATTGTTTGAGGACAGGAAGTGCGGAATAATGTGACAAGAGGTTTGTTTAAGCACCCTTGGGTCCCTGAAAGAGATACGAGTCTAACGTGTAGATTTGCACCATAGTACTTGTCTCCTGAGAAGTACTTATCGAGTAGTTTATTGATACAGTCTGGCATAATTCAGATTCACTTGCATGAAGACTGGTTGAGAAAAAAAAGAGAGATATAAAGTAGGCACCAAATGATGAAAAGGCGGTAAAAGGCAATCGGCTCGCTAAGTTGGGTAACCCTCACCCGGTTATTCAGCCCAAAGGAGATTGAACCCCAAACGTCGTCCAAAAGGACAATATATAACTGCAAAGTTTGAAAATTTCATCGGTAATAAAAAGTAGCCAATGCTGCTAGTTTGGTGCCAGGAAAAGAAAATAAGAAGCCTCGACTCGTCTCATGCAGGTGATGATTATTATAAGAAATGCAATGCCTTAATATGATTGTCCGAATGAAAGAGGAGGAAAATCGGAAAGAGACTTAAGTGCAAAGCATAGTTGGAGAGGTATCCGAAACGGGAGCTTGAGGTTTAATGTGGTAACAAAACTCGTCGCGTCATGTGAATGCCGAACCAACTGTTTCTTGATCAATACAGACGGGTATCTCACGTATGAACACCGTGTGCTTTGAGGGTCATTAACTTTTGTAGTTGTCGCTTGAGGTCAAGCAACAGTTTATGTTTGGGGGAGTTTGATCAGTGGTTTTCACACATATATTTACCGTTGTTTTTAAGTATGTTTAAGTTATGTTATTGAGTGTTTTATTTCTTTATTCGTCATTTTATGCTTTGGTTGTATGTTTTAATGTTTTCAGGTTCATATGGAGAAATCGGAGCAAAACAGTGCAAAACTCGGAGTTTCGAAGGAATTTCAAAAACATGCTACAGGAGGCCTGACACGGGTGGCCGTGTTGCTCAACACGGGCCGTGTCAGAAAGAGAGCTGGGAGCGAAGTTTGAGAGAAAGGAAAAACAGGGGTGCAACACGGGTGCCCGTGTTGCTCAACACGGCCCGTGTTGCTAAGTCTGGGACCAACCAAGAAAAATAAATATGACAGGGGACCAACACGGGTGCCCGTGTTGCACAACACGGCCCGTGTTGGGTGATGACGCTGATTTCAGTGATTTTTATTATTTAGTTCAGTGGTTGTCCTGCAGGGGTGTTTTTGGGATTTCCAACCAACTTAAGTGAGTCTGCACTATTTAGGAGGGTTTTGAAGATGAATTAGGGATCTTTTTGCCACACGAAGAATTGGAGGATAGAGAAAAGGAAGCCTATGCAATTGGAGAAGAAGAGAGAACTCTCATGAGCGGAAGCCATTGAAGATCAAAGTTCATCATCTCTATTGTAATGTCTTTATTTGATATCTTTGTAATTTCTTTGGATGATATGAGTAGCTAAACCCCCCAATGCTAGGGGGTGTCCCTGATTAACATTTGTGATGATTTTGAATTCCGAATTTCAATAACATATTTCTCTTTTACAGTCAATTTAATGGTATAAGGTTTTTAATGCTTTCCTCGTCGGACCAACTGGATTGATTTATGACTGACAATTAGGATTGACCTCCATTGTTAGGGTTTTTATACCATTATATTATAGTAGATATCACCTAGGACTAGGGATACCCTATAGTAACCGTATTGTTCTTGATTATAATAATACTTGATTTGATCACTAATTTCGAAGGACTTTGGATTTAGGATTTCAATGTTCAAAGGTTTGCCCACTAAGGACTTAGGAGCAAATACCCTTAAGAACCGGTAATTGATAAGTTGAACTTTGTTAATGAAATAAGGGTTCAGAATTGTTACATGTTAATGCACACACCTACCCTGGCATGTTACTCATATTTGGCCAAATCAACCTTTTTAAGTTTATTTGCAATTTAATTCGTAATCATAAAAACCAAAACCCCAAGGCTTTTTGTTTAATTGAAGTGCTACTAACTCTATAATATCACGCAGTCCTTGAGATCGATATTCGGGGAATTTTCCCTTTATTACTACAGAGGCAAAATAGTACACTTGCTATTTTACCGATCAATAAACAACAATTGCATCATTTGCATACATACATCCAGGTTACCCATGAAACTTATCCTTGTCTGTCTCCATCCTCAGAGTTATCTGTCTACCATCGAGCTGATTCTTCCACCTCGGAATCCTCTTCCAGAAGGTTTTAGGTCTGATTTTCATTGTCCTTTCCATCAAGGGGCAACGGGCCATGATTTAGAAAGATGTTTCCCTACTGTTTGCATTTCCTCAATTATATTGTTTGCTTTTAAACTTTGTTTATTCCTGAATGTTAATTTTAATGAAATGAACATCGTATGTTTGAATTCATTTTCATCTACTATGTCTATGTTCATGCTTCTTTTACAAAACTTTTCTCCTATTTTGCTTTCTCTATCAAACTTGTGTTTTATGCAAAGATTAGAGGGAGGATGATGACAACGAAATACCCAGGTTGTTGAACTGTATGCTTTCAAATAAAACTTTGCTGACGATGTACATGCATTGTTTCAATTCCCAAACACTAGAGAAATAAGGAAGTTAATCCCTCGTCAACCCCTTTGAGCCTAGAAGTTGGTGTTTCTTTCTGTACGAAATAACCCACATTTTAACCCGAGGCAGGGTAGTTCCCAGTTAATTTGGTTGTGCATTCTATTTTAAGAGAATCATTCAATGCACCTTTTAACAAGTATTTTATTCACAAGCTTTCCTCCGCTTACATCAAAGAAATGTTGGAGACGCCAAGAAAAAGTCGATGATGGTTCATTATAATCATTAAGCAAGGTAGTCACTATCTTTCAAAAAAAAAGTATAAAAAAAAAAAGAAAATCAAAGAAAAGCCTGCTAAGTCAAACTCAAAAAATGACTTAGGCAAAAATTAAGGCATCCCGCTGACTGTAAGTTCAAAATAAAAGTTCAGGCAAAAGTTAGGGATATCAAAAGAAGAAAAAAGAAGAGATAAGTCAATAAATTCTTGAACCACAAAATGTTGTGACTATCAAAAGGAAGAGGTGACTGGCATCACTAAGTTTTCTTGGCTTGTGAACTATCATCATTACAACAGATAAAATTGCAGAAGTCTCTTAGAACCTGAATGCATATTTTGAATTAACTGAGTTTAGGACTGAAGATCATCATGAAGATGGGGTGGGTTACAAAAATTTGAGCCTTATACCTTTTGTTTTTTTAAACCGTGAACCTGACCACGTTACAACCTTCAAAAGCCCTAATTGAAGCAAGGTTTATTTTGAAAGCATACTACAACAAGGTTGCGTAAGCTGACTCCCAAGAGATTTACCAATCATTTATGTTGATACCATATCTTTGCTTTATCTTTCACGTTGATTGTCTTAACCTTTATGTTTTGAACAGTGATTCCATTTTCTTTGCAAAGTGACTTTGATTTCAAAAATATGTTTTGAGCATTGCATTAAAATTACTATTCTTGAATGAACATTTTATTTGCAAGTAAGCACTCATCTTCTAGGAAGTTCAAACAGTCGAGAAACTTGGTCAGTGATCCTATCAGGGGCACGTTACTTCAAGATCCTGTTGTTCATATGTTTAATCAAGATTTGTTGATCAGAATATCCTCTTCAAGATGTATACTATGGCAAGTCTTCCCAACATTCATTTCAAGAGTTGAATCTGTGATCAGTTCATCCCCAACATAGTTCAACTGAAGCCATGATCAGTTAGCTTGCAACAATTATTCAATCAGGGGCAATCTTCTTCAGCAATCCCCAAGCATAGTTTATCATTCCTTCTCAAAGGATCATTTGTTTAATACAGTTATCAGTGTGACAAGAAGTTTGTTCAAGCATCTTCCGAAGCAGAGTTGGTAGAATTTCCGTGTTGAGGAATCAAAGCTCCAATCTTGCCTCACAAAAGAGTCAATCCCAGTTGTCATAAATAACTACATTTCATTGAGCATTCATCATGCATAGAAAAATTTAACATCATGCATAAAAACAAATTCATGCTCATTTATATTTTTCCAAGTCTTGTTGTTATCAACATCTTACCTTGAGATCGAAGTCCAACTCACTTGGCATTGACCTTTAATATTATTCAATCACGCTTTACTCTTGATTGATCTTTATTTATATTCAATCATGTTTTACTCTTGATGTTGTTTGATCGTGCTTTACTCTCGGTTGGTGTCTCAATCATGTTTTACTCTTGATTGTCTTTGATGTTGTTCAATCATGTTTTACTCTTGATGGCCTTTGATATTGTCCAATCATGTTTTACTCTTGATTGTCTTTGATGATGTTCAATCATGTTTTAGTCTTGATTGCCTATGATGTTATCCAATCATGGTTTACTCTTGATTGCTTTTGATACTATTCAATCATGTTTTAGTCTTGATTGCCTATGATGTTATCCAATCATGGTTTACTCTTGATTGTTTTTGATACTATTCAATCATGGTTTAGTCTTGATTTCCTATGATGATGTTCAATCATGTTTTACTCTTGAATGCCTCTGTCAATTTATATTCCTTTCCAAATTCATTCATGTTTTACTCTTGAATTATTTCTGATGTGGGTTCCAGAGATTTTTCTTTCGGAACGTCTCTATTGATTTCCTGTCCAGAGTTCCTTTCACGTTTTATTCCTGAAAGCTTCTGTCGACTGTTTCTTTCTTTTGTGAAGTCCGATTCTATTCCTGGATGACTTATACCTTTTCCCCAACGGAGTCTGTTTACTTCTCCCCTGTGGTGTCCTGTTTCCATCTCGTGGAAATCATATGCATTCATAATCATAAGCATTACATTGCATCTCAGGTTCAAAAATTGTGTTTTTATATATATTTAAGTCTCTTCAATCACGTCGAAACAAAGATTTACAATCATCGTGTCTCCGGATAGAAGAAACTTAAATAGGGGCATCTGTTGCACCCCAATTTTTGACCTCTGAGATCCCATCATTTTCTAAGTGTTATGATCATTATTGTTATACCCCAAAATTCGCCCGTGTTCTTTTTTTTCAAAAAAAAAAAGAAGTCAACAAACTTCTGTCTAAAAATTTGGAGTTTTATACAATCTTGGATTTTTATTTCATAAATATCCTGATTTTATGAATACTCAATTTTTAGAATTTTTTATACAGTATTTTGGTTCGCTGTTAAATTTATTCTTACATAAACGCCAAATACTGTTTATCACTCCATACACTGTTTATTTCAGATTTATTTTCAGATAAATAATGCTGACGCAGTTGGTACAGAATTAAAATATGCAGGCGCGGAGTCCGGGTTTCAGATTATACTGCTAGTTACCAGTCAAACCCGCTATCAACGCAATTTTTCGTGTTTGTACCATCAGTCAAATCAATTTTTCGCACTTCAAATTTCCAAGATTTTGTTCTAGAAGTCTTCTGATAATCACGTGATCAACAGAGACTCAACACTGCATAAAAATCAGGTACGCCTAACTGTCTCCTACACAAACAGTCCCTAACTAGGGTTTTTGTTTTTTTCAGGAGAACGAGTTTTTGAGACCTCAAATGGATTTCATGGATCTCCATATATCTCAAAGTACCACCAGGAAAATTTTCAAACTTCGATTCGCTCGGACGCACAATCAACAGCTCAAACAGTCAACAGACGACCAGTTTGACCAAAAAGTCAACGGACAGTCAAAAATGCAATTTTTTGTCAACATCCATATTTTGTCAAAAGATTCATCATGTGATCAATGGTTGATCATAATTCATCAAGAAAAGTTCAGAAATCGACAAAACTCAAAATTGCAAAATTAGAGTTTTTTACCTAAAAGTCAACTGAACTTTGACCGACCATAACTCTCTCATAATTTATCAGAAAAATTCCAACCAAAGCTCATTCTCAAGGAAATTCAATTCTCTACAACTTTGATGTTGGGACCAAGGTCAAGAAATGCTTCCGCCTAAGAGATATAAGCCAAAACATTACAGGTCATTTTCAAAGTCAACAAAAAGCAGTTTTTTGTCAAAGCCCATATCATCAAGTTAACTTCTCCAAATGCAAAAACACTTCCAAAGTGGCTTGTATAGGACATCTTGGGCTTTCCAAAAAGTACAAGAACACTTTCATAGGATCAAAATTGAGGGATATATGCCTTGATGAAGTTGACCTTTTTTGGGAAAATGCATAAAACAAGTAATGACCAAAACTTGATTCTTTTTCAAAATGGCCAATTCTTTTGTGATTCAATCTTGATTCCCATATGTCTAAAGGGCATCCACGACCTATCCATGATTCATGACACTTTTATTTCATTTTAATTAAATTTTATTCATTTAAAGTTTAATTAAAGTGAGATAATTCAAAGATATTATCCAAGATGCTCATGTGGTGCAAGCAATGACCATTCAAGATGCTTAAATATATTATTGCAAGATTGAAGAGAATAATACTTGAGTGTTTTAACCATGGTTAAGAAATGCACTCATTGAAAATATTCCATTATCATATTTTTTCCACAAAATCAATCATGAAAATTCCAACTTGCAAGGGTTCAAGATCAAGTCATTTGCCTATAAATAGAGCTTCATTTTCTTCATTCAAGAGGAGGAAAAAAAGGGAGAGGAAAAAAAGGGGGAGGAACACAAAGAACAACAAAAATCACCACAAAGTCATAGCTTAAGTTTATATTTTTTGCAAAAGTTTCAAGAAACTTGTAAAAATCAAGGCTCATTCAAATAGCCACTTTCAATCAATTTCAATCACTCTATTCCACTCTTGGGACATCATAGAGTAAGTACAATGTAATTTTTAATATGTAGTAGTGTTAGGAGTTCATGAATTAAAAACTCCATATTTATGCATATTTTCAATTTCTCAAAAAAAAAAATGTTTTAATTTTAGTTTTAAGTTGATAAAATGTTTATTTAATTTTTAACATAAAAATATTTTATTTCTTTTCATAATTAATTTATTTCGCTTAATTAATTAGTAATTATGTAAATATTGCTTTTTTAAATTATTTTCAACCAATCAAAAAACTCCAAAAATATTTTCCTTTTAGATTTAGGTTTATATTTTTTATAATCTAATTTTTGACATATAAAATAATATTTTTCTTGTTAAGTTTAATTATTTGTATAATTATTTGTTTAATTAGCTTGTTAATTAACTTAAAATCAATTCCAAAAAAATCACAAAAAAGAATGAATTAAGTTTAATTTGTTTTATATTTATTTTTGTATATCATTTGATATTATTTCTTATCTTTTTCCTTTGTCCCGAATCAGAATAAAAGATCAAATATGGCAGAGATTGTATGCAGTTGATTTAAGACTTTTGAAATTTATCGTGTAGTCGCTATGATTCTATCAAGCTTCTGATAAATTTTCATTAACTTTAAATCCGAGATCATCGTTCACTCACCATCGATCTTCACTAACATCGTGAATATACTTGACTAGCTTCAAGATGATTCGCGTGCTAACATACTAACAATTGATTTTAATTTCCGCATTTTATTATATTGTTCTTTATATTTCTTGCTTTATGCTTTATTTTATTATTTATTATTTATGTTTCTGTTATTTTTTCTTTGTCCATTTGGACATATTATTTATATTTCTGTTATTTTTTCTTTGTCCACTTGGACATATTATTTACATTTCTGTTATTTTTTCTTTGTCCATTTGGACATATTATTTATATTTCTGTTATTTTTTCTTTGTCCATTTG
The DNA here is from genome assembly GCF_029867415.1 of Vicia villosa. Classification (NCBI taxonomy): domain Eukaryota; kingdom Viridiplantae; phylum Streptophyta; class Magnoliopsida; order Fabales; family Fabaceae; genus Vicia; species Vicia villosa. The sequence continues at coordinate 214,116,731 of NC_081181.1, forward strand.
GACATATTATTTATGTTTCTGTTATTTTTTCTTTGTCCACTTGGACATATTATTTATATTTCTGTTATTTTTTCTTTGTCCATTTGGACATATTATTTATATTTCTGCTATTTTTTCTCTGTCCATGTGGACATATTATTTATATTTCTGCTATTTTTTCTTTGTCCATTTGGACATATTATTTATATTTCCGCTATTTTCTCTTTGTCCATTTGGACATATTATTTATGTTTCCGCTATTTTTCTTTGTCCATTTGGACATATTATTTATGTTTCCGCTATTTTCTCTTTGTTCATTTGGACATATTATTTATGCTTCCGCTATTTTTTCTTTGTCCATTTGGACGCATTGTTTATGTTTCCGTCATCTTCCTTTTGTCCACTTGGACCATATTTTTACCTTTGAGCTAAAACATTAATAATCAAGATAAAACTTAAAAAAAAAGCACTTTGCACACTTGCACCTCTATGGTTTTCCCTCTTATTACTTTTTTTTAATCATACCATCATTTAAGAAAAGTATTAAATGCATAGGAAAGATCTTATAAATTGAGAGTAGATAATTCCTAATTGCTTGCTCAAACACTTTCATTTTCAAACAACGTATTTTCAAAACTTCTCATCTATTTTCAAAACTTTCATCTGGTATTTGAAGGGCATTATTCCCAGTGAAACTCTTCAGAGACCTATGTGACCTATTGTCCATCTTCACTTCTTCTATTTTCAAATCAACAAAGCATTTAAAAAAGTGAGCTAAGCAATTAAGAGCCCGTGGATAACCATGGATACAAAGGGTGCTTAAAACCTTCCCTTTGTATAACCAACCCCCCGAACCCAAAATCTGTCAAAAGGTCTTTCCTGTTCTTTTATGCCTTTCCTAAATGTTGGATAAAATAAAAGTCGGTGGCGACTCTTGCAAAAAATAAAAAAAAATATCAAAGAAAAAAGAGCAAGGAGTCAGTCCTCAAAAAACCGAGTTACAAATAGATTTCTCTCATCTTTTTCTCTCTTTTGAATCTTTATTTTCTCTCTATCTCTCTTAATCTAAATTGACACTCTCCACTTAAATAAGTGAAATAAATGACCTATTCATATTTTGGTCTTTCTCCATATAGGAAGAGATCTCAAACCCAACACATCTTTAATGAAATATGTCTTAATTTTTTCCCTCTTCATAGGATTCTAGAGAGATTTCCTATGGGGAAGTAGGGATGGCAAGCAGATCCAAACCCGCGGGGACCGCCCGTACCTGAACCCGAGTCAACGGGTGAAAATCTGAGTTGGCTGAGTTCGGGTGCCACCCGATATTTCCGGTGCGGGTTTAGGAGTGTGAAACCCGCACTCGAAACCCGAAATCACACCCACTTATATATATATATATATATATATATATATATATATATATATATATATATATATATATATATATATATTGTGGAAAGTTATAGAAAAATTGTAGAAAAAATGTATTTTAAGTATTTTGTTACGGATTTGGGTTTGGGTGAAAAAATCCGAAACCAACGGGTGTGGGTGGGTGTGTTATTTTGTCACCCGAACAACTTTTTTATTTGAGTTTGGGTGGCGATTTTGGATGCAGTTAATGTGAAACCCACGCCCGACCCGATCTGTTGTCATCCTTATCGGGAAGGGTCATTTCAGGACAAACAGATCATTACCATCATTTGACATAATATATAAAATTTGTTACATAAACTCATCAAATCAAATAACCATACATTATCATAAAAAATTACAAAATAAATTACATGTGTTACTTTAAGGGTGCGTTTGATTTGTTAAAAAATAGAGACTGGACAGAACAAAATTATTTGTCCACCGTTTGATTTAAAAAATAAATAAAGGACAGCACAAATAAAGGAATGAGGGACTGGACAACTATCTATTTTTTGTCACTCACTTAAGTGCCGGACAAAATGTTGTTCCACGTACAAATAAATAAAAATACTAAATTAACCTTCAGATCCTTATATTCGGCAAAACAATGTTGCTCTTAAAACCTAACGCCTCTTCTCATAAACTGCAGAAGACGACGTCACAAACTCCATAAGCAAGTGGTCACCTCTTTAATTTATTGTCCAGGTACTTTACTTTGTTAATTAATAGCTCTAGTTTCCCTTATTATCTATTAACTTTTCTCTAAATATTGTTGGTATAACATAACAAATAGTGGCTGTGATTTGTATTTATTATACAATCTTTCCGTTCCATGAGTTTTCTAATTTTTTTGTCCTTTTCCATGATGTGTTCATTCACTCATATCTATCATATAAGAAAATAAGATGTTCTTTAAAAGCCTAAAACACCCTTCTTGCTCAATATTGTGCCACGTGGATGCCTTAAGAATCAAGCTCTATGTTTTCTACCAATCAAACAAATCTTTCTATTTATTTCCCAAATATTTTATTTTTCTAATTTTTTTATTTCTTTTTTCTCACGAACAAAAATGGTTTCCACGATGATTCATCCTCCGTATTCCACAATTGAAAACGGTTTCAACCTCCATTAATATTTGAACCTCTTCTTCCTTCTACCTCTAATCTTCTTTCTTCTTCTTTTTCTTCTTCGCTCTACCTCTTCTTCTTCTTCCTCTTTTTCTTCTTCGCTCTACCTCTTTTTCTTCTTCCATCTTCCTCTGTTTCTTATTAAAACCAAATCGAAACAAGCGATAATATGCTACATCGATTTATGATTTCAAAAACAAATCCATCTTTAAAAATCATATAGACTTTGTTCCGTTGTATGATAATTTGTTAACATTATCTAAATAGGGTTTCTTTTTTTTTGCATTAGGGTTTATGGTTTTCATTTCATTACTAATAATTTTTCTATTTCTGTAGATTTTGTCATGAAGATCGGAGAAATAGTTGATGCAGACAACATGACGTTGGAAGCCGAGAAATCTAGCGGCAGTGGACTCTTCATTCCCGCAAAGCGCGGAGGGTCTCAAAGTGATGCTACTGCTACTGAACCATCAATTGCAGGTTAGTTTCCTTTTGCTTTTATGCTTGCATATCCTGAATTTTAAATTCAAACCCTAGAGATAGGTATAATTTTTTCCAAATTTTTTATTTCGGCGGTATTTCTTCGTTGTGTGTTCATTGTTATACTTACCTTTATAGGGTGGTTCATGGTGGAGGTTTAAAACTATATGTTCATGATACTGAGGGTGTGTTTGTTTCATGGATTAATATTATATTCCTTGGAATACTATTCCTAGGATTATTATTCCCGGGAATATTATTCCAACCTATGTGTTTGGTAGAAATTTAGATTCCTAGGCATAATAATAAAATTTGTTTAATTTTAAATTATAAAAAAATAAAAATAAAAATAATTATGAGTAATAGTTGGAAGTTAGAGTTAGTTTAACTTATTCCCATGGGAATATTTTATTCCCACCCTTTATGCCTTGGAATAAGAATTCAAAAACTATGTGTAAATAATATTCCTTGGAATAAAAAATTCCTTGGAACAACTTTTTAAAACTTGAATCAAACATGGGAATATTGCATTTCCATGCTCATATTCCCAGGAATAATTTTGGTAACCTTGAAACAAACACACCCTGAGAAATAAATAAAACAATGATGTATAAGATGCTTGATTGTATTAAATTTAAATTTAAATATATTAAATTACATGTAATTTTCAATTATTTCATTTGGGGTAACTTTCATTTTAATATAATTGTCATTTATTGTGTTAATATGCTCTGCTGGTTTATCATTTTGAGCAGGCGGTGTTAGAGACGCTGAAGATCAATTCGAGATATGGTGACATATGAATAAAGCGCGTGAGCTGTTTGAAGAAATGCCACAGAGAGATAGTGTTTCATTATCTTCTGTGATTTCGGGTTATCTTTTGTGTTTCATTATGTAATTATGTGTTTTTACTTTCTATGAATCTTGTATTTTAGACACATATCCCTGGTTTGCGGCGGGACTAAGAGCATTGGAACTGCTACTTAAGTGGATGGCTTCTAATCTAGCCTTGCAAGTATTTATTTACTATGGAGATTTTTCAAAGGAAGATATGTACAAGGTTGGTACTAGATATTTATTTATTTCAGTGTTGTCAAATAGAAACTATAGCGTATAGCATAATTTGAACAAATCACAATTATTCCGCGATACGTTATTTGATATAAAGTACTGTCAAATAGTAGCTATAGTGATACTATAGCACTTTATCATAGCAGAATTCGACGAGACTTTTATGTTTTGCGATCCACAATTGGTCATTGATTTATTTATGCATTGTTCATTTTCCCCCTTCTCCCATTGGAACTTGATAATTTAATCGTCTTTCTATATCTTTGCAGATATGTCAAGGTGGTACTGAAGAGTGGGTGGAAGATCCAACAAATCAAAACATGTTGTTCACCCGCAATAGAATACGAATGGCACTGAATCATTTGTCATCTTGTAAGTTGTGTTGATGAGTATTATGATTCCGTTAATAGTATTTTAAATAATCGTTTAGTTCTTCCGGCCAACATTGTTTTCCGAGTTGTTCAAATGATGGTTTCTTACATTTTCAGTAGCATTCAAGCATAACTCCAAAGAGTGATTTCTGCATGTCAAAAAACACGTGCATGTGTCGATCAAGTTTCCCGGAGCTTGATACATCATGTTGTGATTATCAATGATGTGAGTATCACTTAACTACTTATTCTATACATTGCCAATTTTTATGTCATTTTATTCTATGGAATTTACTCTCATTCTGGGATTGTGATTAAATTTGCAGCATGGATACGTCGCTATTGATTTACAGATTCTTTGTCCTTCAAAAATTGAGGACATATGCTTATGAAATTTCTTTCCTCGGTCTTGCAGTACCCTTCTGATCTTACATATGAATATTTGCATGTGCATATTCTTCTAATCATAATAATGCTTTGCTGTTAGTTTTGATGCAGTTTTGGTTTAAGTGCAGGTTGATTTATTTGCACGGTTCGGTTTGACTCGATGTATGAACCGGTTTGTATTGATGAGTTGCCTGGTTTGGTTTTGGTAAGGAACCGGTTTGTATTGATATGTTGATGATTTAATTTTATCATTTTCCCCTTTCTGAATCACATCTTGTCAGTTAATTGTAGCTAAGATCGGTAAGGTGATTCAATATATATGTAATGTTTATGTGTGTATTTGTATATGTATTCCAAGTGTTTGACAATATGTTCGACCCATGAGAATTTCTAGGAGTTGGGTGTGTTTGAATACGAATGGCTTCGTTGAGTTTGCATTGCCATATCGTTTTAATAATAGTTGTTGACTTTTTTGGTTGAAATGATTAAAAAGTTGTTGGAATGATTGGAAAAGACGCAAAGGCGGGAGGGAAGGGTAATGGAAAGCAGGCTGAAAGTGGAAGTGATGAGAATGCTTCTGAGGGTAAAGGAAAAGGATGTTTATGTTAATCTAATGAATTACAATTAGCCTACGCTATCTAAGATGAGAAAGCTTGGTTGTTGTTGGATTTTGAAAAGAAAAAACTAGCTTTCATAATGTAATTAGCTATTACAATAAAGATTAGTATTGTTAACTTTGTTGCACTATCTAAGCACCCTATTCTTGTATGTCAAACAATATATGTTCAATCATGGATGCAAGAAGGTAACTCTGTGTTCCTTCTTTTGCCCGTGTAACAAAATTGATTTTTGTTGCAACTATAACTATGTATTTTAGTAGAAAAAGTTATATTGCTCATCTTAGTCATTAACGGGAAGAGTAGTCTTAGACTAATAGACCCAGGTATTGGGTGCATTTCTTTAATATTTTTGGTTCCTAGAATAATTTTTGAGTGTTGATGGATCTTGTGGGCAGCACATAGAATCCTCAAAAAACAGGTCAATTATCAGGTGCTTTGCTCTTCTCATCGATAATATTTTCCTTCTTATGTTTTCTAGCCGCAACTGATATTAGCACCATTTGATAGTGTAATTTAGATTCATATATTTCAGTTTCCTATTTATTTTGTTTAACAATTTTGCATTATGCTAACTGTTTTTTTCTCACTAAATAGGAAAAACCTTTGCCTCCTTAGCTGAGAGATATGCAGTTGTGACAGATGAAGTTGTAAGTATCTCTTTTTAGCACTATTTCTTAATGGAAGAGTTAATATAACAGTGATTGAAAAGATGTTGGTAGAAATTTATTTGCTCATAGTTTAAGAATAACAGAAAGAAAAGGATAACATCGACTCGTGAGAACTATCTGTATGAAAGATGCACATTTCATGCTAAGATTATAAAAGTCATATATTAAGTGACTGACTTGTATGATTTGGCAGGCGTCACTGCAATATGTAGATAGGCTTGATTTTAGTGTCTCAGAGAGTGATGTCAAACCGATCAGAGTTTGATTTACTAACGAGTAAAGGTCTCTCCTTTTGACGAGAATGATGCATCTAATCAATGTCTCTGCCTCAGCAGTCCATAGGGATCAACTTCCACTTCTCTATCATTTTGGCTATTAACATGATTGTTGTAAAGTAATATATATCCATTATTATGAAAATATTGCATGTGATATGACTCTAATATATATATATATATATATATATATATATATATATATATATATATATATATATATATATATATATATATATATATATATATATATATATATATATATATATATATATATATATATATATATATATATATATAATGTCCTGGTATAAATTTTTGTTCCAAGTTGTATTATGATGATGACGCCTTATTCTAAGAAAGAAAGGGAAGATAATCTTATGAATACAATACCTAAATAAATTGTTGGATTTAGATTGGTCACAAATTCAGAATGAGTACATCAATAATTGTTGGATTGAGATCAGACATTGTTGAAAGCATATAATTTTTGTTTTTAATTTTAAGAATTTTGAAATACCAAGCTTGAAATATGGACTGTCCAATCTCGAACCAACTGCTACTGATGTGTTGATTGCGAGAATGCTTTGAATTTATAACTGCAGCAAATCGAAATCAAAAGTTGTGGACTGTACCCGAAGGAAAAGTGCTTGAATAGTTAAGTATTGGCAAGATCTTGGACTCGGAATTGATATATGAATTAGTTTATCTAGTTGGTGCATCAGGTTATATATGTCTCCATAATGTTGAGATTTTAACATGAAAAAAAGTCTTTATGCAAAGGAAACAGTTACAAACATAGTATTGTATAACTGCCAATTAAAAAAGAAATGTTTGACACACATTTAGGAATTATAGTGTTAAGTCTCTCTCTTATAAAGTGATTTTAGAAAGTTGTTGAACAATTAATAGAATCTTTTAAAAATATAAGAATTTAACTACAAGTTTAACAAAGAAATAAAGAGTCCTAAAATAATAAACAGCATGAAATTATTGAAAATTAAAAGTAATTGAATTGAATTCAATATCAAATAACTTATTATCTTTTAAAAAATTAATAGACTTTAAATGACATATCTTTATCACGAAAATATCTTTATCAATTTTCAAATCTAGAAATTATTACATTAAAATAAGTAAATGATTTATTTATTAAATTTATGTTTATATTAAATTAGTGTTTATTAAATGATTTATTTATTAAATTTATGTTTATATTTATAAAAAATGTTAGAAATAATTTCTAATATTCGTGCTTATATTAAATTTATATATATATTTTTTTACATTTGTCAATATGCAGCAAGGCAAGGGTGGACAAAATCGATTAAACATGTAGTAAAAAAAAGGTAAACGGGTGGGTTAAAACGGGTTGTTTGGTTTTCGGATAAACATTGTTGGATATATATGAACAAAGATGGTCGAGTTCAGATGAATAAACTAAATTCGTGACAAACTTAAACCTATTATATTTTCTTTGTAGAATGGATTGGACCACTTTAATAAGATTTCTTATTAATACTACTAAATTATTTAATATAATAAAATATGACAGTTATATATATATATATATATATATATATATATATATATATATATATATATATATATATATATATATATATATATATATAGATATAAATTAATGATATTTTTTAAAGATTATTAAATAAAATAAATCTATTAAATCTATTGACCGTTTTTCCTTAAAAAATATTTATAAATAACTATGGATGTTAATAATAAGAGGAAGTGCACATATTTTATATAATATTAAAATTTTTAATTATATATTTAATAAAATATTAAATATTGACATGAAAAAGTGAATTACTAATACAAATATGAAAAAAATATATATCTTAACAGGGGTCACACAAAAAATAGAACATGGTAGATATTGTGTATGGCACGGGTCAAAAATATTGATCTGCCTCACAAATAAAATGAGGTTGGGGTGGGGAGGCCCACGACCACTTCACTTTTAAAATTAAAAAATAATAAAAATTTATATTAAATAATAATAATAAAAATATGAAATTATTAATCAAAATATTAAATAATAACGGGAACATGAACTTATTAATCATAATATTAAATGATAACGGGAACACGAAGTTATTGATGAAAATATTGAATAATAACAGAAATACGAAGTTACGATCAAAATATTAAATAAGCTTAAAAACAAATTTACTATTGATTCAAATATTTTTATAAATGATGACCGAACATAAATGATGATGTTGATTCAAATATTTTTATATATAAAAATTATAGACACCGATTTATTATTTTTTTTAAAAATAATAAACTTTGTTTGTAAATTTTTTTGTCTTTCTATTATTTTATTTTTACTACATTTTAAAAATAAATGTGTGTATCATACCAGTACTCGTGTGTACGCACGAGTAACACAGCAATACCGTGTGAAAGCACGGGTAATTAGACCAAAATTCATCTGAACACATGGATAACACATAGGGATGGCAATGGGCAGGGTTTGGGCAGGGTAATATAGTACCCGTCCCCATACCCGCAGTTTAAAAAAATCCCCGTACCCGAGCCCAAACCCGTGTGGGTATCAATATTAATGCCCGTACCCGTACCCATACCCTATGGGTACCTCAATGCCCATACCCGTACCTGTTTACCTGCATCTATAGTAAAACTAAATCGTTTAATTACAAAATATCATATAATTTAAGTCTTTTTAACAATATTAAAAAAATTATGTATGTTATTGTTGAGTTAAGAAACAAATAAACACTTTTATTAAAATGTGTAATGATTTAATAGCGATATATTTTTAAAAAAATTTAGAATCATGCATTTTTATATAACAATATAAATGATGACATTATAGAAATATGTAGTGTGGGTATGGGGCGGGTTGGGTAGTAAGGTACCCGTGCCCGCACCCATACCCGCATATTTTAATGGGTAATTACCCGTGCCCATACCCATTTTTATGGGTATTTACCCTACCCGATATGGGGTTTTTTGTGGGTACCCATTGGGGATGGGCCAAATTGCCATCCCTATTAACACAGCAGTACCGTGTGAACGCACGGATAAACAATCCAAAATCCATGTGTAATAAAAAGCAATAATCTGGGATGAATTATGATAGTGATGGTAATTGGATACCAACTTGTATGATAAGTATACTTAGAAATTAATTATTAATAATTATTTGTAATATATATATATATATATATATATATATATATATATATAATGCACACTTCATAGATATTTAAACGTGTTTATAAAAATATATGTCATTTTTCTATATATATTCAATTATTATTTTTTCACGGGTACTAGATTTTTTACTTACATTCAATTATTAATTTTTTACGGATATCAAACATTTTTCTGTTAAAAAATATATATCTGAAAAAAATGCGCGTCACGTACCAGAACCCGTGCGAACGCACGGGTTTGTTACTAGTTGTTATAGTAAACAAAACAAAAATATTAGCACATACGAAACAAAAACGTTACCACCGCTAGCACATATGAAGAAGAATTTCATTTCATGTTTTTCTTTATTCAATATTTTAATATAAGAAAACATTAGCATTCTTCATACATGTACATAATAACTAATAAATATTTTGAATTTAGTTAATTTTTTATATTTTTATTCATCATTAATTTTTTAATTATTTTTTTTATATGTAGTCGAAATGGATGATAACCAAAATTTTCATTATCTTCTTATTTGGAGGGTGTATATTCAGATTCTGGCCATGCACGTTGTTGGTTTTTTTTTCTTGAATTTTGTTTTAAGTGATAATTATGAGAGAAGATCTTTGAATGAAAGAGTTTTAGCAAGGTACGAGTCACGTAGGGATGTTTTGGAATCAATTACTAGTACGAGTGATTCTCATTGCATATGGGAATTAAGAATGTGTAGAAACACATTTGCACATCTTTGTGAGGTTTTAAGGGTACGGGGAGGATTAGTGCAACTTTGGACAAGTAAGTGTTGAAGAACAAGTTGTAGTTTTTTTAAATATACTCGCACATCACACAAAAAATAGAAGTATTCAAGTTAGATTGTCTAGATCAGGACAAACAATTAGCAGATATTGTCATAGAGTACTGGCCGCAGTTTTGAGATTACGAAATGATTTACTTGCCAAACCAGAACCTATACCTCAAGATTACTCTGATGAAAGATGGAAATGGTTTAAGGTAATAATTTTTACCTAGTTATCTTAATATATTCTTCTGGTTAAGCAAACTAATCTGGATCATATATTGAAATTTTAGGGTTGCTTAGGAGCTTTAGATGGGACTTACATAGCAGTGACACCGAGTGTTTCTGACAGACCTAGATATCGTACGAGAAAAGGTAGACTTGCAACAAATGTCTTAGGTGTTTGTACTAGGGATATGAGATTTATATATGTATTAGCAGGATGGGAAGGATCGGCTTCAGACTCTAGGGTATTACATGAAGCAATAAATAGACAAAATGGACTAAGGGTTCCAATTGGTATGACAATTTCTTCTCTTTTTTGTTTGTTTGAACATGATTACAAACAATGAGTTGTTGTTAATATTTTAGGTTCATACTATCTTGTTGATGGTGGATACACTAACGGTGAAGGCTTTCTTGCCCCATATAGAGGTAAACGATATCATTTGCAAGAGTGGGGCTCTGGTCGTCGTTCACCTCAAGATCGTGAAGAGTTGTTTAATTATAGGCATGCTCGGGCGAGAAATGTGATAGAGAGATGTTTTGGCCTTTTGAAAAAACGATGGGCTATATTGAGAAGCCCATTGTTTTATCCTATTAGAACACAATGTCGAATGAGCCTTGCTTGTTGTTTATTGCATAACTTCATCTGTTTGAACATGGCAATGGATCCAGAAGAATTTTCTCCATTTGCAGAAGATGGGCTACCTTTAGGGGAAGAAAAAGTCAATATAGTGGAAACTATTGAACCTAGTAATCAATGGACTCAAAGGAGGGATGTGCATGCTCAAGAAATGTTTACAGAATGGAGGAATAGACATGGGCATTAGATAGAACTAGTTTATTAGATATGTATTTTGGGTATGAATGAATTGTGAACTTATTACCATGTGATTGCATAATCTTTTTTTAGATTCTTTTATGTTTAGAATGAAGTTGAACTTATTATCATGTGATTGTCAATATCTTTTTATGATTTTTTATTAGATTTATTTTCTGTTGTTGCACTTGCGAATGATATTGGTTATTACAATTTTCTTGAATTTTTTGGTATTTAGAAATGGAAAATGAAGATGGCATTATAAGTGAGCAATCAATGAGTAACATTAGAGTCCGACGTAATTGGAGTACAATTGAAGAAGGAACTTTACTCACTATATTAGAAGAGATGGTGGTGGCTGGAAACAAAGGAGAGAATGGAACATTCAAGACTGGAACTCATGAAGAAGTTTGCAAGAGAATGAAAAATAAAATTTCAGGAATAGCTATCAATGTGAAACAAATAGTTAACAAGATGAAGAGATGGTCAACAAAGCTGAATGATGTTGTTGACATGATGAACACTAGTGGATTTGGATGGGATGATACAAAAAAAAATGTGTCATTTGCGACAGCAGTAAAGTATTATCTCAATATTTTGAGGTATTTAACATATACTTTATACAATGTTTTGTTTTGCTATGAATAATTTATTCATTTGAAAATATATATTTTTCTTGCAGAAACATCCCAAAGTTGGAAATCATGTCAATAAAGAGTTTAAAGAGTTTGAGAGATTGCAAGGTATATTTTTGGAAAAGATCGTGCAAATGGTCGTAGGGCCGATGATGGAGGTGAAAATGAAACAACTGAGAATCAAGTTGGTGATAATGATGAGTCTGTGCACCAACATGATAATTCACCAACTTCTGATGGAAATATAACTCCAGGACCATCTTTGAAGCGACCTCGACGTGATCAATTAGCCACTAAATTTTTGGAGAGTTTTAATAGCAAAATGGAAGTTGTGACGACTGATTTTGCTAAAGTTGTAGCCAAACTTCCATATCCTTCAAAGCCAGATCCTTCAAAATCTCACTTGGTTGAAGAGGTTAAAATATTGGGATTAACTGATGAAGAGGAAATTGACTTGGTGATTAAATTTTCTCAAAATCAGCAGTATGAAAAATTCTTTGGGAGTTTGAAGGTTCCCAAAGAATGTCTTTTGTGAGGAAGATTATGAGAATGTGATAAAATTTAAAATTTTGATGATGTCATTTGAAGATTATGTTTTAATTAAGATTTCTTTTGAATTCTATCAACATTAGACTTGGTTAATATATTTATTTAGTCTATGTTTTGTATGGTAATTTTATGTATTATTTTAATGATTTGTTTTTAATTTATGATATACGTTGTAATGATTTGGTTTTAATATATTTTGTGTCTTTACATAGTGAAAAATTAAATGTTAAACATTACAAAGGGTATTAGAGTAAATTTTGTATGATTTTGTCCAGAACATTGACATATCAAACAAGAGACAGTACAAAATTGTTTGTCCTGTGCATTAGATATCAAACAGGAGATAGTACAAAAAGTTGTCCTGTGACTTAGTCATATGTCCAGTACTGTTCTGTCCAGTACACATTCTATTACAAATCAAACGCACCCTAAATATTTTAAACCAAACTTCTCTTTCTTGATCATTAATATCATTTTAGCGATGAAAACTACCCCGAAATTGATTTTCTATAAGTGATTGGATAGCAAAGTGATTATTGAAAACAAATAGAATTTATCTATTCTCATATAATAAGCAACAATTAAATTTGAAATTCAGCACAAGCTTTGATACAAATTCTAAAAAGAGATTTATAAGAAAAAAACAAATATGAAAGAAATTACTATGTATACATTCAAAACCAATTTCATAATGCTAACAATGTTTATGTTTTTGACATTTTTGTGAATAAGTGGACGAAGTTCTTGCAACCTTATCATTCTTTGGAGTTGGAGTGAACCTACTTATGTTCCTGACATGAGTGTAGATGTTGCTAATAATGTTAGTAAATGGATTGTTATTGTATACACCCTCTCTCTTGTTGGTGTTATACTAAGTGATTCTTATTGGGTAACATACAAAACATGTGATCAGGGAGAATATGAAAAAGACGGGAGTGGGAGTGGGAGTGGGAGTGGGGGTGGGGTGGGGTGGGGGTCGGGGTGGTTTGAATAGGTCATTCCCCTGAAATTCATTCTCAAATAAATTTTCCTCAAATATTAGAATTTTACTAATAAATCGCTATAAGCAGATAACACCTATCAACATGTAATTTTAAAAGAAAAATGTTAAAATTACACTAAATGCTATAACCACACCATATCAATATACGGTTACACAACATACTTTTGTTTTCTTAAGAATTTTGTTATCTCGCTTTTCTTTTTGTGTCAACATTAAAATGGTTTGCAATTGTTACGGTGTAGAAGAATTAAGTATAAGCATAGCACGTCTCTTTTAAAAAGCAATGAATCATACGTCATGCTTATCTATATAAAAATGTAAAATAATCTATTAAAACGTTATTATAAAATGTATAATTTAAAAATGTATATTTATAAAATGTATAGTTTAAAATTTTTTAATAATTATTTTATATTTATAAAATGCATGGTTAGGTGGTAAGCTGGCCACACTGTTGCCCTTGTGACCTGAGTTTGAATCCCAGGTTTTGCAACTTATTAATTTGCAATTTTTTCAAGCTTTCCAAAGACAAGCACGTCATGCGCAAAGAAATTTTAGTGATGTTTATATAATAATTATATTTTGGAATAAATATATGTTACCCCCTGTCATATATGCGAGATTCGGGTTATCCCCTTTAATTTTTTATTTGGATTATCCCCTATAATTTTAGGGTACCCCTAAACGTGTTAACATCCGAAAAAAATTAGGGGATAAACCGAATCTCGCCTATATGATAGAGGGGTAACATATATTTATCCCTCAGGGGTGGCCCTGAGCACGGGCTCGCGGGGCGGGTGCCCAGGGCCCCATAATTTTAGGGGCACCAATATTTTTTTTATCGCTATATATATTAGAAGAGAATTATCTATTATAAAAATATTTGCTAAATTTTTTTTTTGAAAAATACTGGCTAACAAATATATAGGGACACTACAAAGTTAAAATTAATAAAAGAATATAGAGAATCTGGATTTGTAAATGGTAAGGCTAGTGCTGAAAAGATTGGGAATGAAATGAAGATTGAATGTTTTTATTCAAAATGTTAAATTCGTAGAAAACAACACTATGATGAAAATCCATCTCAACCCACACAACAGAAGATCAAAAAATTGACTCACTTGATAGAAGATTTGAGCAGTATGACACATATGAAAACATTTTTGGATTCTTGTTTAGTATTTCAAAATCATTAATAATTTGTTTAATATTGACTATTCCTATCAGTGTTGCATCTAGTGAGAGAAATTTTTCTAAATTAAAATTATTAAAATCTTATTTGAGATCTACTATGTCACAAGATAAATTAAATAGTCTTGCGTTAGATTTCAAATGAAAACAATTTTTTGAAGAACCTTGATTATGAACAAATTATTAATGATTTTGCAACAAAAAAATGTTAAGAGGATGATATTTAAATAAGAAAGAAGAAGAAGAAGAAGAAGAAGAAGAAGAAGAAGAAGAAGAAGAAGAAGAAGAAGAAGAAGAAGAAGAAGAAGAAGAAGAAGTCTCTAAGTCTCTAAGTCTCTTGTATTTATTTTGCACAAAGTCAAATGAAAATGTGTTTTTTATCCAATTATTTATTTTATCCTTATGTATTTATTGTTAAAAAAAATTATAGGGGCACCACTTTATTTTGCACAATGTCAAATAAAAATATGTTTTTATCCAATTATTTCTTTTATCCTTATGTATTTATTATTAAAAATATTATAGGGGCACCACTCTTTTGATTTGCCCAAGGCACCCAAATTCAAAGGACCGACCATGTTATCGCTTATATTTTCTGGTAGGTAAAAATTATGAAGTACTAGAAAATATACTTTTTTATAAATCTTTTGTTGACTAAGTTGAATTATGTAAGATGGAGAATTAGAATATGAATGTTAAATTTTTTTTTTAATTTCTTTTTATTAGTCAATATTATAATCTTTTATGTTATTCTAATTTTATTTTTTTATTAATTCTTGATTATATTTTTTCGTAGGTATTTTTAATTTATTTTATTTTGTTTTTCATTGTTTATCTAATCATTATAGTTTAGTTTTGAATTTTATTATTTATCTATGTAACATAGTAAGTTGATTTCTAAAAATTGATTAGCATATGAATTTTCCTTTATATACATTATAATTTTTTTAATTTTTTTAAAAATATATCTTTTTTCATTTTATTCAAACTATTACATTGATTATACTTTTTTATAAAATATATACTCAATATGAAATACTTAAAATATATATTTTTTATATTTCTTAATAACAATTAAATAATATTTACCGTGCATCGCACGGTAGACGGCTAGTTTAAATTAGAGTGAAGACCCATTTTGGTCCCTCACAAATATTACACGAGTCAAATTAGTCCCTCACAAAAAAATTGACCCAACTTAATCCCTTACAAAATTTAACCGGGTCATATTAGTCCTTCTGCTAATATTTTTCTCAAATCGGTTTTTTCTACTTCTAAACCGGTTCTTTTCATACTTCTAAACTGTGACTGGACTTACACGTTAGATTTTTTTTAAAATACTAAATTAATTTTTATTTTTAATTTCATTTTTAAACAGTTATCAATGAATAATATCAAAAAAGGCAAAATTATTTCTTATAAAGTAATTTTTAAACAAGTAATTTCCATGATTTCTACTAATATTAACAAATTCTATACATAAATTTTTACCTATGAGGTCTCAAATCCAAGTCTCATTCAAGTTAAATAATTTTCACTTTACAACTAGACAAATCAATTTCTATCGTTAATAAAGTGACTATCATTTACAACTAGAAAAATCAATTTCTATTGTTAGTAAAACAACTATTATTTACAACAAGACAAATCAATTTCTATTGTTAGTAAAGTGATTATCATTTACAACTAGATAAATCAATTTCTATTGTTAATAAAGTGATTATCATTTACAATTAGACAAATCAATTTCTATTGTTAGTAAAGTGACTATCAATAACAACTAGACAAATCAATTTCTATTGTTTGTAAAGTGAAGAGACTTAGGTTCGAGACCATATTGATACAAATTTTGTATTTTTTATTTTAAATTTAGAATTGTTTAAGATTAACCACGTGGGCCTGAGTTCAACTCCTTATAAGAAACAATTTTGGCTTTTTTATATTATTAATTTATAATTGTTTAAAAATGAAATTAAAAATAAAAATCAATTTAGTATTTACAAAATGAAAAATAAATAAAATCCAACGTGGCAGTCCAGTCACGGTTTAAAACTAGAAAAAAAATCGATTTGAGAAAAATATTAGCAGAAGGACTAATATGATCCGGTTAAATTTTGTAAGGGATTAAGTTGGGTCAATTTTTTTGTGAGGGACTAATTTGACTCGTGTAATATTTGTGAGAGACCAAAATGGATCTTCACTCTTTAAATTATAATCCTAGAACTTCTTCCCGCCAAAACTCTTTTATTATAATTAATTAATAAATAATTAATCATACTAAAACTTAATTAATTAATTAAATAATAAAAAATACACCCCACTACTTCATTTCAATTAAAAGTGATTCAAATTAACCAACTACCTTGAAACAATATGGGTCATGAAACCATTTTCCACTTACTCCATTAACTTTCAATACACCTCTCTTAAAAAAAATTAATTTCCATTAACTCTCTTATTTATACCCTATTTTCAATTTTCTGTCTAAATATATCACTTCTTTTTCCTTCTTATTTTTTTTTTCCAATCAAAATTGATTGAACTCCTAATTATTCACTTTTCCTCCATTTTCATGTTCAATTCTATCATATTTGTTTTATTTTTCTACTCAAAAGTCTATATAGATCACTTCTTTCCCCTTCTTCTTTTTTTTTAACAAAATTGATTGAATTTATAATTTCACTTTCCCTCAATTTTTATATTCAATTTTATTATTTTTATGTTTTTCTACTCAATCTTTAGAGAAATAAAGGTTACGAATACAAATCTTATATTTTATCGTAAAGAGGCATTGATTAGATAATTGTAATCTGAAATTTTACAAGATATATTCTGATTAAAATATCGTCAACCCAATGGCTCCTTTAACTCAATTCCATCTAACACATTGTATCAATTAAATAGTACTACCTCCGTTCCTTTTTATAAGAGAAAATTCACTTTTTAGATTCATTGAATAATCAATGTATCTAGTCTATAAAGAGACCAAATACATTAGTTATTCAATGAACCTAAAAAATGACTTGTCTCTTATAAAAAGGAACGGAGGTAGTATAAATATAGTAACCCAATGACTCTTTTAATTCAATTCCATCTAATGTTTTGTATCAATTAAATAGTATAAATATAGTATATAGATAAAATTCAAACACATCAATTTTTATCAAACTATTTAAATCTTTCTACCATTTTTTATAATTATGAAGGATGAAAATACACATCTCATTTATTATATTATTATATTATTATATTATTCAATTTTTTTATTGTTTTATTTATATTTTATTTTATTTTATTATTTCTTCTCTTTTTAGTTTTTTAAGAGATATTAAGATTTCATTGAAAGAGAATTGTTAAATTACACGTTCTTTAATGTGTTGTTGTTGCTGCTACATCATGTATAAGCTTTTTTTGGGTTTTATCTATGTATTAAATTAAAATAAAAGACCATATATTTTTATCGAATCATAGATCAAATATGGATTGAAATAATTTAAAATTATTAAAATTCAAAGTAAAAAAGAATAACAACAAATTGAATTATTAAAATTATGATTTATTATGATAACGCAAATTATTAAAATTATTACAAACTCGTAATTTATTATGATACACTACCTATAATATCTACATTTGTTTTCTTAAATCGTTGGTTGTTAATTAGCATATAGATCTTTTTTTATACTAATAATAACAACGGAAATATTTTAAATATGTTTTACTCTTTTAATTTTACTATATTTAATCTATGATTTATTTTATTTTTTAAATTTTGTTGAAAATATACATTGTTATTTTGTAAAGACAAACAAATTATTAAATTATTGCTAATTCATATCATTGTATTTCAAACTATTAATTTAAACTATAATATTTATTATTTATTTAATAAAACTTATCCGCACATCATGCGGGTAAACGTCTAGTAAATACTTAAACTTATCCACGATTAAGCGGTAGATAATTTTTTTAAAGTTTTTAAAATTTTTAAAGAATTATGATTTTTTGAATTTTTTAATGAATTATGGTGTATAATTTTATCAACAAATAAACTGTAAATAAATTTTCGACAAATTTTTTTGAAAGTAATTCGATGAGCAATTTAAAAATTAAAAAAAAAATTATTTGATAAACAATTTATTTATGAGGTCAAATGGAATAAAATATTTCGATAAATTATACTTAGGTATTTTTGACAAGCTAAAAAATTTGTGGAAAGATAAAAAATATTCAAATTCAAAAAGGGTAAATTTGATATTATGGATAAGGTTATCCTTAGTGTATATTGAAAATAACAAACAAATGTAAATATGTAAAAGTTAAATAATATTATATAATTGATTGAATGTAAACTACCCATATTGTGATGGGTTAGAGAATATGTCCCCTATTTGAAATTTGTAAGAGGGAATGTATGATTGTAGGAGTAAGTTTGAAAATTTTTGTCATGGAAAATTATTATTTAGTTTTCCATCATTTAATAAAACTTCATTAAATAATTTAATATCTTTATTTTAAATATGCATATATTATTTTAATTATATATTCAAAAAGCATTTGAAGTTAACATAACATATATATAGTACACTTTTAATTATAGAATAAAATTCATAGAGATATACACATATTCCCTCCATTTTCACTTTCCATGCAGAATCATAAACACTCAAACACCAATATATCATAGTAGTAGGCTAGTAGCTTACTTCATGTTGTAAAAACCT
Organism: Vicia villosa; assembly: GCF_029867415.1. Taxonomy (NCBI): domain Eukaryota; kingdom Viridiplantae; phylum Streptophyta; class Magnoliopsida; order Fabales; family Fabaceae; genus Vicia; species Vicia villosa. The sequence continues at coordinate 214,136,260 of NC_081181.1, forward strand.
CCCAAAACAATTCCAACAACAAGAACCACCCAACTTCCACACATATCAATCCTCATACCACCAGATGTCAAAGTAGGAACAACCTGCGACGAAGAATCATCCGAAGAAACCGGTTTCTCCTTCTCCGCTTTCGGCGCCTTAGCTTCATCAATCACAGGCGCCGGTGCCAAAGCCGGCGCCACCACAGCTTTCTTCTTAGGAAAAAACTCAGACGGAATAAGCACTTTCCCAATCCTATAAATAGCAAGATGTTTATCCGTATATATAACTCCACTAACCGTCGTATTAACTTCTCCAGTTGAAATATTCACATTTCCATTATAAGTAATCACGTTGAGTTCAACTTTTCCAGGTTTGTTTCCGGCGAGAGTTCTCACAGGGTTAGTCAAAGTATCGAAGTTAGAGGTGGATACAAAATCAGGAACAACGTGGAACTGAAGTAGTTCGAGTTTTTGGCCATTGGAGAGTGTGTTGAGGAAGCCTGGTTTGAGTTCTGAGAAAGCGGAATCTTCTGGTGCAAGGATTGTTAAGCCGCCGGATTTTATGGTTAGGAGTTGGGAGTTGAGTTGGTTGATTAGCTGGGTTGTTTTCATGAGACGGATGAAGATGTTGAATGAGTTTGCTTGTTTAAGGATTTGGACTATGTCGGTTGTAGATGTTTCAGGGGTGTTATTGTCATTTGGTGGAGGTTGGGGTAATGTGGGGATTAAGGGGTTTGTTGGGGATGAAGTTGGTGTTTGAGTTTGAGTTTGAGATGGTGAGGTGGCAGGAGATAGGGATGATAAAGTGAGGGAAACTAGTAGGGTTAGTGAAATGCATAGGAGATATTGCTTTTGAATCTTCATGATCACTTTAAGGTATGGTTATGAAATTGTAGTAGATATGTATGATTATGGTGTTAAGGGGTTTTATATTGAGTTTTGTGGAAAATGAATGGTGGGTGAGTGGTTTGTTTAATTGTGATTTGTAAACTTAATAATATTGTTATATATGGTTGGGGGAGATTTGGTTGTAGTGTCTAGGAAGAGTGAGGTGAAGAGATGATGTATAAGATGTGAGAAGAATTTGAAGTGTGCAATGTGGTTTTCAAGTGTATATCTCAATGATTATTTGGTATGGATATTAAGGTGGCTCGTCATTGAAGATTGAAACAATGGAGCAATTTTTTAGATTTTATTCTTGCTTGTGAATATAAGGAAAATAGAGTGAGGGGTCAATTTGATGTTGGCTAGAGTTGGATAAATGCATGCATGTGTTGCTTTAGCTAGAATTTTTTAGGCACTATTTATTTGTTTAGGAATTTATAAGTTGTTCTTAAATCAACATTTTCTTAGTTTTGAAATTATTGAAAATGCTTTAATTCCAACAAAATTGAATTTAATAAAATATAATGAATTGATTTCTTACGCGACAAATCAAATTTTAAATTCAAATTAAAAATGTTAGCACATTTATTAGTTGAGAGTGTTTCAAATATACATATATTATTTTTTAATTAAAAAAAACTTCTAAGTTTTAATAGGTTATTTTTGTTATTTTTACACAGACACAACACCTCACACATAACAACTTTACTTTTCAATTGTCTATATTTTAGATCATTGGTTTCTTAGATATGATTGCCAATTTATTAGATTAACCATACATATGAGGTGGATATGTTAGAACCTCAACCTCTATTAAAAAAGATATGGAAGGCGTTCGTCCCAGAGAATTTAAAGTTATTTTCATTGGAGAAGTTTGACGGGTGTAGTGACCCATATAAACATGTTGTCTCCGTCAACACGCAAATGACAATCATTAAAGCTCCTGAGTTCTTGAAATGCAAGTTCCTTTCTCGAACCTTCAGAGACACAACCTTGAGGTGGTATATGGGTATGTCTCAACTGTCCATCACTAGGAGAAGGAATAGGCTAGGCTAGGCTAGACTTTATAAGGCATGAGTCTGATCTACGATAAACTTACATGGTCTGAGTCTGGCCTATGGCCTACTATAGACTCTTTTTTTTTACCCTGGTCTAACCTTTTTAAAAGTATGGTCTGGTCTGAAAGCCTATTTAAAAGCCTTTTTCTCATTAAGGTTTTCAATTAATTCGTATTACTTAAGAAGCCTTATACGTCGACCTATATATGAATATTTAGGTCGGTCTATTTAATATTTTTTCTGATATATATGCATATATAGACCAACCTATTTAGCATTTTTTCCTAATATATATGCATATATAGGCCAACCTATTTAGACTATTTTTAATAAATATGAAAATATAGGCCGACCTATAAGGCTTCGTATGATTTTTTTAATAGCCTAAGTCTGACCTATAAAATTAAATAGGCTTTTAAAAAAGCCTAAGCCTGACTTTTTTATCAAATAGGTCTGGTTTGACCTTAAATAGGCTAGGCTATAGCCTCTTGTAGGCCGACCTGACCTATTCTCATGCCCATCCATGACCAACTATTAAGACTCTGTGGAGAAACTAGTTCACTAGTTTACAACAAGCAAACACAAAAAGATGCACGACACTGGCGTCTTCAACATTCTTCAAGGCCCGTCTGGATCTTTGAGGGAATATCTTACATTTTTTAATGATGTGATCATCAAGGTCATCCACCCCAACAAGGAGATGTCCATGAGAGCATTTCAAAATGGCATAAGGGAGGGGCGTTTTAATGAGTCCTTCACCCATAGGCCTACATCTTCATTAGTTGAGGTGGTCATGTGTGTCGAAGTTATATAAGGTTTGAGGAAAACAATGTTGAAAAAAAAACCAGAGATGCAAAAGAGCACACCTCTAATATTGACAACTCAGAGCAATCTTGAATGAGACATTACACCTCGCTCGTCAAAGACCATCTGACTTTTAAGAAAAGCATAAAACCTATCGAGAATTTCACGCCAATAAACACTCGTCCTTAGCGAATATAGGAAGAAGTCTACCACATGCTGCTATTAACTTAAGATGGAGATATAGTGCCTAAACTAAGAGGAACACCTAAAGAAGTATGTCAAGTAAGATTCCGCTCAAGGGCCAGACATATCTAACTCTTAGGGGTGAAATGTCTCAAGGAGTCCTAGATCCAACAAGGGAAAAGAACCAAACAAGGGAGTCGATGACAGAGTTGTACGCCACACTCTTAATACCATTGCAATAGGATTTTTTGAATATCACGCCTTAGACTACTATAGGATTACTAACTGGCCCCACAAACCAACACAGAACTTTTCAGCATGCTTTGTCCTCACACATATGCTTTCTAAGAAACTTCCCAAAAGGTCACCCATCAAAATACTAGTCTAAGTCAAGCACACTTAACTATGGAGTTCTTATTTTTTCATACTACAAAAAAGAAGGTGCATTTTGTTGGTGTAGGTAGTACCAATGAATCTTTATAAGTCTTCCTTCAACCATGTAGTTCCATACCACCACAGTCTCAGGACCCCTCTTATTTCGATGTGAGTTTGGTTTTTTCCTAAAAGATGTCAGGAGCCGCTCATTGTCATGTCTTGTGCACTGGCGACCACTCCCCGCCCTTGTCGACCTTAGGTATCACATGTCCACCAGCTTTCACTTGGTTTGTCCCTGAACCAAATTGTACTGGGATATTTTAATCCTACATTCATTATTTACTCATTATTTTTGCTATCCATTTTACCTATTTGTTATTTTCTAGGATATTTCACAATGTCTCTTATTGATAACAACTTCAATAGATTTTTTTTCAAATAACTATTTGCATATTTGTTTATCTTACTATTAAATTTCATACTCAATTATTTTATTTCCATGTAAAATATGTCATATGTTATAGAAGGCTTAACGAAGACAAGATATTTGCAGTATAAATAGTATCAGTTCATATTTACTTTAGAATAACCACATGTAAGAGATTTGAAGAAAACCTAGGTCATAGGGGGCAGTAATGTGTTTGAAATATTTAAATTAAAAAATGAGATCTTAGAATTGTGGTCAAATTGTAAGTCACTTAACTTAAATCCTCTAGACTTCAGAATAATGGTCAAATTATAAGGCACTTAACTTAAATTCTCTGGACTTAAGAATAAAGGTCAAACTGTAAGTGACTTAACTTAAATATGGTTTATTCACATTCATACAGTGAATGACATAGATGCGCTGACAAACTGACAAATCAATGACATATCCTACAAAATGTTATCTAATGTAACACACTATCACATTTTATTCCGAAAGACTTCTCAAGAATCATTTTGACCTTCATGATTTAGATTTTTATTTATAAGTTATCTTTTTAGCTTTTATTTGTTTTCTTTTATTTTTGTCATTTATTTTATTTTTTCTTTCATTTGTTAATATAGTGGGATAGGAGTTGCCCTTCCACTATTGTAATTTTTTTTTGTTTTTGTTAATTAAGATTGGATTTATAATAAAAGTATTATTAATTTAAATCTAATTCATGTTGATAAGGTATAAATAAATTTAATGCATAAAAATCGTATTATCATAATAAATTCATAGTTTTGAAGTTATTTAAATTATATTAATTTTAAAGTTTTAATTCATTTTTTAAGTTGATTGTATTGAAGAGAATTATATTAATATTTTTTTTAATATTTTAGATCAAATTAGATGGTTGCCATGTGAAACATGAGTAGTATAAGAAGAATGATATTTTTTATAATGTTCTGTATTACTATAATAAATTTATGACATTGAAGATATTTGTATTCACTTTTTAAATTGATTGTAGTGAATATGATTATATTTTTTTAACTAAATTACATTTTGTGTTTATTTTGTCAAAAGATTAGATTAAAATATATTTTACTATAAAATACTTTATTGTATTGAATTAAAAAAATTATAATGCATTTTTCTGTAATTTAGACAAATTATTGATTTTTCATTCAATAGTAACTAATGTATATATACTTGAATTTCTTTTTTATATAGAATTTGAAGTTTAATCAACAAAAAGATAATTTGAAATTCGAATCTAACAAAATCCCTATGTTAATATACGAAATCGCTATTAAAAAAAAAAAAAACTTAACCACATACGCGCTATGCCTATTTCACTCTTTAGTGATTTTGTTGTTTTTCGACTATGATTTTGACAAATATTAGAAGATGTTCAATACAATCACAATTCATATAATGCTGAAAATATAAAATTTTCTATTTGAATCTTTGTTAACTTGTACAGAGTATCTCCCACTGAATCCTCGGCAAAACAACCATTGGGTAAACAATTTTTTAAAGAAATGTTATAATAAGCAAAGATTAGAATAATCAATCTAAATGATCAGCTCCATAAAAATACCTAGATCAATTTTAAGGATTCAAAAAGAGGGATTTGGGTTGTTGTTGTTATTGTACAGAAATGAAGAATGTTCTGTGGTGAAGAAGCTGTCATGGCAGCAAATCGTTGAGTCATAAGAGATATGAGTGTTGCAAATTTCAGTTTCATTGGAACATCAATATTGCTATCCAATTGACCAAACTACAGTTTAAATACTAACTCATACATGAATAGGTCTAAACTATTACTACCTTCGGTCCTATTTATAAGAAAAGATTCTCTTTTTAGATACATTGAATAAATAATGTATCTGGACAATATATTGTCCAGATACATAATTTATTCAATGTATCTAAATCTTTTCTTATAAATGGGACCAGAGGGAGTATTTAGGAACATGATTTTTTGGCCAAAACAATTCTCTAATAATTCTTTTGGGTATATGATATATCCACTGATATCATGTTTCTTTGTCTAGAATCATCCATTGAGATTCTTTCAAATTAATGGTTATATATAAATCAAATCACATTACTCAAACCAAATATTCAAACAATTTTACACTTAGACAAAAAGGAACAAACACGGTTCACTTCACACCAACAATAGAACAGACCAAAATAAAGTCCAGAGAAAAGAAACGTGGCTAACTGTTTCATAAAAATTCATATTCAGCTGCCAAACATAGCCACTGCAACAAAAGCTACTCCAATAGACACCAACGTTGTTCCTTCGGTTCCAATCAAACTCACTGCTCCAGAACTTTTTTGATCCTGTGTTGTTGTCTCACCCTCATCTTCTGCAGAAGAAGATTTCCCCTTACCAGCTTTAGGTGCTTTTGCAGCAACAGGAGCAGAAGCAGGAGCCTTAGTTCCAAAGAAATCAAGAGGAAGCAATACTTTATCCAAACGATATATAGCAAGCTTGTTATCTTGATAAACCACACCAGTCACAGTAGCATTAACTACACCAGTTGAAATATTAACACTGTTACCCAACGATTCGAAGTTCAATGGACGCTTTAAAGGGTCTTTCCCTGCCACTGTCTCAACAGGGTTACTAAGAGAATCGAAATTATTGCTATCAACAAACTGTGGCAGGATGTGGAACTGTAAGAGTTCGATTTTTTTGTTTTCGTTTAGCGAGTTCAAGAACCCTGCTTTGAGTTGTGAGAAAGCTGAGTCGTCTGGTGCAAGGATCGTTAGTCCGCCGCTTTTTCCTGTTATGAGCTGTGAGTTTATGCTGCTCATGATTTCTGTAGTTTTTAGGAGGCGGGTTAGGATGGTGAATGTTTTAGCCTTTTTGAGAATTTTGGTTATATCGTCTGGGGTGGAATCAGAAGTGTCTGGTGAGTCTGGTAATGTCGGGACTAATGGTTTTGATGATGCTGGTGATGCGGCTTTTGGTGCCAGAGCATGTTTTGGCGATGCTACTGGTTCGGTTGCTGCTGTGTTAGGAGAATACAATGAGGATAACATGAGTAGAAAAAGTGAGAAAGAAAAGAGAGTTTGATTCATGTCTGCTTTGGTGATTGGAGGTTGTGACTAGTGAGTAAGTAAATGGTTTTAATGGTTGTGGAGGAATTATGTAAATGATTGGAATTTATGTTGATGTGTATGTTGGATGAGGAGGAGATGAACATATATATATACAGGCCAAGGAAATGATAGGTAGGTGTAGTGTTAATGTTATAGTTCTATAATTGTGTTTTTGGTGGTATAAATAATCTGTCATGGAGAATGATTGAAGATCTTTTATCTTGTTTTTGTTGGCATGACATCTCTTTTGATTACATGAATTATGGTATGATGTGGTGAGCCGTTAACTCTAAAATGAGATTAGGATTACTGTTTTTGAAATCATATTAAGTTTCGTTAATGTGTAGGGACATCGTAATAGTGCAAGTTTGAACCTGCTATATGCTATTTATTTACTTTTAAGATTTGAAAGTAAAATTGATTAGAACTTAAATTAACGATTTAGAGATTTAACTAGTTAAATTGAAAGTATTATGAATTACATGGATAAAACATAATAAAATACAATTTGATGTAGCTTAATATAAGTGGAAACTAAGTTTTTGATATTCCTTTAACTCACCTACTTGAACACGAGATGACTTGCATACTATCATCATTTGCAATTTTGCATTCTAAAAAAAGTTTGTGATATTTAATGGTAACTGGGCATTTTAAAAGAATTAAATATCTAGGAAGTTTACATAGTCAATACCTTATTTCGATTTGTAGTGCTTACTATTACATTAGGAGTTACGACATTAATCGTCGGAGACTTCGACACTGCAGAGATTGGTCATTTACAGCGAATTATGAATCCCATCCTTCTTACACGGCGTATCAATATCCACTTATATTTCTATATGGCGAAGGTTGTTACCGTACGCATATTCCTCATAGATTTAAAAGTAACTCAAAATCCTAACAAAAGAAACAAGCTTATTATTAAGGAATGGTTATGCTTTCGAATTCAAACAAGGATGACTGAGGGAACAACATTTATTTCTTCAAGATGACTTTATCATGATGGAGTCTCAAAGGCTAACATGGTTGAGGAAAAACCATTCAAAACTTCATGCTGGAAAATACCAAAATTTGCATGATACAAATTCAACTCAACCTACCTCAAGTTCCAAAAAGGGTAATAGAGTTGTTCTTCCATCTTCATTTGTATTCATGGACGCTCTTTATTTCGATGGAATGGCAATTTCTGCAGCAGTGGGATTCCCAAACATTTTTCTTACTTTCATCACTAACCCAAATTGGCCTGAAATTCAAAGGTATTTAAAGAAGCACAACTTAAAAGCACAAGACCGCCCTGACGTTGTTGTCCGAGTTTGAAAAACATTATGATTAATATTTGCCATTTTATAAGCTATCTTTGCCTGAACTTAACATATTTCTACCAATATTTAACAAAGCCCTCACATCCTTCTTTCCATTGTTTCAGTGTTTATTCCAACTTCAAAATCTGATGCAACATTGAGGCAACAATTATCACTATATCATTCGGAAGAATAATATATCTTCCTTAACTAAATCAACGTCTTTTTTTACTACATTTTAGTCATACGAATGTTTGTTTAGCCTATCTTTACATCAAAATGTGTTTTGATTTTACATTAAGCTTATTACACTTTCATTTCTTAACATATTGGAAAATAAAAGATGCGAGTTTTCACAAATTCATTACAAATAGCATAAATGAAAAGTATCAGTAGCAACTTATACAAAACCCAAAACCTTAAACAAACAAAAAAATAAGAGTCTGTTACCTTTAGGAGGAAAGCCCATTCATAAACAAGAAAAGAAAGAGAATCTTCAAAATTTAATACAGTTTTCAGCACAAACTGACTTGATTTTTAGGAAATAGAGAAAGAAATAAAAATGAAAGAACAGACAGAAACAAAGCCAAAGAAAAGGTAAAATAAAAGAAACACTGATTCTTCAGATCACTTAAATGCAGTTTCCAAACATTGTCACTGCAACAAAAGCTACAACAATAGTCATCATCAACGTTGTTTCATGAACTCCAATTAAACTCATTGCTCCAGAGCTTTTCTGCTCCTGTGTTGTTGTCTCATCCTCATCTTCTGCAGAAGATGATTTCCCCTTACCAGCTTTAGGTGCTTTTGCAGCAACTGGAGCAGATGCAGGAGCCTTGGTTCCAAAGAAATCAAGCGGAAGCAAAACCTTATCCAAACGATATATTGCAAGCTTGTTATCTTGATACACAACACCAGTAACTGTAGCATTAACCACACCAGTTGAAATATTAACACTGTTACCCAACGATTCGAAATTCAATGGACGCTTTAAAGGGTCTTTCCCTGCCACTGTCTCAACAGGGTTACTAAGAGAATCAAAATTATTGCTATCAACGAACTGTGGAAGGATGTGGAATTGTAAGAGTTCGATCTTTTTGTTTTCGTTTAGCGAGTTCAAGAACCCAGCTTTGAGTTGTGAGAAAGCTGAGTCGTCTGGTGCGAGGATTGTTAGTCCGCCGCTTTTTCTTGTTATGAGCTGCGAGTTTATGCTGCTCATGATTTCCGTAGTTTTTAGGAGGCGGGTTAGGATGGTGAAGGTTTTGGCCTTTTTGAGGATTTTGGTTATGTCGTCCGGGGTGGAATCAGAAGTGTCAGGCGAATCTGGTAATGTCGGGACTAATGGTTTTGATGATGCAGGTGATGCGGCTTTTGGTGCTGGGGCATGTTTTGGTGATGCTGCGGGTGCAGTTGCTGCTATGTTAGGAGAATACAATGAGAATAACATGAGTATAAAAAGTGAGAAGGAAAAGAGAATTTGTTTCATGTCTGTTTTGGTGATTGGAGGTTGTAAGTAAATAAATAGATTTAAGAGGAATTATGTAAACGATTGGAATTTATGTTGATTTGTATGTTGGATGAGGAGGAGATGAACATATATATACAGGCCAAGGAAATGATAGGTAGGTGTAGTGTTAATGTTATAGTTCTATAATTATGTTTATGGTGGTATAAATAATCTGTCATGGAGAATGATTGAAGATCTTTTATCTTATTTTTGTTGGCATGACATCTCTTTTGATTAGAAGAATTATGGTATGATGTTTTGATGTGGTGAGCAGTTAACTCTAAAATTAGATTAGGAGTACTGTTTTTGGAATCATAGTGCAACAAATATTGATTAGAGCTTGAAATTAACAATTTAGAGGTTTCATGAAATGTATAACTGACTTGTATATTATCATCACTTGCATTTGCAATTTTGCATTCTAGAAAGAGTGTGTGATATTTAATGATAAGTGGACAGTTATGGTCGACAAAATTGAAAGTGTATCAAACAGATTAAAGAGTAGTACTTCTTTGCATTTTAAAGTTTGGATGTAGGTTGACCATAGCCTGTCTCAAATGTGAAGCCTTTGTGGACAAATGAGGCATTTGGATGCATATATGATATATGAGACGTTTCAGAAGTTGTGACATGTTTAAGATCTGTTTCTCCCATTTTGTTGTTGAGGAAAACACTCTTAACACTTTGAGACCGAGTGGTTTTTTTTTTGACCGAGTGGTTTATGTATTAAGAAAAGAGGGATTGAATTACAGATTGAATAGAAAATAGGAGATATTCTTTTGAATTTGAAGATATATTTTCTAGCTATTTATTTTAATCTCTTATTAAATATTATAGATTTGGTAGTAGATCAGAGAACTATTTTCTCTCCTCCAAAATAGATCATTTTAAATCAAACTCTAACTATGTTTTCCACTGAGCTTGACTTTAACTGACTTATCATCCCGAATGATTTGAACACCATGGCAGTTCATATCTTTATACAAATTTATGCTAACTAAGTATCGGTTTTTGTTGAGAGGTGACATAGAAAAATAATTCATTTTACCATTCATTTGGTAAAATGACTATCACTTTGAGTGATGTTGTTGTGCCTCGCGGTCATACCAGTATGAGATCAATTGTTTATGGACCTAAATATTAATGTCTGATTTGGTGGTTTTTATATTTGTTGGGTATCTTGTTTGTTATCTTGTTAAAGATGTAGGCTCGTATACATATCCAAGTATCTAGAGGTGTTTGTTATTGCATTGATTGGCTGAGAAGTTTGTTTGTGGAACATCATGAAGTTGAGATGTACATAAGTTATCTGGGAAGGCATGCCTACTTAACCTAGTAGGATGCACAATTTTGAAAAGTAAGAGTTACATGATGATTTGTGTCGTGTATTTTCCGGTTAATGTAAAAAACATGGTGCGATATTTGTTCCAACAAAACTACAATACTACAATGTGGTGAGTAAATTATCGTATTCACGAAGATTATGTTAACTTCGTATAAAACTAAGGAGAACGTATTTGTTATTGGAACACGAGAATAATAATTGTAATAGGGTGCACAAAACACTATTAATCATTGTTTATACAAAGATAAGAAACTAATTAACTACACTCAAAATAAAGAAATAATAAGCTCAAGGAAATTAAATCCCCCATTCAAACAATGGTCAAACATTTATTATGCGATATTTATAGCAATCACCACAGCCATAGAATATTAGTTTATTCAGAAGTGCAAATCTATTGTTGGTTCTTAATTATTGTTCCGTTCAGGAAACATAAATGGAGATTCTTGTTCTTGAAGGAACCAGAAATTATGAGAGATGAAAGGTTGTTGATTGTAGACGGTGGCTCCAATCTCGTTCACGGTGTCATAGGGTGGACATGCATGGTTAGCACTTCAACACCCAAGACAGTTCAAGATTCAGAATGTGTAAAGTAAAATGGGAGATCAGAGATTGTGTACCTTTTCATAGTATATGAACTATTTTATATGTTAGGTCGAGTAGAGTGGGTTTGAGAAGGTTTGTGTCATAGTCATTTGGGCCTTTAGCCGGTCCAAATCAGTTGCCCCTAAGGATTGGTTGGACACTAAGAGAGTCGGGCTAAGTCATAAGTATCATTGATCGGCATCCGTATATTAGTCAGACATGATGTAAAACTGAATCGCTTGGGATCAATTTAAAAAGTGATGGGGAACAAGCACATTTAATCAATTTTATCATTGAGACGCATCATCGGTCATTCCTGACACGTTCGTAAGTAGAAATCTAGTCATTGATCTAGTAATCCCTGTTCATAGTCGATCTTTATCCTTAAGATATCTTTGCTTATAAATAAAGGGTTAGTTTAAAATTTGGAATTTTTCGCAATTGTTTATCTTATAAGGCTTTCATTCACTTCTCTAGAGAAACACTTTCATTCCTTTTGTAGATGTTGTTGATTGGTTGTAATTTTTGGTAAAACTCATTGTGATATTATCATGTCAAAACTGATGTCATGACATGCATTCTACTGTAGTGAAGTCTTTATTTGTGCAGGCCTTTACCTGATGTCAAGGCCGATGTCATGACATCCGTAGCTGTTACACCTTATTCTGTTACTAATTCTGTTTGTGTGATCTGTTAAGATCCTATGCGCCTTACTTGGAAATATTGGATTGCGCCTTACTTGGAAATATTAGATTATGATCTGTTTGATCTTTTCAAGGACGTCTTTAATTGCTCTTATTTTGGTTCCTTGATTTGTGGAAATTAGTTTAATTAGGTTAAAGACTAATTTGGATCCAAGGCCCAGCTGCTGCGTTTTGAAGGCTATATATATTATGAAGAAGCTGCAGCCCGTGGAGAGGTTTTCTAAGAGAAGTTTTAAGAGGTTTTCGTTATTAGGGTTTTTAAGTTCTAGCTTTCTTGTGAGCCAAACAATCATCATGATGATTGTCTTGGTCTAGGTGTTTTTGTTTGAGTTGTAAGAGGTACTTGAAGCTTTTAAGCAAGAGTATCATTGTACTTGATTGAAGCTTTTAAGCAAGATCAAGTTGTGTCCTTGAAGTGTGTCTTCTATTCATATTCGTTGAGTGTTATTCATCACTGCTGTGATTGAGGGGGAGTGAGTGGAATCTCTGATCTAAGTAGTATTAGGTTGAAGTTGCATTGGGTAGATATTAAGTGAAAGGTGTAATCTTGAACTGTATTACTCTAAATTGATACTACTTATAGTGGACTTCCTCCCTGGCTTGGTAGCCCCCAGATGTAGGTGTGTTTGCACCGAACTGGGTTAACAACTCTCTTGTGTTGTTTGTTATTTGTTTGTTTCTTTCTTGTTCATTGGTTTAAAATTATTCAGATAGTAGTGTCGTGACATCCTATTCGACATCACGTATCTGACTCCAGAATTTCAATTGGCATCAGAGCAGGCACCCTGCCTGTTTTTCTTACTGGGTGAGATCTTGGGACAGCACTTTCTGGTACTATGGACAAGGAAGGTGGTGGATTTGTGAACAGACCACCCATTCTGGATGGATCTAATTATGATTATTGGAAACCTCGTATGGTGGCTTTTCTGAAATCCTTGGATAGTAAAGCATGGAGAGCTGCAAATAAAGGATGGGAACATCCTGTCACTACTGGAAAAGATGGCAAGTCATCCCTCAAACCTGAGGAAGAATGGAGCAAAGATGAGGAGGAGCTGGCTCTTGGCAACTCTAAAGCTTTAAATGCTCTATTCAATGGAATTGATAAGAATATATTCAGACTAGTACACCATTGTGAACTAGCCAAAGATGTTTGGGATACCCTCAGAACTACTCATGAAGGCACCTCCAAAGTTAAGATGTCAAGACTTCAGTTGCTAACTACAAAGTTTGAGAATCTAAGGATGAAAGATGATGAAAGTATTCATGAGTTTCACATGAATATACTTGAAATTGCTAATACCTCAGGAGCTTTAGGAGAAAAAATGTCTGATGAAAAGCTAGTGAGAAAGATCCTTAGATCCTTGCCGAAGAGATTTGATATGAAAGTCACAGCTATAGAAGAGGCACAGGATATCAGCAATATGAAGGTAGAAGAATTAATTGGATCTCTTCAAACCTTTGAGATGGGGATCAGTGACAACACTGAAAAGAAGAATAAAAGTCTAGCTTTTGTGTCCAACTCTCAAGAAGAAGTAGAGGAAGGTAGAGAAGAAAATCTATCTGAATCTATAGCCATGCTTGGAAGACAATTTAACAAGATTATGAGAAGAATGGTGATCAGTGCATTTTGATGCACATTCCTCTACGGTTGTACTTATACATTTCCATGGTTTGCTTGTCTTATTTTTGTATTTTATAATGTTTTTATATTTTAATTTATTTTTATTGTTATTTGATTTTCGTATTTAATTTTCAGCTTTAACAGTCTGCGCGGAAACGATCATATCTGGAGTTCCAGGAGTCCGATTGAGGCGTTCTAATAATCGCCGGAAAGCTAAGAAAGAGAGATACGACTTTTGTGTTGAAGTCAAAGTCAGACTCGGAGCCTATATTTCCCAGATTTTCGTTTTAAGTTGCAGCCTTAGTTTGTTTTAGTTTTGGTCAATTGTGGGCCGGGTTCTGGATGTTTTTGACCCAGTTGGGTTATTATGACCCGAATTTCCTTTTGTCTTCTCTTTAGTCTAGGTCTGGCCGTACATCTACTTTTTCACTTTACACTATTCACGAAAAAAATACTCTGAGTTCTGTACGATTTCATGGAGAACTAATTCGTCTGAGTCGATCTACCGTGTTCAGGTTCTAATACTATGAGATTACTATAATTTTACAATTTAATTTCTATTCCTTTCAATGATATTTTGTATTCTTGTATGCTTAATTCAATTGTATGAAATATATTGATTCAATTTGGTTGATTGTATGATCCTAACATAGACGCGTTATGTTTGCTTAATTCATACCGTGTCTGATCGATCGTGTTTGCTTAATTCATGATAATTTATCCCGTTCGCTTAATTCGGACATTAGGATTGCACATCTCGCAAACCTCACCGCGCATGTCATTGAGTTTGCATCCAAATAGGATTAGAATTCGCTTAGGATAGTGAAGTTATAATAATCGATGATTGGTAGGAACTGAATCAGTAGATTGGCTTATTTTATAATCACTTTTTCAAAACAACTTATTTCAATAATTGCTTTTGATAATCACTTTTACGATCACCAAACAACCCCCCCCCCCATTTTGATTTCGGTTAGTAAATTCAAGAATCCTTGTGAGACGATATTCGAGTTACCGTTATCGTCGTTACTACAGTTTTGCAAATTAACTCGTTTTTGACCCGCGTGCGACAGCGGATCAAATTGGCGCCGTTGCCGGGGATTCTTGTAAATATTAACTGATATTAGAGTCTTAGGTGTAGTGTTTGTGTGTTTTGGCCATAGTTTCCTCACGGTTTTGGCCAATCCGCGTTAAGAGTCGAAAAAATCAGTTTTTGCAAAAATTGTATTCGATTGAAAAAAGTTTTTTCTTACTGGAAGTAAAAAAATCGTACGATTAATACTCCTTTACTCTAGAAGAGTAAGGGAATTCGAGCCAAAATTGCCAAATTCATCGTTTTTCTATTTTTAATGAATTTTTTACTATTTTCATAGAGTCAAAAAAATCCAAAAAAATTCCTAAAATTCTTATTTGTCTTAATTAGATTAAATTTCGTGTTTTTATATTTTTCTGAATTTAGTTAATCGTTTTTATTCTTTCTATTCTTTTATGCATGTATGGGACATAATCGGTATTTCGGTGTATGTTGAACCCATGGCTGAACAAAGAACACTAACGCAGTTGGCTGTCCCTAATGTGAACTATAATGGTTTATGTATTGACTATCCTGCGGGTGATGCACCTTTTGAATTGGAATATGGTTTAACACATTTGTTGCCTAGGTTTAATGGTTTTGCAGGTGAGGATCCGCATAAGCATCTGAAGGAATTTCAGGTTGTGTGCTCTGCACCTTCCGAACCTTCACTAGAGGATATTGTCAAACAAATGGCTGCAAATAATCTTCAGTATCAACAGCAAGTAGATTCTACTCTCCAGACTTTGCAAACACAGATTGGACAGCTTGCCACTTTGATGAATGCCATGCAGCAAGCTCAAGGATCAAACCAACAACGCTTGGAAGAGCACTCTGTTTTTCAAATAGAGTTTCTTTCTGAAAATGTTGTTGATACTTGCACTGATTTGTTTGCAGATGATTTTCCATCATTGTCTGGTTTTGATGATGTTTACTCTTGTGATGTTTGTACTGACACTAAAATTTGCTCTGTTTGTACTGAAATTGAGGTTGCCTTGCAAGTTGATATTCTTACTACAGATGAGGTTGCAAATGAAGTTGTTCATGTAGATGAAGCTCTCGACACCCTGGCTGCCCGGATCAAACCATCCATTGAACAACCACCTTACCGGGAGCTGAAACCAATTCCTCAAAATCTTAAATATGCTTATTTAGAGATGAATGAAAAACTTCCGGTTATAATTTCTTCTAAACTTTATTTTGATCAAGAAAGTAAGTTTTTGTAGGTTTTGAAGAAGCATAAGAAAGGAATTGGATGGACCTTGGATGACATTTATGATATTAGTTCGTCCATGTGTGTGCATAGGATCTCACTTGAAGATGCAACAAAAGTAGTGAGGCAGCCCCATAACCTTTGGTTCCGTGATGTTGTGAAAGATGAGAGCACCTTCACGTGCCCATTTGACACTTTTACTTTTAGAAGAACATTCTTTGATCCTGGAATAAAAGGCGAAGGAGCTAAACCACTTTTTAAGGACGATGAGCATTACCGAAAGCTACTCCATGAGAGCTCCACTTTGGAAGAAGAGAATATAGAAGACCTCTCTTTGGGAAAGGCAGCTTATGTGATCACTTATCCTCCTTGACTACTCGGGTGTGTTCTTTCCTTTCTCTCACTCTTATTTTATATTAATGTTATTTCATTGAGGACAATGTATGTCTTAAGTGTGGGGGAGAGAATCATTTATTTGTTTTGTTTTCTTTCAATTTTTTTTGTTTTTGTTTTAATTTCAACCAATAAAAAATGCATCTTCTTGAAAGTTTTAGGCTATAGACTGATTTAAGTCGAGTTTGCGGAGACGTGGGAAAAATTCACAAGATCGGTATCGTTCTAACACCGTAAGTCTCCTGCATATGGAAATCGATTTGAATTTTTTTATTATGTTTTAGCCTTAAATTCTCATTCTCTGACAGCTCTTGAGTAGTTTATTTCAGCAGTCGGCACCATCTCTCACACACTTTACGCAGGAAGCCGATGAATATAAGTGAATGTTCCGAAAAGAAAAGAAAAAAAAGAGAAAAGAAAAAGGTAATACACCTTCTAAGTTTGGTGATCCTCACCCGGTCACTTAACCCAACGGTTGTGTAATCTTCAAAAAAAAAAGTTTTCAAAACTCTTTGTTAGTTGGTTCAGCGGTTTCTGGTGCTGAACTTGGTAGGGAGGATTACGGTCCGATCCCCCGCAACTACATCTGAGTAAGCAAAGGGTTATGCCACGTAAGTACCGGAACCCCGTGCAAAAGAGGATCAGAGTCACTAACCGGTCGTCCTGCTATAAGTGTGTGGAGATAACGGGCTTAATGTGATTGCGCCTGAATGAAAAAGAGCAAAAAGGATGAGTAAGTTAGGCTATGGTATAATAATATGATTTGAATTAGTTTGTGTATTTAGGAGGCTTATGTCTGCATATCTGTGTATAGTGTTCTTACGATGTCCTTAGTGTGCAAGATTAGTACCTGTCGATGTAAACTTACCCGAAGAAGATTTGTAGCCTAGGATGAGTAACTGTTGATGTATTTGTGCTTTCTTTGTTTTGTTTTTCATTTTGCTCGGAGTGCAAAAGTTCAAGTGTGGGGGAATTTGATCAGTGCATTTTGATGCACATTCCTCTACGGTTGTACTTATACATTTCCATGGTTTGCTTGTCTTATTTTTGTATTTTATAATGTTTTTATATTTTAATTTATTTTTATTGTTATTTGATTTTCGTATTTAATTTTCAGCTTTAACAGTCTGCACGGAAACGATCATATCTGGAGTTCCAGGAGTCCGATTGAGGCGTTCTAATAATCGCCGAAAAGCTAAGAAAGAGAGATACGACTTTTGTGTTGGAGTCAAAGTCAGATTCGGAGCCTATATTTCCCAGATTTTCGTTTTAAGTTGCAGTCTTAGTTTGTTTTAGTTTTGGTCAATTGTGGGCCGGGTTCTGGATGTTTTTGACCCAGTTGGGTTATTATGACCCGAATTTCCTTTTGTCTTCTCTTTAGTCTAGGTCTGGCCGTACATCTACTTTTTCACTTTACACTATTCACGAAAAAAATACTCTGAGTTCTGTACGATTTCATGGAGAACTAATTCGTCTGAGTCGATCTACCGTGTTCAGGTTCTAATACTATGAGATTACTATAATTTTACAATTTAATTTCTATTCCTTTCAATGATATTTTGTATTCTTGTATGCTTAATTCAATTGTATGAAATATATTGATTCAATTTGGTTGATTGTATGATCCTAACATAGACGCGTTATGTTTGCTTAATTCATACCGTGTCTGATCGATCGTGTTTGCTTAATTCATGATAATTTATCCCGTTCGCTTAATTCGGACATTAGGATTGCACATCTCGCAAACCTCACCGCGCTTGTCATTGAGTTTGCATCCAAATAGGATTAGAATTCGCTTAGGATAGTGAAGTTATAATAATCGATGATTGGTAGGAACTGAATCGGTAGATTGGCTTATTTTATAATCACTTTTTCAAAATAACTTATTTCAATAATTGCTTTTGATAATCACTTTTACGATCACCAAACAACCCCCCCCATTTTGATTTCGGTTAGTAAATTCAAGAATCCTTGTGAGACGATATTCGAGTTACCGTTACCGTCGTTACTACAGTTTTGCAAATTAACTCGTTTTTGACCCGCGTGCGACAGCGGATCAAATGGATCAGAAGTCAAGACCAAATGTCAAGAACATCTCATCTGACACTAACAGATCCTATGACTCTAGCAGAAAGGTAAAACCTGAAGAAAAGTACAACCAAAGCAAAGGAATTCAGTGTCATGGATGTGAAGGATATGGACATATTAGAGCTGAATGTCCCACTTATCTCAAGAAACAAAAGAAAGGACTGTCAGTCTCCTGGTCTGATGAAGATTCTGAGAGTGATTTTGAAGAAGAATCTGCCAAACATGTCACAACCCTTACTGGTGTTTGTGTCTCTGATGAAGATTCTAGTGAAGATGAGCTAACCTTTGAAGAATTGGCAGCATCTTACAGGAAGCTATGTATCAGAAGTGCTGAAGTCTGTCAACAAGGTGAAAAGCAGAAGAAATACATAGTCCAGTTGGAGGCTGATAACACAGGGCTTCGTGAAACTATATCTGGTCTAAACAGTGAAGTTACCATGCTAACATCCAAACTTGATCAGATGTCAAAATCTGTCAAAATGTTAAACAGTGGTTCTGATATGTTGGAAGAGATTTTACAGATTGGAAAGGGTTCAGGAGATATGTCTGGTATAGGATTTGTTGGTGCAAAGAAACATCCTCAAGCTAGTAGTAATGCTAAACCAGAATCTAAGATGTTGAACCCGATGTCAAAACATGTGACTCAACATCATGAAAAAAGTAAAATGAAGAGGAAATTTCAAAGATGGAGATGCCATTACTGTGGTAGATTTGGACACATTAAGCCCTACTGTTTCAGATTATATGGATACCCAGACCAAGCTCCATACTACAGACCCAAGCAGCTCGTGCCCATCAAGAAGCAACAGTGGACACCTAAAAATATGGCTTTAATAGCTCATACATCTCTCAGAGTATCAACCAAAGAAGATTGGTATTTTGACAGTGGATGTTCCAGACACATGACTGGAATCAAGAATCTATTAGTAGATATCAAAAACCATTCTACTAGCTATGTAACTTTTGGTGATGGAGCTAAAGGAGAAATCAAAGGGGTTGGAAAACTAGACTGCTCAGGAGTTCCAAATCTGGAAGGTGTCTTGTTGGTCAAAGGCTTGACTGCTAATCTCATAAGCATTAGTCAACTTTGTGACCAAGGATACCAAGTTAACTTCACTAAAGCTGAGTGTGTGGTTACTAATGAAGGAAAGGAAGTAGTAATGAGGGGAGTCAGGTCCAAAGATAACTGTTACTTGTGGGTTTCTCATGAATCTAGCTACTCAACTGTATGTTCTAAAGAAGAAGAAGCAAAGTTGTGGCATCAAAGACTTGGTCACCTTCATCTAAGAGGTATGAAAAGGATTATTTCTATGGAAGCTGTGAGAGGAATTCCCAAGTTACAAATTGATGAAGGAAGAATATGTGGTGAATGTCAGGTAGGAAAACAAACCAGGATGTCACATCCAAAGGTTAGACATCTGACTACTTCCAGGGTTCTAGAACTGCTTCATATGGACTTGATGGGACCTATGCAAATGGAAAGTCTTGGTGGAAAGAAATATGCTTATGTGGTTGTGGACGACTACTCCAGATACACTTGGATAAACTTCATCAGAGAGAAGTCAGATGTGTTTGATGTATTCAAAGACCTGTGTCAAAGAATTCAAAGGGAAAAGGAAAATGATGTTGTGAGAATCAGAAGTGATCATGGAAAGGAATTTGAGAATCAAAAGTTTGCTGATTTCTGCTCCTCTGAAGGAAAACACCATGAATTTTCATCTCCTATTACTCCACAGAAAAATGGGGTTGTTGAAAGGAAAAATAGAACCATTCAAGAATCAGCCAGAGCTATGATTCATGCTAAGAAACTCCCTATTTATTTCTGGGCTGAAGCCATGAATACTGCCTGTTATGTTCATAATAGAGTTACCTTAAGGAAGGGAACCTCTACCACTTTGTATGAGATCTGGAAGGGAAGAAAACCCACTGTCAAATAGTTCCATGTGTTTGGTAGTAAGTGTTACATTCTTGCTGATAGAGATCACAGAAGGAAGATGGATTCCAAGAGTGATGAAGGGATTTTTCTGGGCTACTCTACAAACAGCAGAGCCTATAGAGTTTTCAACTCAAGAACCAGAATAATCATGGAATCCATAAATGTAGTGGTTGATGATGTTCACAAACAAGCAGATGTCACAGATGATGTTGGAACATTCTGGGAACCCGCAGCTGAAGGATCTAAGAAAGAAGATGATTGCAGTCCTACTGTTACAGAAGCTGAAGCTGAACCCTCTAACAAAGGACCCTCTATAAGAGTTCAAAAAGATCATCCTAGTGAACTTATTATAGGAGATCCCAACAGTGGAGTTGTTACAAGGTCAAGAGAACAGGTCTCAAACTCCTGTTTTGTATCAAAAATTGAACCCAAGAATGTTAAGGAAGCATTGACAGATGAGTTTTGGATTAATGCTATGCAAGAAGAACTAGGCCAGTTTGAAAGGAATGAAGTATGGGAGCTGGTTCCAAGACCTAAAGGTACAAATGTCATTGGAACAAAATGGGTTTACAAGAATAAGTCAGATGAACTGGGAACTATTATCAGAAACAAAGCAAGGCTAGTTGCTCAAGGATACACTCAAGTTGAAGGAATTGACTTTGATGAAACTTTTGCTCCTGTTGCTAGACTTGAGTCAATTAGATTGTTGTTAGGAGTTGCTTGTATTCTAAAATTCAAACTATACCAGATGGATGTGAAGAGTGCTTTCTTAAATGGATACTTGAGTGAGGAAGTTTATATGGAACAACCTAAAGGCTTTGCTGATCCAAACCATCCTGATCATGTGTACAAACTAAGAAAAGCTCTTTATGGCCTGAAACAAGCTCCTAGAGCTTGGTATGAGAGACTAACTGAGTTTCTTACTAGTAATGGTTACAGGAAAGGAGGGATAGATAAAACTCTTTTTGTTAAAGATGAAGGAGGAAAGATCCTGATTGCTCAAATCTATGTGGATGATATTGTGTTTGGTGGGATGTCAGACAAGATGATTAGACATTTTGTTGATCAGATGCAATCAGAATTCGAAATGAGTCTAGTTGGAGAATTAACTTACTTTCTTGGGCTGCAAGTTAAACAGATGGAAGACTCAATTTTTCTCTCTCAGAGCAAGTATACCAAAAACATTGTCAAAAAATTTGGGATGGAAAATGCTAGTCACAAAAGAACACCTGCACCTACTCATTTAAAATTGTCCAAAGATGAAAAGGGCACTAATGTTGATCAAAGTTTGTATAGAAGCATGATAGGAAGTCTGCTGTATCTCACAGCTAGTAGGCCTGATATTGCTTTTGCTGTTGGGGTGTGTGCTAGATATCAAGCAGAACCCAAGATCAGTCACATAAATCAAGTCAAGAGGATTCTGAAATATGTGAATGGTACTTGTGAGTATGGTATGCTCTACTCTCATGGGTGTGAACCAATTCTCACTGGATATTGTGATGCAGATTGGGATGGAAGTGCTGATGACAGAAAAAGTACGTCAGGAGGATGTTTCTTCTTGGGGAATAACCTTATCTCATGGTTCAGCAAGAAACAAAATTGTGTATCCCTATCCACTGCAGAGGCAGGATACATTGCAGCAGGAAGTAGTTGTTCTCAGCTTGTTTGGATGAAACAAATGTTAACAGAATATAATGTCACACAAGATGTCATGACATTATATTGTGACAACCTAAGTGCCATTAATATTTCAAAGAATCATATCCAGCATAGTAGGACCAAGCACATTGATATTAGGCATCACTTCATAAGAGATATTGTTGAAGATAAAGTAATTGCCTTGGAACATGTTGCTACTAACCTTCAACTGGCTGATATTTTCACAAAAGCTTTGGATGCTAATCAATTTGAAAATTTGAGAAGTAAGCTAGGTATTTGTCTTTGTGAGGAATTATAGCAATTAACCGTTTGTGGGGCCAATAGTATTCTATTCTCCAAATATTTGTTATCATTGCATATTAAAGTGTATTTTCCCCCTCACTTTCACTCCTTCCAAACGGTCCCTATTCCCACAAATCCTATTTTCTGCATTCACTCTACCTCACCGATTTTCTGCATTCACAAACCCTTCCCCATCATTTCATTCCTTCTCAGCATGTCTCAGATTTCTCCTTCAAAGAAGACGACTTCCCGCTCTGAAACAGTATCCGATTCTAGGGCACCAAATATGGTGAGTGATCGGGATGTTGTGATGGATGTTGTGCCCTTGAACACGGTTCCGGCTACTGATCCTGTTAGTAGTATACCAAGAAAGATGCATGCACGAAAATCGACTGGTGGGTCCGTTCCAGAAACTTTTTCTGCTAGGGATAAAGAGGGTTCTGCATATGTCCACAATGCGATCGCAGGTCTTGTCACGAGAATCTTGAATGAAGGTCACAAGGTAGAAGGAATATCTGTTCCTTTAGCCCAAGCTTCTGCTCCTGAGAACAGCAAAGACGATCAAGTTGATGCTAGCAAAGATCATGTTGATGTTGAGACATCTGAAGCTAACAATGTTGAGACTTCTGATGCTAAAGATGTTGAAACATCTGGAGCTAAAGATGCTGAGATTCTTGAAACAGAGAAAGCTGAAGAGGTCACTGCTATTTCTCCTAAAGAGAAGCTTACTCGCCCTATTGACAGTGTAAATGATGTGGTGGATCTGGATAATCTAGATGATCCTATTGACATTGCTGATGATGACCTCATCTCTAGCATTTCTAACATAGTCAAGGCTCGAAGGGGACAACAGGTTGATGATCAACATCTTCCCAAGACTAAAGTTGCTCCTCTAAGGAATGCCACCAAAGAAAAGATCAAGAAGGTCCCTGCTGAATCTTCAAGAACTGGGAGCAAGGTTGCTGTGAAGAAGAGGAAAGAAAGAAGTGTTTCTGACTCAGAGGACAATGTCCTAAGTGATGTCCCTGACATCCCTTCAAAGAAGAAGATTGATGTCACCAAATCCTCCACAAAGGTTCGTGATGTTCCCTTGGACAACATTTATTTGCACTATGCTTCAAATGCTATCCAGTGGAAGTTTGTTTATCAGAGAAGACTGGCTTTGGAAAGAGAGCTTGCAAATGATGCTCTGGAATGTCAAGAGGTCATGAAGCTCATCAAATCTGCAGGTTTGCTTAAAACTGTTACTCATCTTTCTAAATGCTATGAAATGCTCGTGAAGGAGTTTATAGTAAATTTGTCTCAAGATTGTGCTGATGGGAAAGCTGAGGATTTTCATAAGGTGTATGTTAGAAGAAAATGTATAGATTTCTCCCCAACTGTTGTCAACCTCTATCTAGGTAGGGATGATGAAGCTCAACCTGAGCTTGAAGTGACTGACAATGAGGTGTGCAAAGTTATCACTGGTGGTAAGGTTAAGAAATGGCCCATAAAGAGTAAATTGTCTGCTAGTCTTCTTAATGTCAGGTATGCTTTGCTGCACAAAATTGGTGCTGCTAACTGGGTGCCTACCAATCACACTTCTACCATTGCTGTTGGCCTAGGTAGATTCATATATGCTGTGGGAACCAAGACAAAGTTTGATTATGGAACTTACATATTTGATCAAACTATGAGGCATGTTGGTACCTCTGCTACCAAGCTACCCATTGCTTTTCCATCCCTGATATGTGGGATAATCCTCAAGCAATACCCTGGAATTCTGAAAGCTAAAGACTCTGTGTGTAAGAGGGAGAGTGCTTTGTCCTTCCACTATAAGCTGCTCCAAAGGTCAGATGACATAACATCTGCTGGGACATCACAAACCAGCAAATCTGTGACCAAATCCTCTCTTATTGCTGAGCTGAAAGAGACTTGTAAAGAGTTGGACAATAGGAAGATGAAGCTTGAAAAGCTCATTCAAAGACTTGAGCAGTCTGCAGATGATGATCATGCTGGTGGAAGTGATGGTGAAACTAATGATGAAGAAAATGGTGCTGATAGTGGTGATGATGAAGAGGCTGAGGATAGTGAGGGTGCTGAAGAGACTGGGAGTAGTGATGCTGGTGAAGAGACTGGTGGCTCTAGTGATGAAGAGACTGGTGGATCTGACAATTAGCCCTACTTCATTTATGCTGTTTTCTCTTTTGACTGACTTGGTGTTTCTCTTTTTGTACTTTTGTTTTGGTTTGGCTTCCTTTTGTGGCTAAAAAGGGGGAGTAATGGATATTTTCTGGTTTCTGGTCTCTTTGACAATGGATATTGGTATTTTGTAACAGATGTTTAAATAGCTGTTTTCTGGTTTTTCTGGTGATTAAACAAGCTGGTTGTTGTTTCCCTTTTTGCTACAGAATTTATTTTTCTGTATTCTTGGTGTTGTGATCTGCTGCTTGTGCTCTGATATTATATGGTTACATCTATTCTTGTTTTAGCCAAAAATTTGCCAAAGGGGGAGTTTGTAGATGTTGTTGATTGGCTGTAATTTTTGGTAAAACTCATTGTGATATTATCATGTCAAAACTGATGTCATGACATGCATTCTACTGTAGTGAAGTCTTTATTTGTGCAGGCCTTTACCTGATGTCAAGGCCGATGTCATGACATCCGTAGCTGTTACATCTTATTCTGTTACTAATTCTGTTTGTGTGATCTGTTAAGATCCTATGCGCCTTACTTGGAAATATTGGACTGCGCCTTACTTGGAAATATTAGATTATGATCTGTTTGATCTTTTCAAGGACGTCTTTAATTGCTCTTATTTTGGTTCCTTGATTTGTGGAAATTAGTTTAATTAGGTTAAAGACTAATTTGGATCCAAGGCCCAGCTGCTGTGTTTTGAAGGCTATATATATTATGAAGAAGCTGCAGCCCGTGGAGAGGTTTTCTAAGAGAAGTTTTAAGAGGTTTTCGTTATTAGGGTTTTTAAGTTCTAGCTTTCTTGTGAGCCAAACAATCATCATGATGATTGTCTTGGTCTAGGTGTTTTTGTTTGAGTTGTAAGAGGTACTTGAAGCTTTTAAGCAAGAGTATCATTGTACTTGATTGAAGCTTTTAAGCAAGATCAAGTTGTGTCCTTGAAGTGTGTCTTCTATTCATATTCGTTGAGTGTTATTCATCACTGCTGTGATTGAGGGGGAGTGAGTGGAATCTCTGATCTAAGTAGTATTAGGTTGAAGTTGCATTGGGTAGATATTAAGTGAAAGGTGTAATCTTGAAGTGTATTACTCTAAATTGATACTACTTATAGTGGACTTCCTCCCTGGCTTGGTAGCCCCCAGATGTAGGTGTGTTTGCACCGAACTGGGTTAACAACTCTCTTGTGTTGTTTGTTATTTGTTTGTTTCTTTCTTGTTCATTGGTTTAAAATTATTCAGATAGTAGTGTCGTGACATCCTATTCGACATCACGTATCTGACTCCAGAATTTCACCTTTTTACTAAGAACATCACTATAAGTGATTCATAATTTCGCTTAAAACTTTTTTCCTTTTTTCTTTCCTCTCACTTCAACGATCTCTTTAACCATATACTCCTCTACTTCAAGCTATATTTTAAGCATTTACTACTTTTAGTTAGGATGAGTAATAACATCGTCGATTTAGTGACTGACTATGATGTGAAAACTTCATTTGGGTCATCCCATGATTCTCATCATCTTTCTCATAACAGTGATCACGTAAGGCCATAAGTTATATTTATATTTAACGATTGTGGGTCAGAAAGGATGATTGAAGATTCCTTGGAGAAATAAATTTCTTCTACTAGGTACGTCCTTATAACAAATGTAGGTAGAGGAGTAAACCGCCCTGAGGTCCTTATTCTCTCATCAATATTGTTAGAATATGAGGTATGGGCTATTTGCATAGAAGGTAACTTTTCAAAGATTTCATCCAGGTTTTCCCGAGTACTAAAGGTCATGATCCTAGCGTCGCTGAGGTGCTAGAGCGATTGACTCTTCGACATCGTTCGAGCATGCTGAAGTTTGATTGGGTGAATGCAATACTAGCCAGTGCCTCTTCGATTTTGAGCATTAAGGCCACCCTCTATGATGATGACATTACGGTCGACGACCCTTTGGAGCGATCGATCTATCTAATTCTAGAAAAGAAGAGAATATACATCTCTTTCGATGACTGCATGATTCCGCTATATAAGTGCCTATTTATTATAATAGAACTTTGGCTTCCCTTTTTTGAAATTGAACTTGGCGTCTTAAAACATTTGGAAATCGCCCCTTTCCAACTTTGTTTGGGATCATGGACATATATGAGGGTTTGCTACGTACTGAGTACAAGTCTTGGTGGCCTTCTATTGGCATATTCTTTGATCTCTTTCATCTGAGGCGTATTTCCTAAGAAAAGTTCGTAACCAGAGGCTTCTTCAGCTTCACTCGGTTGTCTCTTGGTTCAACACATTTGTTCTGGATGAGGGTGATTTTATGAGACATTTTCTTTGGTGAAGTCCCTCACTTTCTATAACTCATTTTACTTGTTATATTCTCTTGGTTCAACACATTTATTCTGGATGAGGGTGATTTTACTTGTCACATCGTATTATATCTATTCAGGTCCGACCATGGTGATGTTCCCCCTACCGGAGTAAGGAAGGATCGAATTGACACTAATACTATCTATAGTATAGTTATCTTTGGTAAGAACGGAATCTTCTTTTTTTTTTTACATTTATAATTGCATTTAAAAATAAAATTTTGCAAAAATTTAAAAAAGTTAAAAAAGTAAAAACAAAAAAAAAATGAGAGAAGTAGTTTTAATATTATTAAAATATGTTGGTGTGTCACGTTAGTGCCGGTAGATTTTTCTCAATCTCATTAAAACCTAAAATTATTGTCATATCACTAATTTCACTATTTTATTTGATGAGACTTATAATAAATTTCTAAAAGTAAATCTTTCCAATAAGAAAAATGTGGATTCATTGTTTTAAAACAAACTAAAACCGGTACAAAGTATACAAGTAGTTGATGACTACAACTTTATATCAAGGATTGTTTGGCAGACATAAACAAGATGTTGTAATATATTGATGTTACTAATGCATAAAAACATTGAAGTGCACTACGTAATATATGGAATTCACCTTTACATTAAAACATTAAAGTGATTTCAGAACCAATAATGTTAGTTTCATTTCAGAGTTAACGGTTCACCACATCAAAATTTCATACCATAAACCATGATCACCAAAAGAGATGTAACACCAATAAAAATAAGATAAAAGATCCTTAATCATTCTCTATGACAGATTAATTATATCACCAAAAAACACAACTAGAGAACTATAACATTACACCTACAAATCATTATCTTGGCCTTCTATATAAATTCACCTCTCTTTACCCTCCAAATCACACATCCAACATACAAATCAACAAAAATTCCAATCATTTTTATTTCAATTCCTCCACCAAGCCAAACATGAAACAAATTATCTTTTCCTTCTCACTATTTCTACTCATGTTATCCTCATTATATTCTCCTAACACAGCAGCAACCGGACCGGTAGCATCGCCAAAACACGCCCCGGCACCAAAAGCAACATCACCAGCATCGTCAAAACCATTAGTCCCCACATTACCAGATTCACCAGACACTTCTGATTCCACCCCGGACGACATAACCAAAATCCTCAAAAAGGCCAAAACATTCAACATCCTAACCCGCCTACTAAAAACTACAGAAATCATGAGCAGCATAAACTCACAGCTCATAACAGGAAAAAGCGGAGGACTAACGATCCTCGCACCAGACGACTCAGCTTTCTCACAACTCAAAGCAGGGTTCTTGAACTCGCTAAACGAGAACAAAAAAATCGAACTCTTGCAGTTCCACATCCTGCCACAGTTTGTCGATAGCAATAATTTTGATTCTCTTAGTAACCCTGTTGAGACAGTGGCAGGGAAAGACCCTTTAAAGCGTCCATTGAACTTCGAATCGTTGGGAAACAGTGTTAATATTTCAACTGGTGTGGTTAATGCTACTGTGACTGGTGTTGTGTATCAAGATAACAAACTTGCTATATATCGTTTGGATAAGGTTTTGCTTCCGCTTGATTTCTTTGGGACTAAGGCTCCTGCTTCTGCTCCAGTTGCTGCAAAAGCACCTAAAGCTGGTAAGGGGAAATCATCTTCTGCAGAAGATGAAGATGAGACAACAACACAGGACCAGAAAAGTTCTGGAGCAGTGAGTTTAATCGGAATTGAAGGAACAATGTTGAAGGCTATTGGAGCAGCTTTTGTTGCAGTGGCAATGTTTGGCAACTGCATTTGAATGATCTGAAACAGCATTGCTATTTTTGATGAACTTGTTTGAAACCTTCAACTCGATCCATTTGTGTACCAAGGGCTACTGATACCTTTCACTTGTGCTATTTGTTATGAATTTGTGCAAATTCATCTTTAATTTTCCAACGTGTTGTGATTTGCCATATTGTACATGGTTTGCTTAGTCTTTGTTTTGTTGTGATTATTTCTTAAGCTTTTTTTAATTTTTTATTTATGTCACATGTCAACTGAGTAGTTTTTATTTTTATGCAATTATATCATCGTGATTTGAATCTTAGCAACCTCACCACTGTGCTTCTCGGCATTAAGCTTCCAACTAGTTTTTAGTGTTCTCTACATTAAGCTTCCAACCTTAGTTTTTTTACAAAATGATGGTGTGACTCATTTTCGCGTGATTTTTGAGTATTTTGGTGCGTTCGAAAATATATATCTGAAAACGGGAAACATTTTTGTATTATCGCGTAGTGCGCTAGAAATAAATGAATTGCATTAAGAAATTCTCAAATGTTATTCTTGAGGAAGGCCCAAGAGAGAAAGAAGGCCTAATACTTGGGAAGAGAGAGTCCAAGAAACCTCTTGAGATGCAAGACTATGAGTGTGAAACAAAGAGAAATCCTAAAAAGAATCACTACATGATTAAGAAATTTATTTTCTCATTTTATTCCATTTCCAATTTTTACGCAAGTTTGTTATAATCTGCATTTTAATAAATAATGTGATAAAGAAAGTTCTATTTTCCCTCAAAACCTTTGTTTCTAAATCTCTAGGAGCTCTCTCTACTTACATACAATCTGAAATTATCAATTATCTCCATGTTAAAAACCTCATTTTGCCTTTAAAAAATTGCACATTCGCGCACATACAAAATTAATGTATGTTAGTTACTCCTTACTAATATACAAAAGTTACCCAATTTTCTTATATTTTGGGTCTATTTGGTAAAAATGGCAGTTGATTGATGGATACGTAAGTTGATAGCTTATAGTTTATGGTTGATGGTTAATAATTGATAACTTATAATTAACTGATGATTGACACTGATAGCTGATAAACTAATTGAAGTGTTTGATAAAATTAACGGTTTAACTAACTTATAAATAAAAACATAAAAGATATTTAATACATAATTATTTTATTTTAAATTAAAATAAAGGGTTAATGAACTTTTTCGTCCCTTTAAATATTGCAGATTTTGTTTTTAGTCCCTCCAAAATTTTCCTTTAAGAAATCGTCCCTTCAAAATTTTTCTTCCGAACTATTGGTCCCTAACGTCAAATTTCGTAGCTAATCGGAGGCTAAAGTCGTAGCTAATTTCTAGCAAATTTGACGTTAGGGACCAATAGTTTAGATGAAAATTTTTGAAGGGGCGATTTCTTAAAGGAAAATTTTGGAGGGACTAAAAACAAAATCTGCAATATTTAGAGGGACCAAAAAGTTCATTAACCCTAAAATAAATTATAAAAGATAAAAGTGGGTTTTTGTTAAAATAATAAGAATAAAAAAGGAAGAAAAAATGATAAGCTATAAGCTAAAATGCTATTTAAAATAATGTCTAAAAAATAAGTTATAAACTAACAAAATGAAAAGACCTTTACCAAACTTGTCTAAATTATCATATGAGTTTGTAGGCTATAAACTGCAAGCCATATGCTCAAAATTACAAGCCATATGCTCAAAATTATATGTTGCAAAGAGAGCCTTTATTACTTTTATATTATTTTTCTGTCGCTTATTCATCAATTACAAAATATTAGAATACACAAAACTTCTCATTATAACACAAGATATGACCTTTATACTTTTTCAATGAATAATAACAACTAACAAAGAAAGAAGCAGAGAAATAATTCAAACCCTTCAAAACTGAATACAATTGTCACCACAAACTTACTTCAATCTTAAGAAAAAGAAAAAAGAAAGAGCAATTGACAATCATTATAAGCTGCTACAAAAATTTCCAACCAATCCAACACATGAAAACAAGATCCATGAAGCAAACAATAATATAGTTTCCTGCATTCTGAAAATTTTGTAACTTTGTTCAAACCTCTCATAACAGTCACAATGAAAACACAGTTGCTACAGCAACCGAAGCAACTGCAACAACGAACATGATTCCAGTTTTGTCCTTCAAACTCATAGCAGAAGATTTAGTATCATCATCAGCAGAAGCAGGACCCTCTGCAGATTTTTTCTTAGAGTCCTTAGCTTTTTCCGGTGCAGGAGCAGGTGGAGGTGACTTGGGAACAAAGAAATCTCTAGGAAGAAGAACCTTATCAACTTGATATATAGCAAGCTGATGATCAGAGAAAACACTTCCACCAACAGTAGCATTCACAACACCGGTTGTCAAATTCACTTGACTCCCTGAACTTGTTATGTTCAATGCTAACCTTGTAGGATCATCACCGGCTTGTGTTCTAACCGGGTTGCTTAAAGTATCGAAATTCGAGAGAGAAACAAAAGAGGGTAGTTCATGGAATTGGATAAGCTCATTCTTTTGTTGATCGTTAAGGGAGTTGAGGAAACCGGGTTTGAGAGACGAGAAGGAGTTATCGTTGGGTGCGAAGAGTGTTAGGCCGTTGTTTGAGTTGAGAAGCTGAGCATTGATTTGTGTGGATGTTTGTGTTGTTTGGAGGAGGCGGATTAAGGTGGTGAAACCGCCGGCTTTTTTGAGGATTCTGATGATGTCTGTTGGGGCTGAGGATGGGGATGGGGCTGGTGAGTCGGTTGCTGCTGAAGTTGGGGTGGTGGAATGGAGGAGGGTTGTTAGAAGAAGTGAGAGTGTGAAGAGAGGATAGTTGAACTTCATCATCATGATCTTTGAGAGGGGAATGAGAAAATGTGAGAATGGAGAAGTGGTCTTTGAAGTGGAAGTGAGGGAAGGAGTGGTCTTATTTATTGAGGATTCAAATGGGTTAATCTTGAAATTTGGTGGATGGAATGTTTAATTAGCAAAATTTAGATGGTACTACTTATTATCAAATACAGGACTCATTTTATTGAATCATAAAATTGATAATGAATTGACATAATATTGTTTAGCATTTCACTCATTAAGATCTCGTGTTTACAAAGTTGAAGAATTGTATAAAGGCAAAACTAAGAACTAAATCCTAATTATAAATGATTCTCATAGTAAATCCAGATCGCAATTCGTTTCTATACGTGATACGAATTTAAGTATACGATTTACAACTATAAAAACATTAAATATGTGAGGGATATATATAATCGGTATGTTATTTGAGTTCGTCGTAAGTTCAAATATGATAATCAATATATTATTATTAAAAAAATTGTTTAATTATAACAAAAATTGGTCGGGAGAAAGACTTCATAGTCTCACGTCGACTATTTTATTAACATTGCTTTGAAAAATCAGTTAGAAATAGTTAGTGTATACTTATCACTTTTATATCGTCTCACCAAATTTTTAGTTTTAATTAGTATGGTCATTAATATTCATAGTACATACAAGTGTGACTCTCTTACCAAATTTGGTGATAAGATATACATATATAATTAATATAGTTGAAAATTTAAAGAATAAAAAACCATATGAAAAGTGACACAATTTTTTTCTTCAAAAAGGTCGATGTTGTATGGTTTAGATACTCTTTATTTCATATAATAATTGTCACATTAAATAATCGTATTTAAAAGAGGGTCACTTTTAATTTCCATTATAATAATAAAAATATGTAAATGATTAATAAGGATAGTTTAACTTCTTATAATAATAATTGTCGCATTAAATAAATTGTATTTAAAAGAGGGTCACTTTTAATTTCCATAATGATAATAAAAATGTCTCAATGATTAATAAAGATAGTTTAACAAGAATCTTTTTTTTAAATTTTGTTATCTATGAAACTATCAATACAATAAGTATTGAAAATTGAGATATTAATTGGCATAGAAATGTGATGGACATTATATGAAAGGTGGTGTGTCAAATGAGAGATGAGACATTACTGCTGTAGCCACTTGGTTTTTGCTTAGGAAGGTAGCAAACACATGGGATCTCAACTCAAGTGGTTGTGTGGACAAAAAAAGATGATAATGATTACTTTGCATTAACTTGTAAGTTGAGATTGTTCTGAAAAAAGGTGTGAGAATAAATATTTGCTGCTATCTTAAGGAACTAGTCCCATATTTATTTTAATTTATTTTTGCCAGTTTTAGGAACTTTGATGATGATATGATACTTTGACAATTGGCTGAGTTGGTTTTTCTGATCTAGTTTTTTCAACCCCTTTTGATCAAGTTACTACTATTTTATTGCATCCTATGTGATTATGATTAAGTATAGATGTTTTGGCACATTTGAGGTTTAATATTACAAAGCTCATATTAAAATTTGGAAATCAAAGACCAACCAACGGAAGTTGGATATTTTTTCTGAGGTGGAACGTGAATTGGATAATAAGTAATGTGTGAGTTTTTTGAATGAGTGATAAGAATCTCTAGTATAGTGGTAGAGTCTCTGGTGCAGTGGAGTAAGAGTGAGAGTGAGATAATACATATTATGGCGCGTGGCTGAGCTTAAATATAGCAAGCGGTTAAAGTTGTCTTCGTCTAACCCAACGTGGCATGTGGTGGGTCGTCTGATCGGATCTAAAGATAACCAATGTATGAGTAGTTTGGATCAGTTGTCTGACCCTTTGATGAGTTTCCACCTGCTTACTTGTCTTTTGTGATAACGCTCTAGATTGAGCCCTTGTGATTGAGTCTCCTACTTTAGGCCTTTGTCCGGTCTAGAACAGTTTTTTCCAAGTCTTTGTTATCACTTAGTGAAGCAAAAACTATACTAGCGGATATGAAATCGGTCCCTGGCACGTTCTCCTCTATTGCTTTGAGCTTTCTCCGTAGATTTTTGGCTTAATAAAGGGAAGTGGAAATACTTGTTGAGTGGAAGTTGTAACACCCCGATAATTAGATTTAATTATTTAAATTAATTATTTGATGTTTTTATGTGATTATATGAATCACAGTGGTTATATCGATGAGATTATGTGATGTGTGATGCTTATGTTGATATATGTATGGGATAGTGGAATTGAGGTACTAGTTAGAATAATAATGTAAAATTAGTTCAAATTAGCATTATTAATAAAATAAAATAAATTAAGGAGATGTTGTAAGGTGGTGTTAGTAAGGACAAATTAGGAAGTTCATAATAAGGGTCATAAGGCTAACTAAGTAAAAAAATGAAATAGGAGGGAGTATTCATTCAACATAGAATTTTGGAGAAAGCATGAAAGAAGAGAGAGTTAGGGTAAGAAGGGGAGAAGAAGAAGATCAACCATAGGAATTCGAAAAGGGAATCAGTTCGGCTAATAATCTAAGGTAAGGGGGTTATCATGAGTACTATGTTTGATTTAAGGGGTTGATAATTGTATGTTGGGGTTTGTGCTTTCCTTGATGAAATTGATGATCTATGATGATAGTTTGTTTGATTGTATGATTAACTTGTTGTTTGATGATGACGATTGTTGTATTAGTGATTAATAACATGATTTAGATTCAAATTAAGGATTTGAAGGTTTAGGTTTTGATGAATATCATTAGAGGTATGATGAATGTTTGTAAATTGGTGTTTAAGATAATTAATCCATGTTAGAACTAGGTTAATAGACCTTAAATCACAGGAAATCATGATTAAAATCAATTTTTAGATAAAAGTTTGGGTCTGGTATGATGCAAGACGCGCAGAAATTTTTTGCAGAATTGCAAAGCCCATTTAGCGTGCTCTTGAAAATAAAAAGATGGTCAAGTCAGTAGGTATCGCGCTTAGTGCGGTACATGGGGCGCTTAGCGCGGATTCCTGAATCGAAAATTAATATTTTTGAAAAATAATTTTAGAATATGGAAACTTATATTTTATTA
Source organism: Vicia villosa (assembly GCF_029867415.1). Taxonomy (NCBI): domain Eukaryota; kingdom Viridiplantae; phylum Streptophyta; class Magnoliopsida; order Fabales; family Fabaceae; genus Vicia; species Vicia villosa. The sequence continues at coordinate 214,171,018 of NC_081181.1, forward strand.
TAATTTCTGAGAATTTTCTGGAATTCACTGTGCACGTTTGGGTAGGTTTAGAAGGCATTTTGTATGTAACTTGGTTTTGTGAATTCTTGTGCTTCATTACTTGATTTTGGTGAATGTTGTTGTGTTGATTGATAACATGATTACTTGATGGTTGTGTGTTGAGTTGACCAAGATGCTTGCGATGTTGTATGTTTGAATGATGACATGACCTTGATGAATACATGGATGATAATGCCATTTTGACTAGTCGTGGTCGTTAATTTTGTGAAGTTAAGCATCATGCATTCATAGCATATCAGTAGGACGATTGTCCAGTGATGTTACATGACCATTGGTCCAGTGACGGTCCTTAATCCCATTTGACAGATTAAGTGCAATATTGTGATGAGTTCCAATTCCAAGCAGGAATCGATCCTATGGTGGGGATTTTTGGAAAATGATGACTGAGTCATAATGAAATATTGGTACCACATGCATGAGTCCATTGTTGTTGCATCGCATTGTTGTGATATTGTGTGAATTGATGATACTTGCTTGTTTGTGATGTGAATAAGTAAGTGATAATTGTAATTGAACCATAAGTAAATGTTGTATATAAGTGATGATGTGCAAGTGTGAGTAAGTATGTGTATATGATGGATATGTCGTATCGGCATGTACGTGATTGAGTATTGGTATACAACTACTATGTCTATTCCTTATGTCTTACATAATGATTATGAAATACTCACCCTTTTGTTTGAATGTTGCCTCCACGTGGGTAACGCGCGGGTAATTAGGAGTATTTTGTGGAAGTTAGAGGATAGCTTCATGGCGTCCTTTTAATGTAGTTTAGATTGAAGAGAGTCTTGCTCTGATACGTAACATCGGGGTCAGGGTCGTTATGTTTTGGAACTATCATGTTCACTTTGGCAATTTGAATTTTGAATTGCATTTTGATGAGTAACCTTTCAAAGGATTTGGACGTTGATGTTTTTAGTTACAACTCATGAACATAAGTATTAATCGATGTTTTAAGAAGATTATTAAGATGTTCTAAATTGTGAATTCCGCTGTGAGATAATCTATTTTATTTTGAGATATTAAATGAAAAATAGTTTGAATAAATGTTAAGAACCCGTGTTACAGAGCATGACGGTTAATGTGACATTTTCATGACGATGTGACACCCTTGTTGGTGATTTTTATTTGATTTAATTCGTATGATATTGCGAATATTCCTTGTGGGTTAGAAGGGTGTTACACAAGTAGCTGATATCGAGAACATACACATTAAATGTTTGTATTGTAATTGAAATATTTCATTGAGCGAACATTACACATGACCCTGGGTCTAAATGAAGAAGTGAACTTTTTAAAGTACCCGAGTATCATAGGGAATCGAGGTTCAATCAGGGTCGTAGATGGTGCAGACGTGTTTCTCTAGATCTACTATCATTAATCGTGGGGTAAATACCCAAGTGATATATGATGGTATCACCACTTGGGAAGCTTCGGGAGCAGCTTCTTACTTTCTTTCATTTTCAACTCCATTCACCACTATAGCTCCTCGATGATTAATGTTCAAACATTCTTGTGGTACTCAACCACAACCTAATTTATATGCATCTCGGGGAGCGTTCTTCTTTTAAGGTAACAAATAATATCTTTTTCCTTCCTACATTCGCTTATCATTTTCCAGGTCCCTCTGAATCTAGCTATGGAAGAATTAAAAAGGGATGTCAATATCGAGGATCGAAAGGAAGTTGTTGGTCTCGATTCTAGGGAGATTGTTAGGTATTTTGCCTTTCCAACATTACCTTTGTTGAATCCAATTGTCATAAGTGATTTCAAAGAAAGAACGAAAGGCTCATACTCACATTAGGGAGCATCATCGTACTTTTTCCCAGGACCCTACTCACTGTGAAGTAAAATGGTGGTTGGAATCTCAATTTCATGTTTATACTTATGGTCATTCTTTTTTATGTCTTGGGAGTGAAACTAAGATAGACTAAAGTAGTCGCCAAATTACGCTTGACGCGGGAGACAAATACCATATATCGTGGGTGGACGATGAGACACATACATTGTTTTTTTCTTTGTTTGTAAATGGGGCTTGTATAATGCTTTTATCTAGGTGGGTCCCTCTTTAGACTAGGGGTTGATTTCCCTAGAAGAAGAAAAAAGGTTGTGCAGTAAATATGAAGGACGTGTCCTTACTTTTCGTGAGTGATTTGTCTCTCGAATACATTTTTGGCTTCCTTTTAATGACTTCGAGGTGAGGGGTTCTTATTCACCTATGGGATTCCCCTTTGCAACTTATATCGGTAAGTTGAGCCTACGTCATAGTTTTCCAATACTTATGTGAATACATGAAGAGTGCACCAACTTTGATGCTCTTTTTTATCTTTTCAATATTATTGACACACTGCAAGTGTACGACAATTCAAAGTAGTATAAAAAGAGAGTTATTGAATCCACAAAGACCAAATGTTGATTACTGATTTCTATTTTATCGGTGTAAATCTTGAGTGATTTCGAAAATTGATTTTTGATGAAAACAACTTAAATAAAAAGCACTTAAACGAAAAATAGCTTAAAAAGCATTTAATTGAAAACAACTAAAATAAAAATCACTTAAATTAATTAAAACAGACAGCGTTTAGGACTCTGACTCATGCCTCTAATTCCCTTACAAATCCTAATTCATTACAAGAATAAAATAAGCTTCGTAGAAAATGCAAAAAAGTATACAACACGCACTTTCATCGACGTGTTGTCTTGCTCTGCTCAAATATGCTACCCAATTTCGTCATTGTTGACTATTTGATCTAAGTTCATTTTCATAGCAGCCAAAAATAAATATTACTTTATCTGTTAGAATTCTGAGACACTTTCGTCGCCTCGGTCTAACAGTTCGGTGCTTCTAATTTTGATGTCGCGCTACACCTTTTCAGCACATAGGCGATGTCAATTTTAACCCTTTGACCACTAATATGACTTTTCTCTTATTGCCCTCACTTAGCCCCTTGAATTGACTATCTTGATCTTATCATCTCTAATACCAATATTATTCTATTTTACTAATTAAAATAATCCCAACCAATTATCCTAATTATCCTAAAACACGCTTAATCTTCAATAATTCTCATAACACACATGAACATCACATAAATCACCAAAACATCAAATACTTCATAAGGACTCATATAATCACGCTAAACTAATTTAATAATTAATTAAATAATTAATCTAGATTTTCGGGGTGTTACATATTGTCCATTACAAACATCAAAATACAATTGTTCATCATAACCCCAAGAATCATCATTAAAATCCTAGACCTACAAACCCATGGGATGTTGGATTTGACTTTAGATCATGTTATTACTCATCAATTAATCAATCATCTACATTATATATCATATTAATATCACGTTCCAAGCATCAATCATCATAGTTTCATCATAAACATCCAATTCATCACGAAATCCCCAAACACAACCCCAACCTACAATTATCTACACCTTAGATCAATTATAAGAATTACGATAACTCCCCTTACCTTAGATTATCGCTAGCTTGATTCTCTTTCCAAGTTCTATGGTTGATTCTTTTTCTCCTCTTCTTGCCCTAGCTTTCTCTCTTTCACGCTTCTCCCAAGTTTTAACGATCGAACGAATGTTTCCTTCTCTCTTCCCTTTTTACTTTGTTAGCTTTAGGACCCCGAATATGATCTTCCTATTATGCCCTCACTTACTTTCCTTAATCATTTATTCCATCATTATATTATTTATTTAATTAAATATTAACCCATAATTTGAAACTCTATTTATTTATATTATTCTAACCCAACAATTTATCCCAACCCATCATATTTATTCAAGACATCACATAATCTCATCGATTAATCACAATAATCACCTTGACTCACATATTCACACCAAATCAATTAAATACTATCTTAAATAATTAAATCTAATGTCGGGGTGTTACATTATGGCTTGTAGCAGCTGCTACAGCTTCCCGTAGTAGAAGTCTAGAAAAAGCATGGGCGCAAGACATTGGCTGCTACAGCCCGTAATAGCAGTTACGGACGCCTGTAGCAGCCCTCTAGAAAATGCACTGAGAAATTTCGACTTTTGCCTTTTTCCCGCATTTTTCTCCTTTTGGTCCCTCTTTCATCCGGGATATTTACTTAGGGTTGAAAATACCATAAACATAATACCAAGCATAAAACATGACAAAATAAACGATGTGAAAACCATTTATAAATTATGCCCATATACGCTGGCTCGGATCAAGTTCAGGGTTTACTTTCCCTTTGGCATGGTGGAAAAATGTATGTGGTGTATACGGAAAATATGAAAAATTCAAAGGCCATCATTACTTTGTTACTCCCCTTTCTCAGGCTCGCTCATGCACGTATATGTGATGCTCATCTGTGCACACCTCTAAGTTACTCTGTCAGATTTAGTAATTTTAGCGTTAAAACCATTTCCTAGTTGAGCCGAGTATTTGGTAAGGTTTAACTTTCTTAACAGTGTAGAGTCTTATGTAGTAGCATCAAAGAAGTAAAAGAAACTGTATGTAAAGACTCACATACTAGTGGAGGCATCCTCCAAAGGGGACATGCATAACAAATTTGGTAAGGGAATATAAGACTTCTCTTACTTTGTTTTGGTGATCTAAATCGTGTGTTCTTATTGTTTATTTTCCTTTCTCTTGCACACAAGATGGATTGTTACAAGATGATGCTTTAGGTAAAGATAACTCCTAGAACTACTCTTTTGTTTTCTGAAGTTGTTACTTTTTCAATTTCGGATGGAATCCTTACCACCGGTAGTCATGTCGATCTGACCTCTCCCACTCCTCTAGTTCTTGTGTGGTCTGAGTTGTGGGGCTCTTTTAACCGATATGTGGGAGAGGATACTATGAATATATCATAACGGGCCATCGGTGAAGGTTCTTTGGCGGCTTCCGCTAGGGAGTTGGTTTTCAAAATTCCTCAAATAGCAAGACCGGATTCGAGAAAGTCATATCTCAGGGAAAGCTCGTGAGTAATCCTTGTGGATTTATTGTTGTTATTCTTAGACCGTCCGGATCATCGGGTGTCGCGGTCGGAAAAATATATAGAGGCGTCACCATATTTTATTCATTCCTAAGGAATAGGGAAAATAATGATAAATCCTAAAAGGAGAGGGATAAGACGGTCATCGAAACCGAATATGAATTTGGGAGTCGCTTAAGTGAGGGAAAAGTATTAGGCACCCTCACCCCCTTGTACTCAAGGGGAACCTTCTCTAACCTAGTGTTAAGGTGTGTTTGCTAATAGTTCATTTCTTGCCTAATTCCTTTATTTACAACAGAGTATACACAAAGGGTAAAAATCGGAAAGAGTTAGTTTTTTGTTAGTGGACTGGCCTTGATTTTGCAATCGTGTGCCTACGTATCTCTAAGGATGAGAGAAGTCAGAGTCACCGTAGTTCGCCTCAATTTTGGGTTGGTTGCTTTTAATTTAGAAAAAGAATTTTATGGTTTTGAATTAAATTAGATGCAAAATGAGCATTTAATTGGTTAGATGTTTTGTAAGCTAATAAGAAAAATATTTTTATTCTTTTTTATGTTAATTAGTGATAAGTGTTACGAAATATGTCAGGTGATGAAATTATTTATAAGTGGTGAATATTTGAATTTACTCTGGTCAAGAATTTAGAAATTGCTTTAATAAATCAAAAGAAATATACATAACCAAATTAAAAATAAAACATGCTTTTTGCTAATTTTTTTAATTTTAACAAAATAAAAACAAATTTTTGGATTTTTGTTAATGATAAAAAATAAACTAAAAAAAATCTAAATTAGTTTAACTTAATAATCTACACTAAAGGTCAATCCAAACATAAAAAAAAAAAAAAAAAAACTAACCTAGTCAATTTAAATAAATAAACTAAGATAAGTGTAAGGGCTAAGGGGTGCTGAAAGCAATTGAGGCGGTGTGAAAAGAAAACATAGGGCTCAAAACATTAGCCCAATAAACATAACCCTAATTAACTTGAATAATCTAAATTAATGTTTAATTTGAATAATAGAAATTGTATGTAAAAGTGAATAGTTAGTGTATAATTTTGTTGAAATTGTTAGTAGGTGGGATAAAAACAAAAGTGAGATGGTATATGAAATTTTGATAAAATAGTGAGAAGAGTGTGAATATGTGTGTAGAAAAAATGTTAGTTAAGAATAGGAGAACGAGTGGTTGTCCTGAGATGGTGAAAAAGAATGTATTTATAGTATAATTTGATTTCAATTTCTTGCTCTATTTTATCAATCACATTAAAACATTTTCAAGATTGTTATTTTCCCCGGAAAAAACTATTAAAATTAAAAAAAAAATTAAATTAATGACTTTTTTATTTTTCTTAATTAAAAAATGCATAAAAATGAAAAATAAAAATGCATTAAAAATACAAGAATTAAAAATAAAAATGCAATTTGCAGGTGTTTAAGAATGAGGATCCAGCCCTAGATGCGGTTGCGAAAAGCATGGTTGACTATGTGGTGGAATTCAATAAATCAAGCTCATGTTTGGCTGTGAAGAAGAAATCTGTTGAAACAACATTCATAATTGCCCACAGGTCTTTCATTCCATTCATGTGGATATCGGGTGTTTCCTCAATGGAACAGTGTATTTGGGGCGTGTCGTTAAAGACAATGTTAAGCTATGAAGCATGGATACCTCTAGGAATATGCGTGTCGCGGTGTCTCACACTCGTATGGCACATATACGTCACGTGTCGAAAAAGTTAAACAAGTGTCAGGAAAGTCAGATAAGTATCACAAAAAAAATTGTATTTTTCTTTGTTTCGACACTCTTTGCATCAGCGTCCGACATTCATATAACACTCTTACAACACTTGCCAGACAATTCGGACAAATGTTTTTAAAAAAAAAAATATTTTTCTTCACTTCAACACACCTTATGTATTTTTTGAATAAATCTCACACACATAAAAGGGTTAAGGGTTAAGGTTAAGAGTAATGCTACTCTTACACCCAATTCCTACACCCAATACTTACACCAAACACTGTTCACCGTATTTATACGGTGAACAGTGTTTTTAAAATAAAATAATAATATTTATAAAAAATATTTTTTATTTTTAAAATTACGGACGACACTGTTTATGTACAAACGTGCATTAACCAAGTTCAATATTGCATTAACCAAATTTTTACACTGTATTAACCAAGTTTGATGACTGCTAAAAATTATTTTTAATACCTGGATTTTGCATTAACCAACTTCATTACTGTATTAACCAAGTTTTTACACTGTATTAACCAAGTTTGGTGACTGTTAAAAATTATTTTTAATACCTGAATGTTGCATTAACCAACTTCATTATTGTATTAACCAAATTTTTACACTGCATTAACCAAATTTGAATAATGTTATTCTCACACCCATGAACAGTACTTTACAGTAGTCACCAAATTTGGTTAATGCAATGTAAATTGTTGGTTAATGAAGTTATAAAGTTGGTTAATGACACAAATTTTAAAAAATAAAAAATTATTTATTATTATAATAATATTTTACTGTTCATAAAATATATATTTTTATTTAAAAAACACTATTTACCGTATAAATACGGTGAATAGTGTTGGGTGTAAGTATTTGGTGTAGAAAGTGGTGTATGCTTGATTGCACTATGCTTCTGAAGGATTTTGTAAAAGTTTTTGCCATGTTTGTTAGTAGGGACTTTAATGTCGAAGCCCATAATTTAGTTGGCATTGAGATAATGTGTTAGGATCTAGAACTTGGTTGGGATTCATTCCCACTTTGGACTTAGTTCTTAATTTGTACTCTCTTCTGTTATCTCTTAATGCAATATTACATTTTGATAAAAAAAAAATATATAAACATGTCTCTCAATTAAGATTTAAATTTTAGTTTAGCAATTATATAGTAGACAGACGAGCCCCGCAGTTGGTATCTATCGTATTTTCATATAAAAATAAAGATCATATCATTTTTTTACTAGATCAAATCATGATTTTTGTCACAAGATCAAATCTTTACAAATATTTTTAAAAAAATAAAGTTGTTTTTTTCTTTCCTAATACACATTCTAAATGCATGTGAATTTCTAGTAGTTAACATAAATAAGAATATAAAATGAATTTAAACAATTAATATCTTTGAAAAATTAATTAAATTTCTTATAATAAAACATTCGCAGAGTTACCAATCGTTAGTTGGTCCAGTGGTGATTGGCGCTGGATTTGATAGGTCGAACCACGGTTCGATCCCCCGCAACTGCGATCGGGAGGGGGATAGAACCACTTGATGATCCCCCGCAACTGCGATCGGGAGGGGGATAGAACCACTTGATGCCAGAACTCGCCCCCGAACCGGACTAAACCTTTGCTATAAAGCAAAAAAAAACATTCGCGGAGTTATATATCTACTAATTAAAACGCCAACATAACTTTCTTATAAAAAAAATAATAAATCACTCAGTTGTTATTTACAAAGCCCTCACAATTATATACCCCCTTTCTTTTTTTTTTCTTTCTTTTTTTTATTCTTTTGTATATTTTACTTGTTACTCTCCGTTTCAAAATAAATGTCGTTTAAGATTTTTTCACACAGATTAATGAATGTAATTATAGTGTCATAAAATATTATATTTTTACTAATCTCTCTGTCTCAAAATAAATGTCTTTTGAAATTTTCACACTTTTTAATTTCTTAAAAAGATGATTAATTATGTTAATTTCTATGATAAAATAAGCCTCATTTACTAAAATAACGTTATTAATAATAGGTGGTGAAATACTTAAATGAATTAAAATAATTTGAGACAAATAAAAATAGAAAAGAGACACCTATTGTGAGACGAAAGAAGTATATTAATCTTATAAATATATTGGAAGTAGTGTACAGAATAATAATTAAATGACACAATTGTAAAAATTACAATCATCAGAACATTAAAAATTAAAAATAACATTCATTTTAAAACAAAATTTATTTGTTAAAAAAACACTATTTTAAAATGGAGGGAGTATTTATAGATGAATCATGATTATTGAAATGGGTGTAACAACCAATAACTATGAATAATAAAGTCAATTTAACTTTTATTGAAAAAGACAACAAATAAAAAGAAAGAAACTAAGCAAAGAATTAGAGCAATGAACGAGAAAAAAGAAAAAGAAAAAGGAAACACTTATTTGTCACACTTAGGTACAAATTAGATATTACTAGTCTACGGGTAGAATTGAAGCAAGTAATCAACCTTGAATTCAGCTGTTAATTACTCCAACAAATTGTCACCATCCTATAACAAAGTCCTCGTTAAAATGTTTTTAGAATAGAAAAAAAATCATAAATATTCTCTTAGGTAATATCCTAAGAAATTGGTTAACTAGATGTTAATTGTTGGTAGTAGTCATAGTGGTTAGTTAGTTGGGCTGCTCATTTTCACGCTCAACCACCACCCCTTAATTACTTCTATTTTTGCCTCATAATCAATAGAAATTTAGATCAGAATAATTTTTATGCCAGACTGATTTTTTATTTATTTGATAAAAAACAATGTGTGTAAATGCAAATTAAAATGCATTCAAAGAACAAAAACCTAGTGAAGTGAAAAGTCACAAGAAAAGCTACAGAGAAGGAAGACAACAATGTCACCACCGACAACCTTTTTCTTTGTCAACAAACATCTAACACGTGGCGTGTTCTTCTCTTCATAGCGTTCACATTATACCTAAATGGCTAAACATGTTACTTATAGCACCATAGTTCTTCTTTTCCCTCTTCTTCTTCTTCCTCTTCCACTAACCACGTGACTCAAAACACAGACACATGTGTAACATAAACTAAACTAAGTTTGTGTTGTATTGTATTGCCATTTTGATTTACATAAAGAAAAGTTCCTTTCTTTCCTTCTGGGTTTTCTTTTTTCTGTTCATTCATTCTGCCAAAAAGTTACCATGAGAGCCACCAAAGTTTTGTTGCTTCTGTTTTGGTTCTTTCCAGCTATGTTTTGCACCAATGTGGACTATGATCATAGAGCATTGGTCATAGATGGCAAGCGCAGGGTTTTGATTTCTGGTTCTATTCATTACCCTCGTAGTACTCCACAGGTTCTATCTCTTTCTCTCTGTCATTATGTTTGTGTTATTGAGTTTCTGCATTGTGTTTTTTTTTTTAATCTTAAATGGTGTTGGATTTGTTCTTGTTATAGATGTGGCCAGACCTTATTCAGAAATCCAAAGGTGGAGGACTTGATGTCATTGAAACCTATGTTTTCTGGAACTTACATGAACCTGTTAAAGGCCAGGTTCTGTTTCCTTGTTTCTCTCATATTCATCTTGCTTTCACTTTCACCATTGCATTGCATTTCTTCATAAGCACTTATTAAAGACTGTTGGGAGAGATTATGAAAACTACTTATGAATACTTATTTCATAAGTTTTCCATGATAGTTTATGAAAATAACTTGTTTATATGAAAACTGTTGGAATTGTCGCCTTCCTTGCAGTATGCCCCTAGTAGTCTGAATTGCGACATTTGGCTTACCTTCATTGCAGCCTCCAACACCTTCATTGTGTTGGGATTGAAGGGGTTGAATTTAGTCCACATTGCTTAGAGATATGGTTTGTGTTGCATTTATAAGTGGGGATAATCCTCACGTTACTAACCGGTTTTGTAGGGATGAGTTACTCTCAATCCAAATTCTAAGATGACATCAGAGCCTATCCTAGATCACTTATTGGGCTTCTCGCATTGTCCACGCTTCCGCTTCATTGAGGCCCAAGCGTGAGGGGGGTGTTGGAATTTCCGCCTTCATTGCGGTCCGCCCCTAGTCGCCTAAACTGCGACATTTGACTTGCCTTCGTTGCAGCCTCCAACACTTTCATTGTATTGGGTTTGAAGGGAGTGAATTTTGTCCATATTGCTTAGAGATACGGCCTATGTTATGTTAATAAGTGGGAACAATCCTTACCTTACAGGCCGGTTTGTAGGGATGAGTTAGGCCTGGTCCGAATTCTAAGAAAAACAATTAGAGATTACTTCATCTTCTGTAAATAGAAATGACTTATATGCTGTAAGAGCTTAATTAAGTTGTTTATTCAAACAAGACTAGTCTAGTTTTGAATGAAAAACATAGATTAAGCTCAGAAAGACTATTAGCATTCATTGAAATGAATTGGATTTTTTTGCAGTATGATTTTGATGGTAGGAGGGATTTGGTGAAATTTGTGAAGACAGTGGCTGAAGCTGGTCTATACGTGCATCTTCGGATCGGTCCATACGCATGTGCTGAATGGAACTATGGGTAAACTTAAGTCCTTTAAGGGTATTATTTTAGCTGCGGTGTTCATCTCTAATTGAGAGCTTTAACTTCTTCACAGTGGTTTCCCTCTTTGGCTTCACTTCATTCCAGGGATTAAGTTCCGAACCGACAATGAGCCATTCAAGGTAACCTAACATTCGCCCCGCTGCCTCATGCTATTGTTATTAAATCTTAGTTCCTTAGCTGGAAAACTTTGTCTCCAGACAGAAATGCAGCGATTCACCGCTAAGATTGTGGATATCATGAAGCAAGAAAAACTATATGCATCACAGGGAGGACCTATAATTTTATCTCAGATTGAAAATGAGTATGGAAATATTGATTCAGCCTATGGTTCTGCTGGTAAATCCTACATCAAGTGGGCAGCAAATATGGCTACGTCTCTTGATACAGGCGTTCCTTGGGTCATGTGTCAGCAAGGAGATGCTCCTGATCCAATCGTAAGTTTTCTCTTTTATTTTTTCAACATTATATGTTTTTTTGGTTTTTGGTGTACTAGATTCATTTTACTTTAACCGCTTACAGATTAATACATGCAATGGATTTTACTGTGATCAATTCACACCAAACTCTAATACAAAGCCAAAAATGTGGACTGAAAATTGGAGTGGATGGTTAGCGATTTAGCATCCTTTTTATAGATATCATTCCATTGAAATATATTCCTCCTAATGTGATCTGATGGTTAGCGTCTTTTGAATTTTTTGGAACGGTAGGTTTCTTTCATTTGGTGGCGCTGTTCCTTACAGGCCCGTGGAAGATCTTGCATTTGCTGTGGCACGCTTTTTCCAACGAGGTGGAACATTTCAAAATTACTATATGGTAATGCAACCTCAAATGCTGTTCAAGTGTATATTTATACGATACATTGGTGAAAAAATAAGTTGGCCATATTTAAGAGAAATTTGCTGATACTGTATGGTTTTTATTGCTTGCTCAAAAACAGTACCATGGAGGGACCAACTTTGGCCGAACTTCCGGAGGACCTTTCATTGCTACAAGTTATGACTATGATGCACCAATCGACGAGTATGGTATGCACTCCTTCAACCGCCATACTGCAAATATTGTGTATGTGTGTGTGTGTTTTTTTAATGTCTTCATTGTATGATGCAGGCATTATTCGGCAGCCAAAGTGGGGCCACCTTAAAGATGTGCACAAGGCCATAAAGCTTTGTGAAGAAGCATTGATAGCCACTGATCCCAAGATTTCATCTCTTGGTCCAAACATAGAGGTATAGTTGGTATGTTTTGAAAATTTTAGTTTGTTTAAAAATCTTAATCCACGCCTTGTAAGTTTCTTTCATCGGAAAATTCCGTGAATTGAGTTAACTTTTTCCGCAATTACTATTCGGCGCGCCAACTAGATTTGGTCTTAACAGTATTTTACTATTTAAACTCTAGGTGGCAGTTTATAAGACAGGGTCTGTATGTGCTGCCTTCCTCGCCAACGTAGACACTAAATCTGATAAAACTGTAAATTTTAGTGGCAATTCATATCACTTGCCTGCATGGTCTGTGAGCATCTTACCTGATTGCAAGAATGTAGTTCTTAACACTGCAAAGGTTTGTCTTCCCTTCATTTGTGTTAAGTTGTTTGCATAATGATGATATTCGTAATAAAAACAACATTTTTTATGGCAGATTAATTCTGCATCTGCCATTTCAAGCTTCGTAACCGAATCTTCGAAAGAAGACATTGCATCTTTAGAAACTTCTAGTTCAAAATGGAGTTGGACAAGTGAACCTGTTGGTATTTCGAAGGATGATTCATTGTCAAAAACTGGATTACTCGAGCAAATAAATACCACGGCTGATAAAAGTGACTACTTGTGGTATTCGTTAAGGTAGTTGAGCCTTTAAGTTTGAAACATATTTCCTCTGACCTATGATTCTGTGCTCCTTGTTAACATTTTTATATTTTTTTAAAGCATTGGTGTTACGGACGATCCTGGTTCTCAAACTGTCCTTCATATTGAATCACTTGGCCATGCCCTTCATGCTTTCATAAACGGCAAGCTTGCTGGTAAATGTTCATTAGATTTTATTGTTTCAAATATGTTCTTCTTGAGTTATTGAATAGTAACTATCTATAATTTTATCGGCGAATTCTCAGGGAGTCAAGCAGGTAAAGCTAAGCTTAATGTCGACTTCCCAATCACACTAGTTGCTGGAGAGAACAAAATTGATCTGCTGAGTTTAACAGTGGGACTTCAGGTTCATCTTTTCTTGTTTACTATAGTATTAAATTCTACGTTTGCTCATTAGTTCCCACCGCACATAGAATTACTTGCCCGACCAACTATTTCTTCCGACTCTCGTTACTATATAAACTAACATGAAGCCATATACACATCAGAATTATGGAGCTTTTTTTGACACGCGGGGAGCGGGGATCACCGGTCCCGTGGTATTGAAAGGATTGAAGAATGGCAACAACACTCTTGATCTCTCGTCTCTGAAGTGGACATATCAGATTGGCCTAAAAGGTGAAGAGTCAGGTCTGTCTAGTGGAAGTTCTGAAGTGTGGAATTCACAGTCTACCTTCCCTAAGGACCAACCATTGACTTGGTACAAGGTAATTTTATTTTCATTATTGTTTCCCGAGATATAAGTCAGCGAAATTTAAATTATACTTATCCTATGCTTTAGACAAACTTTGAAGCTCCATCTGGAAGTAATCCGGTTGCAATTGATTTCACGGGGATGAGAAAAGGCGAGGCTTGGGTAAACGGACAAAGCATTGGACGATACTGGCCTACATATGTCTCTTCAAATGCTGGTTGCACAGACTCGTGCAACTATAGAGGACCTTATACTTCATCCAAATGTCGCAAGAATTGCGGAAAACCATCGCAAACATTGTAAGTATTGGGAACATTCAATGTAAAGAATATTAATCTACGATGTCACTGAAACTAATTCCGTCTCGCAGATACCATGTACCACGCTCGTGGTTGAAACCAACCGGCAATATTCTTGTATTGTTCGAGGAAAAAGGCGGTGATCCAACACAGATATCCTTTGCTACAAAACAGCTACAAAGCTTGTGTGCACATGTATCTCAATCTCACCCACCTCAAATAGACTCGTGGAACTCCGAAACAGAATCAGGAAGCAAATCCGGTCCTGCACTATTGCTCGAGTGTCCTGATAACAATCACGTAATCTCTTCCATCAAATTTGCAAGCTACGGAACACCAATAGGTACATGCGGAAACTTCTACCACGGACGCTGCAGCAGCAATAAGGCACTGTCAATTGTACAGAAGGTGTTTATCGGTTTATCCTAGATTTCTCCTCCCTTGCGATTTTGAACCAAGGTTGTTGTTATTCTAACATACTCTCAAATGATGTTTTAACAGGCTTGCATTGGATCAAGAAGTTGTAGTGTTGACGTATCCACCGATACATTTGGAGACCCTTGTAGAGGATTGACAAAGAGTTTAGCTGTTGAAGCTACTTGTGCATAGACATTCATACATACATTTTGCTCTAAGAGCACTCTCTCCACATTGTCTTCAACTTTTGGCTCAAATTAGAATTGTATTCTAGGAACATCTCAACAATATTTGTCAATTGGAATTGTTTAGTACCACTTGTAATAAAAGAAACAAAAGTGTGGTCCATATGGTGATGCAAGATACGTGATAAAATGGTGTTTTGTTATTGTTGTTGTAGTGAAAAGGATGGTGATGGTCCACATTATAATACAAGTTGCATTCAGTGTGAGAACAGTGAAAAGTTGAAAATTTGGATTTATGGAGTATATGGACTAAAGTTAGATTAGTTTGAAAATGATGTATTTGAATTTTTCAAGCTTTAATATGTCCACCTTACATCAAATAATTGGTAAGCTTTTAGACAAATTGAACCTTCCACTATTAATTAATATAAAAGTATAAGAGCATGTTTTGGAAGTTTATAAATAAAGAAATAAAACTTGTAGTACATGGTAGGATTAGAAAAGTGATTGTTATAGGAAACACTATGGCAGGCTCTTATTATTAAGACAATTTAGGCATTAACAAATAATTCATATTATATGATAATATATATTATAAGTTTGTAAAGCATTTTCAGTTTATTTATATATACTCATGAGAAAGAGAATAAGGAGAATACAAGTTTTGAGTTAAAATATATATATTTTATTTAGTTATTTATTTTTTCAATAAATTTTTATTTTTTTATTTTAAGAGAAGAGATAGTAGTCTTAAAGATAAAAACAAAGTATTTTAAATTATTTAGTTTTTTATTTAAATTTTTACAAATGTGAAATAGCTCATTATCATTATGGGGTGTTTGTTTCGTTGATTCAAATAGGGTTATCAGAAATGAGGTTGAGAATCTCATATTTCTGTGTTTGTTTGAAGTTTTAAAAAATTATTCATAGGTACTTTTTATTTTTTTGGAGTAAAATTTACTCATGAAAAGCTTAAAGATTTATTTCCATGTTAATGGGTGAGCATAGAGATGGCAATTAGACCCAAATTCGTGGGACTCACCCGCACCCGCACCTGAGTCAACGGGTGAAAACCCGAGTTGACTGGGTTTGAGTTCGGGTGTCACCCGATATTTCGGGTGCGGATTTGGGTAGTGTGAAACCCGCACCTGAAATCACACCCGTTTATATATATATATATATATATATATATATATATATATATATATATATATATATATATATATATATATATATATATATATATATATATATATATATATATATATATATATATATATATATATATATATATATATATATATATATATATATATATATATATATATATATATATATATATTTGCTGCGGATTCGGGTTTGGGTGAAAAAACCTGAACCCAACGGATGTGGGCGTGAGTGTTATTTTGCCAGCCGAACAGTATTTAAGTTTGGGTTCGGGTGCCGATTTCGGGTGCGGGTTTGGATAGTGTGAAACCCGCACCCGACCCAACCCGTTGTCATTCCTAGGTGAGAATCTTACATTCTCATGGGAATAAAAGTAATAATATCTAACTATCCACTTATATATCATTTTAACATTTTTGTATTTATTTTTAAAATTTTAAAACTATAAAAAAATAAAATTTTAAAATATTCCTAGGAACCTAAATAACTTCCCAAATAAATTGATAGAAAATATTTTCCAAATAATAAAATTCCTAAGAATAATATTTCCGTGATTGTAAATTTAATCTATCAAACAAACACACCCTATATGAGTCTGTTTGAGAATTAATTTTTGGAGGGTTTTTGAGAAGTAAGATTTTGGAGGATTGCATTCATATCTTAAAATGTGTATGATATTTTAAAAAAAAATTAAAAAAACAATATCCTACATTACATATAAAGTCATATTATTTTTAAATATTTTTAAAAATATCATACACATTTCAAGATATAGACGTAACCCTCAAAAGTCTTCCCCTCCAAAACTCTTCAAAGACCAACTCACAAACTGACCCTATAAGTAAGTATGAAGTTGGATTATTTATCTCTTTATCTTCATGTTTTACAATAAAATAAATGTTTGCTTCTCACTCCTTTTCTAATTCATCTGAAGACTCCATATCATTGTTAGGCCAAGCTGTATATGCCTACTTTGTTTCTTTTTTAGGTTTTTTGAATTTTTGTTGAAAGTATTTCGGGTAAATATTTTCTAATATATCGTATCCACAGAGACTGAGTCAATAGTACTGCCGTTCTATAGTTAATTTATAATGAGTAGTGAAAAGTATTGATTTTGATTGTTTTAATCCGAACATGTAAATAACAGAATAAGAATTAAATAACTAAAAACTTAAGAATGAATAACAATGGTGATGAATATGTTGAGTTCTAGGGTTCATCAACCTATTCATATGCAATGATCAATTAATCCACATGTGAACAGTATCTAAGTTATTATCTTCATTCATCCTCAAAAGAGATATTATGTCTAAGATCAATTTAGAAACACCTCCACCGATATGATATTCGATCTCTCAGAATAACTATAAAGATAAAGGGAATTAACCACGATGATTTATGAAAACTTCTTCAAAATCTCATCTTTGAGTATTAATCAACAAGTCAATATAAGAACCTAGGGCAAAAGTATAAACCCTATCTCTCGATTGATAGTTTAACAATGATATAAAATAAAAGCAAGGTTCTTTATTGATAATAAAACTTAAACAATTGTTCAGAGGAATTAATCAAAGTAATTGCATCTTCATAGGTTAACTACTACCTTAAACTCAACATAATGGGTTTTAGCTCTCCATAGACATGAAGAACACACAAGACTTCATAATGTCTTCAATTGATGTTGAATTCTCCGTCGGATGTTGTTTTCTGCTCTGGAATAGGATTGCTCTCTGAATTTAGCTCACCCAAGATCTCTCTCTTATGAGGATTACGGCTTCTATTTATAACAATTTTCCTTTTTTACGAAGCTACCGCGACTCGGCACGGATCGGCGAGGCGCGAGCCAAAGTCAGAAGTGATGGCGCGTCTCGCCCCTTATCACCACGGCCCGGCCTTTGCTTCATCCTCCTTCTTTGTGATTTCTCTTTTCCAGAATCTCTATGACTTTGTGTTTCTTCGTCTTTACTTTTCAACTTTAAAATCTGCACAAATAACACCCAAAGTGATGCAAGTCGCTCTACAATTAGCATTGAACCTCTAGAGTTCAATTCTAACCATAAAATCCTTAAAAATCATAATATATGTTTAACTTCAGATCAAAAGGTAGTTAATTTAACACATGAAAATACTACTAATTCACTTCTAACAATTTTCCAGCTTTCAACAAATTCTAGTTATGAGGAAAATTTGATTTTATGCGACACTTCTTTCCACATTAATAGTAGGTTGGGACGGACGAAGATGTTCCTTCATTTTTGTTTTGAGAGTCTAGTTGTTTGTCATGTTTTATGAATTTTTTAAATCTTTGGACCAACAATGTCGTATCTTCATCAGTATCTGAATATTTGCCTTATCCCAAATTGAGAGTTATGATTTTCTTCTTTTTATCACATTCTCATCCTCAGCTAGCCTTTTTAGCTTTATTTTGTGTTCTTGAAATTTTTCAAAAAAAATAGCCAAATCCATAGAAGAGAAATTCTTATATTCAAAGATTACAGTGACTTTAGGTTGCCAGCTGCACTTTTTGCATCTAAGGACTTTGTTAACCAAATTCACATTTAGAAAAACTTTACTCATAATTATCATATGATTCACAATGTGAATAAAATGTTTTTCTATATCCTAAATGTTTTACTCATGTTTCATTCGAAAAAGTTCATACTCATGGATCAATTTTTTCATTCTAATCATTTTTATCTCCATTGTACCTTCATGGGTAAGTTAAATGGTGTCTCACATGTCTTTGACAGTTTCATAGTGAGAAACATGCAAAAAAAATATCAATACAGTGGCGGAGCCAAGAATTTTAGGCAACATGGGCAAAAATAATTAATTGGGTTGAGCCATTGATTATTCATCTTTTTTAGTTTTCACACCCTGTTTTTACTAATTGTGCCCTTGGTTTTGTCTAATAATAGACTATAGATTGGGAGGAATACAAAGAAAGTAGGGGGTTGAGCCCAGAAGCGTGCCTAGGCTTGCTGGGTTATAAATCTGCCCTTGCATCAATACCATGAGCATTAGTGATAATAATATTAGAGTTAAAATTGTGCCACATTTTTTCCTTGTCCTTTTTTATCCAAATTTCTTTAGATTTATTTTCCACAACATCATCAACTATGTAAGTTTAAGAGTGCGCCTAAGAGGGGGGGGGTGAATTAGGTTTTCAATGATTTATCCGGTTTTTTAGAATACTTGTACTTATTTTTGGTTAAGTGTTTGAAGGCTTTTGAATGGTTCTTTTCTTTTCTTGATAATAGTGATGAAAGCGGTAAATTGCGGAAAAGTAAAGAAACAATGATGTATACTGGTTCCCCTCACAATCCGAGAGTACTCCAGTCCCCTTTCAAACACGAAAGAGATTTTACTATTGTTAGATCTTTGTACAAGCCTATACCAAGACTCCTCCTACAATCTTCTAACAAAACCACCAAGAACAATCCTCTTGGATTTTTCACTAACTTGTTTCCAACAATCCTGGACAACAAGATTTCAACCACCAAGAACAATCCTCTTGGATTTACTATCTTGATTATGAGAACAATCCTCTCACTAATCAATAACCCTTACTTCCAACAATCTTGGATAGCAAGTCAAAAATAACAAAATATATTTTGAGTAGAAAGTTGATGAACATATATCAATCTATAAGATTGATCTTCTCTTTCAAGCAAAAACAATTTACAATGATATAAAATAGTGCTCAAGTGTTTATGTATGAATGAGAAACTTTTCTAACAATGTGTAGAAAAAGTTTCAATAAAAGTTTAAGTATGAAACACTTGTTTGCAAATATATGATGAAAATATATGATCAAAACTGTGGTAAATTGTAATGAAAGAGGTGTCATATAAAATCTGAAATGTATAGTATATATAGGTGACTATATGCCTTTTAGAATGGTTGCATATTGATAGAACAATGCAATGGTTAAAGGTTTGAAAGATGAATTCGTTTGGGACAGATTTTAACATGAAGAGACACACTGGTTCAGTAGGAACCGGTTCCTGCCTGGGACAACCCGGTTCCTGCTGAACGTTACAGCAGAAAATTTGAATTTTGAACGTGGGAACCGGTTCCTGCATAGGGACAACCCGGTTCCCCATAGTAAACCACAGAACGCTGAAAACTGAGAATGCTGGGAACCGGTTCCTGCATAGGGACAACCCGGTTCCTAAAACCTTTATTTAGGATTTTGACTTTGAAAAAGGTTTCAACAAGAGTTTACTTTGGAGTAAAACTTATGCCATGCATATATAAGTTTGAATATGTTTATATGATTTTTTGAGCACTAAAGAATATCAAATGTAAAAGTATTTAACTTGTACCATTATGATTTGAAGATCAATCAACCAAAGCTAATCTTCATGAAAGTTGCAATCTTGATCCATAGCTTATTTGATCTTTTTGCTCATCCTTTATTGATGCGTACTTATGATAGTTGTCTTCATCAAAACATAGTATTGTAGAAGCTTGCTTTCACATTCTCCCCCTTTTTGATGATGACAACCTTTGAAATATGAAGTGTAATGCTCTTATGTGAATGCTCCCCCTAAATTTGATAACTCCCCCTTGATCAAAGCTCTCCTTTGATTTTTGAGAAATTTATTTCTTTTATGGCTGCAAATGTTAGAGACAAGCAAGCATACACATATACACAAATATCTTCTCCCCCTTTGTCATTATCAAAAAGGATGGGAAAAAGATAAATTATTATAAAATATGAACATAATTAATTCTTTACCTATGAGTTTTACCGCATGAGTGACTTCATTAAATATTCATCTTTGATAAATATTATTTTGAAGCCTTTGTCATAAAGTTGACTTTTGCTTCAGAAGATTTTGCTTTAGTCTTTCAACATAAAGTACATCTTTAATGGATATGAAAGTTAGTGTTCCAACTTTGTCAATGCCAAGAATTCTTTCTTTAAGGTATTCTTCATATGTGAAATCACCCTTGGACTTTATAACTAGATTTGAAAGTTAGTTTATGTCTCCCATCAAATGCTTAGAACCACCACCAGACTAAACACCATAGATTTTAAGTGGTCCTCAAGCAAACCTACAAAACAAATTAAGTTTGATTTGGTACCCAA
The DNA here is from genome assembly GCF_029867415.1 of Vicia villosa. Lineage (NCBI taxonomy): Eukaryota > Viridiplantae > Streptophyta > Magnoliopsida > Fabales > Fabaceae > Vicia > Vicia villosa. Next base: position 214,192,100 of record NC_081181.1, read on the forward strand.
GTGGCTTTGGGTCCATCATAGTTAGTTCCTTTCTTCACCCATACATAATGTCCACTAGGAACACTAAAGTTCCTTACATAACAAGCATTGGGTGTGTGACCAATAATACCACAATAAAAACAAGTAGGTTCAAAGTTACTTCTATATCTAGGAACATATGGTTTCTTTTTAGGAAACCTTTTAGGATGATGATGAACCTTTTGTGCTTTATCCAATTTGTTGAATTGTTCACTTGCCTTCACAAAGATAGTTTTACTAGTACTTGGTTTAGACTTTGCATATCCAAGACCACTTTTATCATTAAGGAATCTTTGTTGCCTAAGGACACCTTCCAACCCAATTTGTCCTTTTTCATACCTTTCAAGGACTCTTTTTAATTGAACAATTTGAAAAGAAAGTGATTCACAATTCTTGCATGCAACACTATCTTCTTGAACACTAATCATTTTTTCTTTGTCATCTTTTTCTTCTATTATCTTAACCTTCTCTTCTAAAGATGATATCATTTTCTTTTGAGATGAGATAGTTTTATAGAGAATTTTGCACTCATTTAACAATTCATTTATAGCCTCTTGAACATCATTATCAAAAAGAGAAAATTTATTACTAACCTCATTGTCTTCATCATCAGAATGGTGTGTTGCTACCAATGCAAGATTCGCATGTTCTTCATCTGAAGATGAACTTATTTCATTGTCATCCCATGCTACATATGCTTTCTTTGATTTTTTATCCTTATTTTTCTTGAAGTATTTGTTCTTCTTTTCAAGTTTAGGGCATTCACTTTTGACATGTCCTCTTTCTCCACATTCAAAGCATTTAATCTTCCTTGTTGGTACTTCATCTTTAATGATCTCCTTTTTCTTTTCTTTTCTTAGAAATTTTTCAAACTTTTTGATAAACTCATTATCTTCTTCACTAGTGGATTCATCCTCTTGATTGCTATTATGATGCTTAACTCTTGTCTTCAAGGCAATATCTTTTGAATCTTTCATTTGAATTTCATGTGTTTCAAGTCTTCCGAGTTCTGTTTCATATTCTTGAAGTTTACCGAACAAGGTTGCGGAAGTCATCTTTGATAGATTCTTTTTCTCGGATATCGCCGTTACTTTCGGTTGCCATTCTCTTGTTAAAGATCTGAGCACCTTTAAATTTAGTTCTTCGGTAGGGAGAGTCTTACCGAGTGCCTTCAAGTGATTTGTCAAATGAACGAATCGTTTTTGCAATTCGAGAATAGTTTCTCTGGGCTTCATTCTAAATAGTTCGTACTCTTGGCTTAAGGTATTCAATCTTGATCTTTTAACTTCAGCGGTACCTTCATGAGTTTCTACAAGAGTATCCCAAATTTCCTTTGATGTTGTACATGTTGATATTCGGAAGAATTCATCCATACTAAGAGCACCATGAAGAAGACTGATCGCCTTTTTGTCAGCAAGAACTTTCCTTCTATCATCATCGTTCCATGAAACTTTAAGCTTTGTTGATTCAACACCATCAACGATAGTTGTAGGAACAAAGGGACCATTTTGGACTGCTTCCCATACTTCTTCTCCTTTTGCTTCTAAATGAGCCTTCATTTGGATTTTCCAAAAGTCAAAGTATTCACCACAAAATAATGGAGGCTTGTTGTTACTACCACCATCTCTAAAAACTGGATTCTGATTTGCGGAAGCCATTCTGGATCTTTAGGAACAAGTTACCTATAACTTGCTCTGATGCCAATTGTAAGTTTAAGAGTGCGCCTAAGAGGGGGGGTGAATTAGGTTTTCAATGATTTATCCGGTTTTTTAGAATACTTGTACTTATTTTTGGTTAAGTGTTTGAAGGCTTTTGAATGGTTCTTTTCTTTTCTTGATAATAGTGATGAAAGCGGTAAATTGCGGAAAAGTAAAGAACACAATGATGTATACTGGTTCCCCTCACAATCCGAGAGTACTCCAGTCCCCTTTCAAACACGAAAGAGATTTTACTATTGTTAGATCTTTGTACAAGCCTATACCAAGACTCCTCCTACAATCTTCTAACAAAACCACCAAGAACAATCCTCTTGGATTTTTCACTAACTTGTTTCCAACAATCCTGGACAACAAGATTTCAACCACCAAGAACAATCCTCTTGGATTTACTATCTTGATTATGAGAACAATCCTCTCACTAATCAATAACCCTTACTTCCAACAATCTTGGATAGCAAGTCAAAAATAACAAAATATATTTTGAGTAGAAAGTTGATGAACATATATCAATCTATAAGATTGATCTTCTCTTTCAAGCAAAAACAATTTACAATGATATAAAATAGTGCTCAAGTGTTTATGTATGAATGAGAAACTTTTCTAACAATGTGTAGAAAAAGTTTCAATAAAAGTTTAAGTATGAAACACTTGTTTGCAAATATATGATGAAAATATATGATCAAAACTGTGGTAAATTGTAATGAAAGAGGTGTCATATAAAATCTGAAATGTATAGTATATATAGGTGACTATATGCCTTTTAGAATGGTTGCATATTGATAGAACAATGCAATGGTTAAAGGTTTGAAAGATGAATTCGTTTGGGACAGATTTTAACATGAAGAGACACACTGGTTCAGTAGGAACCGGTTCCTGCCTGGGACAACCCGGTTCCTGCTGAACGTTACAGCAGAAAATTTGAATTTTGAACGTGGGAACCGGTTCCTGCATAGGGACAACCCGGTTCCCCATAGTAAACCACAGAACGCTGAAAACTGAGAATGCTGGGAACCGGTTCCTGCATAGGGACAACCCGGTTCCTAAAACCTTTATTTAGGATTTTGACTTTGAAAAAGGTTTCAACAAGAGTTTACTTTGGAGTAAAACTTATGCCATGCATATATAAGTTTGAATATGTTTATATGATTTTTTGAGCACTAAAGAATATCAAATGTAAAAGTATTTAACTTGTACCATTATGATTTGAAGATCAATCAACCAAAGCTAATCTTCATGAAAGTTGCAATCTTGATCCATAGCTTATTTGATCTTTTTGCTCATCCTTTATTGATGCGTACTTATGATAGTTGTCTTCATCAAAACATAGTATTGTAGAAGCTTGCTTTCACAAACTAGATGTATGTGAACAGAGGGACCATTTTTAACAGTGGTTCAGATTTTATAATTTACCCCCTCTATAAAGATTCTCATATTCTTTTTTCAATAAGCATACCCCTTTTTATTAAAGGATGGAGGTTTGTTTAGTGAATCGTTTGAAGTCCTTCACGCCTCTTGAGACAATTAATCATTCCCATCTTTTGTCTCCTCAGTGGGGTCAGTCTTTTGTTGGTGCTGTTGGAGGTGAAGGACGTTGTCCTTGAAAGTCTGATTATGGCGTCGCAAATTGTCTATCGCAACACGCATCTCCGTTGTTGCATCTTGGTTGTCGACAAAACTACTATTGGCCGAAGTTATTACTCATTTGTTCACCATATTTGATAGGGGATAAAGATGTGGATATTAACTTGACTGTCTGATGTAAGGGCGGCCCATGTCATTTTTACCAAGGTCCTCACAATGGGTGCCACTTGTACTTCCTAAATATGTACAATTAGGGTAACCTTGTATTTAAAGCATTATATGTGATATTTAGGTAGTTGATAGTGTTAGAGTAAGTTCACACGTGGGAAACTCAATAGCTGCAGGGTGCATAAAATGATCTCCTCCTAAATAGTGCACGTGAGGTATTTATAAACGTCAATTGTGCCTAAATCTTTAGACCTAAGGAATAGTTATTCTACTCCTCTCTCAGGAGCATGGGACATGAAAACTATTATTCCCTTTATTATTGTGAAAAACGTGGATTCCCCCTTTGACTAAGCTTTTCATACGGTTAGTTTCTAAGGACACGCCATTCCTCACATTTTATAAGTGCGTGAGAGACAGTTTGACTCAAACTCAACAAGGACAACTGGCGCAACCAACAGAGAGTGTTGTGACCAATGAACGACTAGAAATTCAACCTTAGGTGATATGATGCGACCTTTGTATTCGCATGACACTAATGTTATCAAAATTTTAAAAAATCTTTTAAATTTAAAACTATTTTGAATAACTTTTAAAAAAGTAATTTTTAAGAGATATAACTTTCTAAAGAAATATATAATTTTTACTATATTTTAAAATAACTTTAATTATTTTTTATTTTTTCATAAAAAGTATATTTAAAATTGTTATATTTTTTAAAATTGTTTTTTTAAAGTAATTTTTTTTAAAATTGTTATATTTTTTAACAATTGTTATATTTTTTAAAGTATGTTTTTTTAATGTATTTTTTAGTTTGATAATATTGAAATAACATGGGAGCCCTTTATGTGTCTTAAAAGTTAAAACGAGGTTCCCAACGTGGCCAACCTGTTACAACATTTTTCCATTGCTAATTTCTTTTTTCCCTAATATTAAACAAATAATAATATAAATAAAAAATTTAATTCAAAATTGTTATTGCAATTTGCATCACATTTTCACAATTTCATATTTCGCTGTATTTAACCATTTTTCTCATCCCAATTCCGTTTCTTCCACATAGGGTTTCTCTGTTTCCACCGTTTTCTCATCATCATTTCCCAATTTCAATTCCAATAAACCGTTCTTCAATTCCCTTCCATTACCTCTGATTCGTTTTTAGGGTACAATTTCACCTCTTTCCGATTGATTTTCAGAATTAGGGTTCCGCGTTTCACTCCAAAGGCCATCCATTGTTGCTACAATTTCAGGCTTTTGGAGCTTCTGTGTCAAAAGGGTCATCCAAATTTTGTCTCTTTCCACCAGAATCCGATCAGCAGAAATTTAAAAATGTAATTTTTTTATACATTTTTATTATCTTATGATATCCTGTTTCTCTCTGATGGCGTATGAATGTATATAATTAACAAATTTTGTCGCTTGTAATGTTGTTATTATTCAATAATAATGTGTGACTTTTCTTAATCTAAGTTTTTATTTGTTGAATATTTTGATGATTTATTTTCTGTTCCTGTTCATAGTAAAAGGTCAACGAATTATTGGTGGTGAGTTGTGGGCTGTGCCTGCAACCATTGTTAGAAACTGGAGTTATCATAATGCTGGGTGTCAATCATAGTTGTTTCGATTTCTCTAGCGGTTTTCTCCACCTAGCTGAATGGCATCCCTTAGAATAGCCGGGTTAAATTGGGCTTGAAGCCCTTCCTTTACTCTCATACAAGGTATAATCATCAATCATACTTTGTGTGTGTATATATCATATTGATAAATGAAAACCCTTTTGATTTTTGATGGGGGATTTATGTCTTGCAGGGTCATCTGAAAAGTTAGTTGTTAGGAGGATATTTGGTTTTGGCATTTGGGGTGAGTTAGTTGGTTGATGCTGTAATGGCGGATTATAGGAGTTTTTCATTTACTAAAATGATTGGCTGCTGGAGTTGTTTCGGGTTGATAAAGAAACATCCGAGACGGAGGCGTACGAGGCGGAGCATAAAGAATTATCTATCCCAGGGGCTGTTGACGGATGGAGAAACGGAGTGTGACGAGGTTTCACATAGTGGTGATTATACTAGTAACAATACTAGTGGAGATGATAGTGAGGTGCAAAATTTACCCAATCGTTCGGAGGATATTTTGAACTTTAGAGCAGAGAATGGCATGATTTGTAGGCCTTTTCCTGCTAAGGAGACTGACAAGCTTGTGCGATCTGAGGTAACTGTGAAGATTTCTTCTCTGTTCTTACCGTAAAGGTTCTTTTAATTTCTGTGTGGCAATGACACATCTAGACTAGGTTGACTTGCATGGATGTATGAATGTTCTTTGAACTCAATATCATGTTTGTTAATCTGGCTGTTGAGTTGCATCATTGCATGGTTATTTGTATTGAGACAAAACTTCTCTATTCATTGTATTGGATATTTTTTCTTTCATAACCTTTATTTAAATCATGTCTCTCTTTCAGGATGAAGACGGGAACAAGATGTTAAACGAATATATTCGAGAGTATAAGATTGGTTCTGGCAGCTATGCCAAAGTGGTAAGTATTTGTGGAATTACAGTTTCCCTTTTCTCAACGAGCTTACTTTTCTGAGCCCCTTCCTTGGTATTCATTGCAGGCTCTTTACCAAAGTAGTGTTGATGGACGACATTATGCAATTAAGGTAAGGACACTTTTAGTGTTAGCATGCAAACCATTTTATCAAAGGCTTACTGCAAAATGCATGTCTGTACTGTTATCAAGATAAGAGCATTGACGATGATTTATTGAAATTAAATCTTTTGACCTGCAGTCCTTTCATAAGTCTCACTTACGAAAGCTTCGAGTTGCCCCATCTGAGACTGCCATGACGGATGTACTACGTGAGGTATATTTCTTCTAGTATCTTTCTTTTGATCACCAATGGAGGTTTCCCCTTTCTTCAATCATGATTAACTTTTGCCAAAGCTTTATATTCCAATCTAGCTGTTTCCTGTTTTGTGGATCTTATGATTTATAATTTTTGTCAACTTGATAGTTTTAGACATTGTTTACTGTCCATGTTGTAGTTTAAAAGGCATGCTTGATTTATTTTCAGGTACTTATCATGAAAATGTTGGAACATCCTAATATCGTTAATCTCATCGAGGTGATTGATGACCCAGAGTCAGATGACTTCTACATGGGTACTTTCACTACTGAAGTTTCTACCTATATATATATGTTTGAGCCTCAAGTTTGATTAACAATCCTTTTTAAGTTCTGTTCTATGCTTAGTTGCTAACGTTTACTTTTACAGTACTCGAATATGTGGAAGGAAAATGGGTTTGTGAGGGTTCAGGTCGTCAATGTGCCATCGGGGAAGAGACCGCCAGGAAATACATGCGTGATATAGTCTCGGGGTTAACATATCTTCATGCTCATGTATTATCTCTCAACCAATCATTTTTGTGTGTTAATGTATCCATCATATCATTTATTTGTTGGTGGTTTCATTCATTCATTTGAACATGTTTTGAAATGCAGAACATAGTGCATGGGGATATAAAACCTGATAATCTGTTGATTACCCGCAACGGGACTGTAAAGATTGGGGATTTCAGTGTCAGTCAGGCTTTTGAGGTAATACTGAACTAAATGGTCCTTTAAAGATATTAAAGACGATACGTTTACTCTTAGTCTATTGCATTACTTTATGCATGAAACTATAAAGTTACAGCATTCATTTTGCAGGACGGTAATGATGAACTACGGCGATCTCCTGGCACTCCTGTTTTCACTGCACCAGAATGTTGTTTAGGTTAGCCGTTTTCTTTTTTAATGAAAATAGCAAGATACTTAACTTGTGGAATTTATGAAAGCAAGTATTCTCATATCTGTTTTGTTTGTTGATGTTATTTAGGTCTTACTTATCATGGCAAAGCTTCGGACACGTGGGCAGTAGGAGTAACTTTGTACTGTATGATATTGGGTGAATACCCATTTCTCGGAGACACACTTCAAGATACATACGACAGAGTAATATTTATATAAACTTCTCATTCTCTTAATATTATTACATAAACTTAATGTTACATTTTTTCAGTTTATACTATAGAAATATTAACTCGATATTATCTTACTTTTCCAGATAGTCAATAATCCCATAGAAATCCCAGATGACATAAACCCGCAGTTAAAGAACTTAATAGAAGGATTGCTTTGCAAAGGTACATGACATTCAACTTCGTCTGTTAATAACTAAATATGCTGCATTTTGGTCGGTTTGTAAACGTGACCTAAGTGTTGTTAATTGAATGCTGTGTTCTGCAGACCCTGAACAAAGGATGACATTGGCTGAAGTTGCTGAGCATGATTGGGTTATTGGAAATGACGGGCCAATCGGTAAGTACTCGTGTTGGTGCAAACGCAAGAGTCTGGTGATTGAAGACTTTGAGGAGAGCAATGTGGTTGCTTGATCCACACTCACTAAGTTATTTTAAGTTGGATTTCTCTGAATGTACACAGGCTAAGCCCATTAATCTTATTTCATTTTTTTTATATCCTTTGTCCCTATTTTGGTATGTTTTGATTATTATAGAGTTTGGATAGAATCATTGGAATTAAAGAAAATAAGGTTCATTGTTTCTTTTTCACTTTTTGTTTGTTTTGTGAATCATTTTGAAATTTGGAGAAGTGTTTTTTTTGGGTGAACTCATTATTCCATAACATAGAGTATTCATTGTCCTCTTCTAGCATATAATGAGCTTTTTCTCAAGCATGTGCCGTCTATACTTTTATATATTATATACCTCAACCAGGGAGTGCTCTGGTATATGCTTTTTGAGCTTTGAGTGTGTTTGTTGTTTATATGTACTTTTGTTTATGTGTACATGTTTCGCTGCATATAAACAATGAAACGAATATTATACTTTTTTTTTTTTTGTTTTTGGTCTTTGTTTTGGACTACACTAAAAGAAAAACAATCAAGCACTTCCTTTTATTTAATGCCTTTTTTACCTTCTATAATATATACCTTAAACAAATGATCTTTAGACATAAAAAATATGGGAAACAGGCATGCCCTTCCCGTTTAAGTCTGCTTCAAATGGGACGGGGCAGGGTGGATGTAGTTGAGTGTGCGGGGCTTAAGTCTTACCTTGCCTCGCGCACAAAAGTGCGGGTTGGGCTGGAAATTTCTGCCGGTACTTTGCCTTTTAGGCCTAAAAAATATAAAATTGTGTTAATTCACATGCCCGCAAAAAAAGAGGTGCGACAGTCACATTAAAGGGTGAGGGCCTAAACCCGTGACTCGTCCCGCATTAAATTGCGGGCAAAACAGGGGTTTTGCCACCCCTAGTTTTAATGTTGTTATTTAGACATTTGAATCATTAAAACAAAGTATTTTATAATATTGTAATGTGATAACCCCTAGTTTTAATGTTGTTATTTAGACATTTGAATCATTAAAACAAAGTATTTTATAATATTGTAATGTGATTTTTATTACTTTAGTACAAATACAATTTTTGTTGTAGGTATTACATAGGTTTTCTCTTCAATAAATAATCAATTATATTTGAGAATTCCAATACTAAATATTGTTTGTTTTTAAAGGTGAATAAGCACAATGTCGATGTTTTGAATCTGCGCTTAATCAATCATTATATATTTTTGCATACAACTACTAACAAAGTTGATTTAATCGGATGTTTTTTATACAACTACTAATAAAGTAGGTTTAATGTCGATGTTTTGAATCCGCGCTTAATCAATCGCTTTATGTTTTTGCACACAACTACTAACAAAGTTGATTTAGTCGGATGTTTTTTCATACAACTACTAACAAAGTAGGTTTAATCGCTAATCTTTAATAATATGCTAACTAGTTTTTATCAATGAAAGAAATACCTTTTTAATTATCTAAAATATGAATTATGTATGTAAGAGATTATTTTAATTTTGTTGTACTTCTTTATTTTTATATATATTATTCGTCATTACAAAATTACAAAGTTTGTATTTCTATATAAACTTATAACAGTATTTCTATATATAGGTTATATTTAGAGCAAAAGTATTTATATTTAAGTACCGACAAAATAGTATTTCTACATATACTTCAAATTGTATTTAGAATAAAAGTATTTCTATATAAGTAATGACAAAAAAAATCTCTGTATATACTTTTTGAAGTACATTTAGAATAACAAATGAATTTAAAATTTTGAATTTTAAATCTAAATCTAAATTCTCTTTTTTTATCTTACGTTTTTTTTATGTTTTAAATGTTCACATTTAATTTATCTTATGGTAAATAATTTTTTTTTTAAATATTCTAAACATATTTGCAAAAAAAACATTTTCAAATATTAAACAAGTTTTGTTTCCGTTCGTATTAGAACTATTTGCATTATCTTTTTGAAGAAATAAAAAGAAGAAGCTATTTTCTAGAGCAAGAAAAGTAAAACTTGAAATAATTTTGTAGGCAGAAAAATCATATTTAATCTTATCTATTTATGAATATATAAATTATATTTTCACTTTTTTAGAGATTCAATTTATAAATAAGTTTGATCATTGGCGATGCTCAATACTATTCAGGGTGGCAAATTAATGAACATTTTTGTCCGATTTAGATGTATCTCACAAAAAGTAGGGGGAAATGAGATAGACATTTTGAAGATGCATGTTTAAAACTGTGGTACACCTCAAAGAAAAATGAGGATGGATGATACGGATCTGCAAACACTTTATATTTTAAGTTTAAAATAGACATCAGTGCTTGCTTGCAAAAGTCCACAAGATATAAAGTGGAGCGGAATAATAAAGTGCTGACTTAAATCTTGATCTGTTTTGCACTAAAGTGCAACTATATCAAAATCCATTTTGCCACCCTTATATTATTAGGCTACATCAATATGTCAATGGGATGATTTTTATGAGATTTTACCGGAAATTTTAAAACTATATCGAAATTTTTTAAAAAAGGTATCAGAAAATTTAAAATTTTCAATAAATACTCATGAATTTTTTTACCAGTAATATCAAAATGTGAGTTTTCACCAGAAATTTTTAAATTTACGATAAAAATTCTTGTATTTTTTTATCAGAAATTCCATGTGTACAAGAAATTTTTAATCTCATACCACAAATTTTGTTCATCATTTTATTCTTTTTTTGTTCAAGGACATTTTTGACATTATAAAAATATTTAAGTGTGTCAGATTCAAATCTTGGAATGACAGATATAACCAAAATAAGTGAATTTTCACACAATCAATTACAAATTTTTGTTAGTTAAAAAATAAATAAACAATTTTCTTCTCCTTCTTTATCACAACCAATCTCATATATTCAATTAAATCAAAAATTAAATTTTAAATAGATTTTTTTTAATGTTTCTAAGAATATAAATTTATGTCTTAAATCTATTTTTTTCATCTCTATATCAGATTATTGTTACTAAGGAATCCTATCCCCCTTTCGTTCTTGTATATGTGGAGAATTTTACAATTTTTACGGATATATATATATATATATATATATATATATATATATATATATATATATATATATATATATATATATATATATATATATATATATATATATATATATATATATATATATATATATATATATATATATATATGAGAAAAAGGGTGATGCACTGACAGAGTAAAAAAGTTTTACACTGTCAACCAATCACGACCATGAATCAGGACAAGTGAGACTGTAATTTTAAAAAAACTTATATGACATGGCAAAACGATTTGTTTCTATTGGATGACAGTGTAAAACTTTTTTACACTGTCAGTGCACTACCTTTAACCTATATATATATATATATATATATATATAATTTTTAATTTGTTATAAAATAAGGAGAATGAAGATTAAATTAATAGTAAAAATTTAATTTAAAAACTAAGTACAAAAAATTTATAAATTAACCACTATGATAAGACTATTATTTTTTGATAATATTTAATCCACATTCATGATATTTTGTTGAGATTGTAATTTCTTGTATCGAAGCAGGTTGTTCGACAAAAGGAAGATTGTTTCGAAATAGTTTAACTTAGTGTATGTTAAAATGTCGAAGGAGTTGCCTCGACAAGTATTTCGACTTGGGCCTAATTTTATAGTGTTAGCAGAATTAAGTATTTTGTGCTTTTATGTTTTGGACTTTACCTTAGAGAAAAAGCAACCTAAAACTATAAATAGGGAGAGTAACCCCTATTTTGTATCCACTTACATTCATAAAATTTTGCAGTTGTAAAATGAATAAGATTTTCCAAAGGGTAGAGAGAAACTATGCAAAAAAATATTCTTCTTCCTCCTCTTATTTTTTTTCAAACCCTAATTCACCTTTCTTCCTAAATTTTCTTTATTGTTTTCTTTCATTGTGAAAAAAATTTTAAATAACTAGGTTTAATAAAAAAAATACAGAAAAAACCAAGTTTTCGGGGTATTTATCAAACTGTCTAGGTTTGGGAGCCCAGACAAGTGGATGCGCCAAATGAAATGGCACATTCATGTGTTGCAAGCCAAACCATTTGGCGCAAACACACAAGAATTAGGGCAAAATTTTTCTAGCCATTTCAAATGGCGCATGAGTTAGGCATCCCACACATAGGCGCCATTTCATATGGCTCCTATGTGTTGGGTTATTTTTTTAAAAAAAAAACCCCTTTGTGTATTTTCGCGCACCGTTTTTGATTCCGGTCTATTATTTTCATTAAAACGTCTGATAAATCGAGTTCGTAAAATTCTTACTAACCCTAAATAATGTTTGCGTTGTCGATTTCGGTTTTTCACTAAAGCACAATTTATTGATGAAAGACTGAGGAAAGGTTACAAGAGGTGGTAAGCAAAACTGTTACATTGTCGTAAAAAAAATACAGAGTACATTAAACTTGCGACGAGGTTGAGCCACGACTAGGGCATCTTTTTCTATTATGCCTCACCTGACGACAAATGCTGCATTTTCGTTCCATTTTGTCGTGGACGTCCATTTCGGTTCTAATTCGTGTACTATTTGGACGACCCTTTTTCTTTCGCCGCATTGCGTCGTTATTGTCATACCCCAAATTTGTCCTACCCTTTCACTTTCATCTGGTTTAGGCTTTACATTCATGTACATACTTCCATTAGGTCATCTAACATAGATCATGCATTCATTAATCAATAAGAAGCATGGGATCAAGGATTATTGAAATTAGGGGTTTCTAATCCCTTGTGCTTGAGCTTGACGTTATTTCAACTGGGGATCTCGTGAATTAGGGTTTTTGCCTCCTGACTTTTTCTCCTCAAGAGTTCAATGATTTGGATTTAGATAAAGCATCCATTGAGTGCATTTCTCATCAATCAAGAGCATGGTTGGAAGCTTAGGTTTGGTTAATTAATTCCTTCTTCGTCGAATTACAAGGTGCGCATCCACCAAACTTCCAACTGAGATCGACGTGAACTAAGGTTGACTCAAGGATCATATGGCTTTCTTCTTGTTAACTCAAGGGTTGCAAGAGGATGTATAAACTTCTTCTTGGTTTTATATCAAGGATTATCCCATTGTGTATGGAAGTTTTATGGAAATCATCTTTCATCAATTCAAAGAAGCAACTTATTGTTTAGTTCACAAATCATATGGCTATGGTTTTCATATTAAGGAGTTACTTTAATCTTATTCACAAATTCGGTGCAAGCTTTTGGTTTATGTATGTTACCAATATTGCAAGAAGTCGTTTGTTCTAGAGAGATTAAAAGAGAAAAGGCGAAATAATCCTCGAGGGACATAGTTCAAGGTTCTCAAACACAATTCCTCCGTGACACCAAAAGTCGTTTCAAATATGCAATAAAAAAGATTCATTCATGGTGATTGTTTGGAATTCAAGATGCAAACATAAGACTTATTGCAAAGCTAATGTACATTCCTAAAGTCAAAAGTCGTTCATTACAAAAATACTCAAATGTCCATTCAAAAAACCATCACACCATTCAATTTCCATACAAAAATATCTAATACAGTCCAAATACAAACATATCCATTACAAAATATCCAAACATTGAGTCTTGGTGCCTTTATCTTAATCTCCAATCTTCAATTCAAGTCCAATAGACCTTTGTTTCTTCATCTTCAAGCTCAGCACCAGAACTCAGCTTCACTCTCTTTCTTTATGGACCTGTCAACAAAAAATAAATACAATCAATCCCTGCACATACAATTCAAAGGAAAAAGCCTAATAACATCTTCTTCTAACTGTTTTTTCTAGCAGTCCATACATCATTAACTAATTACATTCAAGCTTCTCTGCACTTGACAGAACCGAACCGCACCGTATTAACATCTGAACCCGCATATAATTCCAAACATCCATACCATACCACAAGTCTGCTTCATACCAAAATCAGAATCCACACAACCAGCCCTGCATAATTGTTTTAACCAATTTTCATTACAAAGCCAAAAGAAAGTCTATAAGCTACCCATGACAATTCACATACATAACCCAAAACCAATGCTTTTCAGAATTGAGACAACAAAACAAAGTCAAGACCTGCATCCATTAAACCTGCTGCTACTAATCCCCTGCAGCAAACAGAAAAACAAATAACTCATACCTTCAGCTATAACTAACCTTTCCTAACCAACTAGTGTAACTACCTATAACAGAAAAAACCTCATAACCGAATTCAAAAACCTAAGTAACTAACTTTTTCCAATCTCTAACCACCTCACTAACCTATAACAGAATTTGTAACTAACAAACTTCTAACTGAAAATGAGAAAGGAGAAGAAAGATTTGAAGGATAACCAACCTGAAGCTCAGCCTCCGAGTCTATATAAATCAACAACTTCATCACTTGCAGTCTCTCGACCATTCTCTCTCTGAACCTTCATTCATCACCATCTTTATCATCCAATTCCCTTCTTCTCATCTTCATTCTCTCAACCATTTTTGCTCCTCCACCATTTCTCACTCTCTTCCCCATTCATCTTCACACGCATCACTTCATCCATCACCTTCATTCATCTCTCCCGCACAATTCTTCACCATTCATTCATCATCATCTCCAACCTTCAACTCTTTCCTCGATTCTCCAATTCAACCTCCAGAAAACTCTCTCTATAAGCCTGCAATAGAAATTATCAGAGAAAGAAGGTTGAGAAAAGCTGTTAACAGAATTGTTAAAGAAAACTCGCCATAATCGTTCATTCACTCTTTTCCTCAATCTTCGATTGCCTTCATAATCTTCACAGAATCATCACCGCTTCGCATCATCATCATGATCTTCATCTTCGCCTTGTATCATCTGAATCGAGCCACAAAAAAACTCTGTTCAGAACAACAACGACGATAAGCGCATCACGTTCGTCATCTTCAATCGTCAACTCTTCACAACAATTCATCACTAAGTCTCCACGATCCGAACCGAGTAGCCTTCACTCATAATCAACCTCATCATCATTTTGAATCAAGAAACGAGCAAAAGATTGAATCGGAGAGGGTGAGCAGAAGAAACCAGGAAGTTCAAATCGGAGCGAAGAGTGAGAGTTACACGGAGAAAGCGAGTCCGAGAGAACTGAGAGATGAGACGAGTGAGGAAGTTGTTTGGTTGTTTGTTGTCACGGCGGAGATGAGAGAGGGAGATGATCGGAGATGAGAGAGGGAGATGATCGGAGTTGAGAGGCCGCCGCGAGAGAGAGGACGTCTGATTCGTGAAGAATCCCAAAGGTCACAACTAATCGAACCCTAAATTCCTTTCTCTCAATTTTCTTTTTTTTTTTGTTTATTAATTATCTGTTTTTTTTTTCAATTATTATTATTCTGAATAAAACATGGTATGGATCAATCATAACAAGTCTTTGGGCTCCACCGAATTGCTAACTATACCACCCCTCGGCCCATGACACCACTTTTCTGAACAAAACTGTGATCTAAAAAAAACCCTTCTGAGCCCACTGTGCGTTTTTCTTTTTCGGCACTTAGAGAGCATAACAAAAATAATCTGTTGGGCTATAACTGTTAGGTGCACCCCCTGTGGCCCATTGCACCGTTTTTGAACATAAGAGAATCTGAAAACAAAAACTCTGCTCGGCCAACACCCTGGGCCCAGCGCTGGCTATTCACTACCATAATTTCAGTTCACACCCCCCCTCTGTTCCTATTTTTTTTACTAGAATTTAGATTTAATTAGACTTTTTTTTCTATTTTCTTTTAGATGATAAAATACTAATCTTTCTACTATCATTTTTAGGCTTTGATACTAATTTTGACATAAAAAATGTTCATAAAAAAATACTAGTTTAGGCTTATTAGAATTTAGGTTTTTAATTACACTTTAGGTTTGAATTAGATTTTCTCCTTCACAAAAAACTCATAAAAAATATTAGTATATTTTAGGTTTGAATTAGAATTCCCTTAACACATATAAAAAACTCATTAAAAAATAGTAGTATTTTTTAGTTTAAACTTTGTACTAATGCTTGAACTGTTTCTTTAGGTTTTGTACCATTTCCATGCGATTTTTTGTATAATCGTTGTGTGATTTTGTTACTTGTTTTTTGTCATATTTTTGGCCTATTTCATTAATGTCTTTTAATGCTCCTTTTAGAATTCCATTACCATGTTCACATTAGATTTAGATTTCCTCCTTGTACATAAAATAACTATTAGGTTAGAATGATTCTTAGGCTAGTCTCCCCTTTATCATTTCTTTTCCTTTACAACATTAAAACACTTAATAAATACTCAAAATAAAATTCCTTTAAAAAATACAAAGAAAACACTTAAAAAAACATTAATGAAAAAGTGAAAATCATTAAATAGGGAATGGAAGCTTGAATCTCCCTTGCTTAAGGGAATCATTCGAGTGCTTGGATCTCCCTTGCTTAAGGGAATCATTCGAGCGTAAGTTCCCAATTTCTAAAAAACACCAACCAAAGAGTAACTCGAGTTTCCCTTGCTTAAGGGATTTCCTCGAAACGCTCAAAGTCTCTCTCTCATCTCTTTTTCTTAAGGGCAATGTTATTTCCGCTCGTACGCATCGTAGGTCGTCCCTTATGCAAGAGCGCGAACGTTAACTCCGCCCGACTAAAAAACACAAAAACAAACTGAAACATGTGAGCCGAACTACGGCGCTCTGATTCTTGAAAAGGATACGTAGGCATCAAGTCGCGGGGCTTGAACGAGCATAATTGTAAATATTCCTTCTTTTCCCCGTATTTCTTTTGCATTCATTCGCATGTAGACATAGACATAGTACACACCCTTTAGATAGAAACAAACATAGGTGGATACCATCGAGTACGATGGGCGCGAGGGGTGCTAGTACCTTCCCCTTGCGTAACCGACTCCCGTACCTAGATTCTCTGGTCGCAAGACCTTGTTCCTTCCTTTGCTAGGTTTTCTGATATTCCTTTCCCTTATGGGATAAATATATTGGTGGCGACTCTGTTCATTTTTCGCGAGCGTGCGACAATTATGCCAAACTACCTCTCCATCATACTCAGGCAAGTAATCCTCCTTGGCTACCACTGGAAACGCAGCACTGTAAACTCTGAGAAATGTCTGAGTCTTGTAAATTGGAGACAGTAGTGATTTAGCGTCGCGGTGCGCATACGCACATGCAGCTATGACGTGCGAGCAAGGCATACGAAAAGCTTGAAACCTTCCACAGTCGCACCAATCTTCGTCCAAAAGATCCCTATATTGTTGTCTTGGCAAACCCTCATTGTGGTCAATTGTTTCGCGCACACTGAACGTGCGGTTGAATCGGTCGAAAGAAGTAACTTGATGAGTGTTTGCTTTTGCTGATTGCTGTTGCATAAATTTCATGCAACTATCACTTAACAGTTGACCAGATTGCCTAACATCACCCCATTTCCTGCCTCTCGTTGAGAAGAGTGAAGCCATCCTAAAGTAGGTAGCCTCCACTAGTGCTGTGATAGGAAGGTTACGAATGCCTTTGAAAACGCCATTCATGGATTCCACGAGATTTGTCGTCATATGGCCCCTTCTCACGCCTTTGTCGTAAGCCCTTGTCCATTTCTCCCTAGAAAGGTTATCTATCCAACTACCTGCCTGCCTCTGGATTTGTCATTACAATCTCACTTCGATAATGCTGGAACGTGGGTTGGGTCAATGCATAACCAGCATTGACTAGGGCCTTCCTTAGATGTCTGTCCTTGATCTCCCGCATGAAGTTCTGGGCGATGTGGCGAATACAATAGACGTGTTTAGATGGCGGGTCATGCCATCCGTTTGCTGGATTATTATAGGCACTCTCAATGGAAGCGTGCCTATCGGAGATTAAACAGATGTCAGGCTGAGGAGCAACATGTTCTCGGAGGTTCCTTAGAAGGAAACTCCAGGCAGCCGCAGTTTCACCTTCGACAATTGCGAACGCCACTGGAAATATGTTGTTGTTCCCGTCTTGTGCAACCGCCATGAGCATGGTTCCTTTGTATTTACCGTATAACCATGTTCCATCAATTTGAAGATGGGTTTACAATGTGGAAATCCTCGTACGCAAGGTTTGAATGCCCAAAAAAGCCGATGGAATATTCTGTTTCCTTGGACAGGATTTCCATCTGGGGCATGCGCGGGCAGTGTCTCTAGAATAGTAACAGTGCCAGGTGCGTAACTATGTAGCGCATTGAGGTATCGGGGAAGAATTTTGTATGACTCCTCCCAGTTGTCGTAGACTGTCTCAATTGCCTTTGTTTTTGCAACCCACGCCTTTCTGTAAGATGGCGTGTAGTTGAAGGTTGTAACTATATGCGAGATATTATTTTTGACCTTCAGAGACGGATCTGAGCTTATTAGAGGCAAGATCTCATGACAGATGAGATCGGCACTGAGTTTCGTATGATCCTGGGAAGTGTTAGGGTTGACACATGTGTGTTATTGCGTAATCGACCCTATTTTCCATGCATTACTTCTCTTCCTATAAGAAGCCAACAGTCTGAAGCCACGCTCTGGATTCTTACAAGTGATTACATACCGTTCCAGGTTTGAACGATCTACTTCAAAATCAACGTTGTGTGCCATGTGCCATTTTTTTATTGTTCTAAGACATGCCTCCTTAGAGGGAAACTTGTCTCCTTCCTTTAACTCATCGTCATTTTGGATGTACGGTGTGAAGAAGATGTCGGATGATGGTTCGTCACCTTGAAGGTTCAAGTTAGTCATATGCGCTAGAGGTGCGTACACATGGGCTGGAGGCACCGGAATGTGTTGCTCGTCGTCGGATTCCTCGTTGACCATTTCGTCAAATTCAGATTCCAGATCTTCTTCTTCCTCGTCAATGACATCAACCTCTTCTTGCTCGTTGACTGGTGGGTCTATAACTTGGACTGGATAACATGAGTTTCTTGTGTCCCAACCTGAAGAGTAACGTACAGCTCGATGGAATCCAAGCCAGAGTATTCGTGGGTAGTAAACATATCTTGCAGGTCTTCGTCATTTGCAATCTCCATCTCATAAAACTTGACGGTGTTGTTGTCGTTGAAAGAGGGACATTGGTAAAAAACGTTTGCAATAGGACCCATTGCAATCTTAGCGTATTGTCGCTGAATAAAGTATGTAAAGGTTGCTCTTTTGCTTAACAACAATGGAACAACCTGTGCTCGTTTTGCTATCAAATTCCAGATTTCCAGTGCTCAACCATGTCTCTCTTAACAATGGGTGATACGCACCGAGGAACCCCCGAGAACATCGCAGCCTATGTAAGTATTTTACTATTACGTTAATTATTTCCAACCTATGAAATAACTGATTACTTATGCATACATAATTATATTCAGGACGCCGGCCGTTTTCGGACTCGTAGTCACTCAACCATCGCTCCGGACGACCGCATAAGACCATACTTGGACGTTGCTGGTTTCGGACCGATTAACACCATCGCTGAGTCTTCTATTGATCACAAATTTGTTCTGGCGTTGCTAGAACGCTGGAGGCCGGAGACACACACTTTCCATCTTCCAACAGGGGAGTGCACCATCACCCTGGAGGATGTTCATATGTTACTAGGCCTTCCAGTTGACGGGAAGGCAATTAATGGCCAGGTAATGCAGGCAAATTCACTATGCTTTCAGGCAATTGGCATAGACTTGATAGAGGGACAAGTTGGTGCTAGGGGGCAGGGTATTAATCTTAAGAGGTTAAGGCTTTATTATGATAGTTTTCGGTTGGATGATGCGTCTCCACAAGAGACCATACTTCAGAAAACCAGGTGCTACCTACTCTTGCTAATTGGAAACGTTTTGTTTCCAGATAGTACCGGTATGTCATACCCCAATTTTTGACCTAAGATACCACCTCATATCATTGCATATGCATCATTTGCATCTCTAACAAATTGCATAGCTTGTGTTTGCTACTTATGACTCAGCAGGGTTAAATCAAGAAATCACTCATCAATACAAGTAACAATCAATTAGGGTTTTGTTCTCCCTTCATTTCAAATGAATCATCTTCATCAACAATCAACATTTGGTCCTCAGAGATCCATCTCAACAAGCTCAAAGGCTCTGAATCGACTGAATTAGGGTTTTGACTGAAGATAGCACACTCCTGACTTTAGCTCAGGATTTGACATAATGACTTGGGACATGATATCAAGACCTCAAGTGCATCATTTTGACCTAATCCATTGGCTCATAACATCTCCTACACAAAGATTGATCAGACAAATCCTCAGATCAGGGTTTTGAATTATCAGGGACCAAAATCAGGGATCACATTTGGGAAACCCTAAAAACCCCCAGGGAGTCAATCAAAGGTTTCAATCATCTTCAAATAATCCCTATGACAACATCCAATGGAAATTACATCTCAATTCAAGATCCACAGTCATCAATTTCCTCTGGTCGACAATTAGGGTTTTTGACCTGATTCACTGAATAACTGACTTTTTAATCAGGACATGGTGTCACAACTCAAACCATGGCTTAATATCCTCTAATGCTTCAATATGATTCATTCATACCATTCATTTGGTGAGGGTAGCCTGTTTCATTTGAAATCTCCAGAAACGCGATTCGACTGAAAAAGTCAACTGTACAAGATCACCATTGACTTTTGGGGAATTTTGGTCAACCATGACTTTTGAAGTTTTGAATCATCAATATATGATATATGAAGTCATTTGATCAAGAAAAATCAAGAAAATCAATCAAGAATCAAAAAGTCAAAAGTTTGACTTTCCATACTTAGAAAAATTCTAAGTGTTTTTCAATGGTTTTTTCCAAACTTTGAAAGGGAATTTCTCAAATTTTCACCTACAAACTGAAAAAAACTTCCAACATGAAAGTTGTAGATTTTGATCCAATAAACAACTTTGACACATATAATTTTTTTCCATAAGATCAACCATTTAAGAGATATGGAGCTTCAAAGTTGGTACTTTTTGAAAACTTCACTTAAAACTTCATTTTTCTCAAAGTTCATGGATCTTTTTCACCCATTTCCTTAAAGGTCTTGAAGAAACTTTCAACTAGGGTTTTGAAGTATGCAACATGAGCTTTCCAAAATGTCCAAGAGCATGAAAAAATATGGAGTGTAGCTATGGGTTTGAATTATGCATTTAGTGATCATTTTCACTTGAATTTTCACCATTTTTCACTAAGTTTCAAGACTACATTGCCTATAATCCAAGTAATGATGCAAAGAGGCAATAATTGAAGATATTTTCTCTGATTTGAGATCAGAATGGAAGAGGATAAGAAGCTTGAGTTTTAACCATGGTTTGGTCACTTTAACCATTTTGCATTAAATGTAAAAGATTCCTTTTTATCTCTTAAGCCAAATCATCAAACTTTGATCAAGTTGCAAAGCTATGCATTCAGAACTCTTGGCCTATAAATAGAGGTCCAAACTCCATTGCAAATCACACCAAAACCTCACAATTATAGGTTTTCTCTCTTCTTTCTTGAATTACAAGTCATGTGTTTCAAAGTGAGGTAGAAAACTCAACCTCCAAACCTTGCAAGTTCTGAACAAAGTGATGCTTCCCACAACTTCTAAATGTCATATATGATGTGTCTGAATCACTCATACACCCCAAAACACCTGAAAACTCAAAATCATCATCTCACCTCCAAATATGCATAACATGAGACTTATCATGCCAATTTTTGTTCAGGTTCAATTCTGTCCAAACTACCACTTCTAACATCATCCATATATCACATATGAACTATCCAATCCATCACATATAGCCAATAACCTCAGAATCATCAAATTCGATTCACTCTTGAAGCTTATGCAGATCGGGTACCATGGCCATGCCCAGATGAATTCAGATGGTTCCAAGCATCCAGACACCTTCCATAAGGTTCATTGAAGCTATCCAGATCATCAAACAACTTCTGTAACACCTCCAAGCAAGAATTCGATTCTCAGTTGTGCCGTTTTTAAGGTAAGTGCTCATGAACTTCAAATTCATACTTCCACGCATCATAAATGAAATGTGAGCATACCATCTTGTTTCTGCACCTATGAGGATCATTAACCCTCAATCAATTGCATCATAACTTGCACATACACAATTTCACATTGAATTTCAGTTCTAGGGTTCTTCATGTTCATGCGAAAATTGACCCCTTTAGAGCAAAAATAAATGAATTCTGAGATCACCATCATGTTCCTTGTGAAAAACCGAGTGAGATAGACCCTTTGCTTGATCAAAACAACACAGTTTTAGAGATTTTCAAATTTCAGTTGGAGGGTTGTTCTTGGCGCGTTTTTGGTTCAAAGGATTTCTGGAAATTGATTTAAAATATAATTAATTCAACGCGTGTATATTACAAGCCACAAGCGTGGCTCAGTTGGCTTTTGTTTTGAGTAGTGACCTCAGGGTCACGAGTTCAAGTCCCTATGGGACCAAACCCTTCTTTTTTATCACTATTTCTCTTCATTTTCTTCACAACTTCAACCATTTATTTAACCAATCAAATTAACTCATTTTTTATTCATTTTTTGCACACTTCTCATTTAATATACATATTTTATGAATACCAAAAAAAATCATCAAAAAAGATTTATTTAATACATTTTTAAATAGGTTTAAAATGACATGTTTTAAGTGTTTTTTTTTAATACTTTAAAATATTATTTTTCATTTGATTTTCAAACTTAATCACTTGTAAATATTTTTTGAAGTAAACCCTAATCATCTAAGTGTTAATTAAGTATAATCTTTTTGCTCATCATTGATTAAATTAACTTCTTTCAAAATTCAAATCGTTTTGAGACGAGCAATCGCGATTCTTTTTCAAAACAATAACCATTTCTTTTTGATTTATCTTTTCAAAAGAAACTATTGATTAAATCTTTTGATTGATCAATTGATTTTCAAAACGAAGTGGGGCCTCTCGAATATTAGAGAGTATAAGACCCACTCCTTTTTTTCTTTTTACACAGTCTTTTTATTCAAAATAAATAAACTTTCTTTCAAAACAAACTTTCAAACCGTTTTTCAAACGACGCGTCTGCTTTTCAAATGCACCATGGGCCTCCACGTAGGTATAAGTCCCAAGCCCTTTTGTACATACCCATTCCAGTACATGAAATTAGGTATTTCATTGTACGCCTTTTGTACATATCTCAATCAATCTGTTTTTTTTAATTTTGAATAACAAACCAAAAATGAAGGTTTCTTTAAATCTTCCCAAAAATACCATGGGCCTCCATGTAGGTATAAGTCCCAAGCCCTTTGTGGATACCTGTTTACATAGCTTTGAATAAATTCAAGTGGACTTCTCCCCGAGTGTGAGTCCCGAGCCCTATGTATACAAATGGATCATGCTTACAGGTATATTTCCTTCATAAACTCCATTATATACACACACTTTGTCATATATATGTGCTTGTTCATACTTGTTCATATTTGTTCATATAACTGTTCATATTTGTTCATGTACTCGTTCATATTTGTTCGTACTTGTTCATGTTTGTGATTGTGTTATATATACTTGTTCAACTTAGTATAACACTAGGTTCCCCATAGCCTCCTATTGGGCTTCGTGCAAAGAATCTCACTAGTTTAGGTTAGGACATAGAGTATGGTTTCCCGGTGAAATCGCTCTAAGAGCTCAAACCAACTATACCATGCCTCCCCTTGGGCTTTGTACAAACGAGTGACCCTCCCATAGCCTCCTCTTGGGCTTACAATGCAAGGACCCTGGATTGTCCCTCCCATAGCCTCCTCTTGGGCTTACAATGCAAGGACCATCGGATAGCCTCCTCTTGGGCTTCGTACAAGGACCCACGGGCTTCTTATAAGCATCCCAAATATCCAAATCAAATACCCTAGGAGATTAGACATTTTTCATCTCTATGCTAGGAGTATCTCTTATATATCATCACAAACAATCAATCAATCAAAATCAAACTTTTTTGCCACAAGGCTGGCTAATCAATCAAACTGTTTTACCACCGTACTGGATGATTAATCAAAGTCTTTGTCACAAGGCTGACTTCATTGAAACTTTTGCCACAAGGATGGCTGATTAATCAAAGTTTTTGTCACAAGGCTGACTTCATTGAAACTTTTGCCACAAGGCTGGTTAAACAAAAACATCTTTATCATTCTAAGCACCCTAAGTGGCATGGCCCCGGGCTTATAATGAAAAGATTTTCAAACAAAAACAAACAGATGTATGTGATGATATAGATTAGATACATCTAGCATTTAGACGACATTTGTCTATTTTCCTTTGCTTCCACTAGCATAAGTGGGAACTACGATTGCTCTGACTTTCTCAACATCCCTTTGAGAATACGTAGGCACAAGGTCGATCCTTGGCGAGCAAAACAAAACAAAAAAACCATTCAAACCTTAGCACCCGTAGACCCCGAGCTACAGATGCTCTGATTCCCTCTAAGGGATATGTATGCAGAGGATCGTGATGATCTTTGCGAGCATAATCAAACAAACACCTTAGGTCCCACCTATTTCACAAGAACCTCCACCACAACAAGAATGGAATAAACAAAGCAAAGAAACCTATAGAGTACTATAGATACGTTGGGTGCTAATACCTTCCCTTCGTATAACCAACCCTCTTACCCAAGATCTCTCCCCCCACTTTTTAGGTTATTGCAGCTTTTTTCCTTTTCCTACTTTGGAAACAATAAAAAGTTTGGTCGGTACAAAAGAAAAATCATTTTTTATGAGCACTCGAGCCCAAAGAAGGCATCAGGTGTCTCACCCACAAAAAAGAGGAACAAAACGATTTTTCGCCCGCGACAGAAAAATGGCGACTTCACTGGGGATCATCTTTTTATTGTTTCCAAAGGAAGGGTTAATTCTATTTGCTTTATTTTTCATTTCATTTTTTGTTATATGTGTGGTTTTGGTTCTGTTACTTGTGTGGTTCTGTTACAAGTGATACATTATGGACAAATCCTAACCCGGATTAAGTACACATAAGAAATTAGGTGGAGGGTATAGTCATGTGCAGGCGCACGTGAGAATCCTTCCGCTCAGTGGAGGTTCCTTGTTTGTAATATATGTTTAGCGAGTTAATTGCGAAGACATTGTTGCTTTCATTGAACTGTAGAAGCTGAGAGACCGTAGAACCCCAACCCATCCTGGCCTTATTAGGTTGTGGTGCAGAAACTATTCAGGTGAAGACTTGGATTAGTTGTCATGCGGAGAACCACACTCAGACGAGTTTTTCTTGAGAATATTGCTGGCTCATGAGTTTAATTGTGGAAAGCCGGTAATATCCGAAAGAAAAATGTAGACTCTGACGTATCAGTAGAACATGTTTTGCAGGTGATTAACTAGAACTATCCCATATTTGGTTCTCTGACCTCATGCTCGTGACGCTGGACCTTTGAACCTGTGTGTACCATGTTTGTGTTACCATGTTTGTGTTGCCATGTTTACAGTACCACGTTTGCGTTACCATGTTCGCTTTACCATGTTTGAATATGTGGCATCCATGCATCCATGCATTCATACATCCATAAAAAATAAAAAAAATCTTTTTTCCATAAAAACATGATTTTTTCCAAACAATTAGAGAATTTTCTTTGCAAACATTATAGGATTAGGTTATGGAGTGGGTAAAAAGGCATACCAAGAGGTACGGTTTCAAAGAGCCTAATGTGGAAAGACTGAAAGAGTTAGCGTCTTTTGTACAAGATCCTTCTGATTTTAGGAAAAGCCATGGAAAGCTTTTGCCTATCTTGAACACTCATGTTGATGAAGGACTTCTCAAAACTCTGGTTCAGTTTTATGATCCCGTCTACCGGTGTTTTACCTTTCCAGACTATCAGTTGGTACCAACCTTGGAAGAATATGCCAATCTTTTGGGTATTCCTGTGTCTGACAAAATACCTTTCAATGGTTTGGAAGCCATTCCTAAGTCACCAGTCATTGCAACAGGTACCCACTTGAAGAAATCTGAAATAGAGAGTAATTGGACTACCAAAGGAAACCTTCCAGGTTTGCCTTCACAGTTTCTAATAAAGAGAGCCTTTGATTTCATCGAGACTGGTAGCATGATAGCTTTTGAAGCTGTACTAGCCTTGCTCATCTATGGGTTGGTTCTGTTTCCCAATATCGACGACTTTGTTGATATCAATGCCATAAAGGTCTTTTTGAATGGAAATCCCGTTCCGACTCTGCTTGGTGACATGTATTTCTCTGTCCATCATAGGAATCACCAAGGTGGTGGAATTATTGTATGTTCTGCACCTCTGTTGTTTAAATGGATTGTTTCACACTTACCTAAGTCTCCCATTTTCACGGAAAACCGGGAAGGTTTACGTTGGTCTCAAAGACTTATGTCTCTTACTAATAATGATATTCAGTGGTATACCTTGGCTCGCTGCGGTACAGAAACCATTGAAAGTTGTGGAGAATTCGCCAACGTACCCCTCATTGGTACACAAGGAGGAATTAACTACAATCCGGTCCTAGCCCGACGACAACTCGGGTATGCAAATTCAACTAAACCCATTGGCCCTACAGTGGAAAGCTACTTCTATTAGGAAGGAAATGATCCTCAAGGGTTGAAGACAAAAATGGTGAAAGCCTGGTACGACATCCGATGGAAAGAAAAAGGTGAGATAAAGAACTGTATTGCTACGAACGCCTATACCTGTTGGGTGAAGAAAAGAGCAAGGGAGTTTCAAATGCCTTATGATTATGAAAAACCCATGTTCCCTGTGGTACCTCAACGACCCAACATTCCCGCTATGGAGGAATACCAAGACACTTTGACCAAGATGAGGATAGAAAAAGACGCTTGGAAAGAAAAATTTCGAAAAACTGATGTGGAAAACAGAAAGTTGAAGAAACAAGTGAAAGAACATGAAGAAACTCTCTATTATCAGGATGGATGGCTCATGAACAAAGATGAGAAGATCCGTCGGAAAGATGCCGCAATCAGAAGATACATCAAAGAAAGCAAGAAAAAGCTTGAAGGCTCAACAAGCAACACTCCAACTCCTGACAATTGGAAGAATGTGGTTGACAAGCTGAGAGCTGAAAAGGCCGAGTTGAAAGCTTACTATGGGAAAGAAATTATGAGGCTCAAGCTGCACAATGCATTTGGTTCTTCGTCTGATGAAGATGTTTAGGATTTGTTTAGATTTTTATTTATCATTTGCTTTTGTAAGGAGCTATGCTCCAATGTTGTAACATTTCCCATTATTTCAATAAAAGAATTGTTTGTGTTCAAATGTTTGCAAGGAAATAATCTTTAAAATGTTTGGAAAAATCATAAATTTCTTTTTGCATACATCATTCTGCATATCGAGTCTGTTGTATAGAGTCTCATCTTTTGGATATTTCTCCAATAGATCGTCAAGCTGTCGCGTCTCAAAGTTTCTCGACCGCGCTCGCAATCAGATCACAGATACAATACTCGTTCAAGCAGAAGAAGGGTAATGGAACACTCTGAACAAGAGAATATTGAGCTCCGTGGTACAGTGACCACCCTTCAGGAAAAGTTGGAAAGTCTCACTACTCTGGTTGACTCTTTAATGGCCGCACAGAATCAGCCGCCGCCACCTAACAGTCAAGCAACGGTAACATCTGAAGTCACTACTCCAGTTTCTACAGTTGCATTCAACATTCCATCTTTCTCTATGCCAGAAGGTTGGGGCCCGCCTTTTAGTTTTGGTACAGGTTTCCGCCATAATTTCTCTGGGGTTCAAACAACCACAACTGAAGCACCTGCTGCACAAGGTTCAGCATTTATTCCACATTCAGGGGTAACTTTTTCCCAAATCACTATGGCACTTTCTCAACCCACTATGACGGTTCCGACTCCTATGGTTCACACTGTTCCTTATGAAGGCAATGAGATTTATCATGATCAAGGTGATAGCACAAATCAGCGTAACCTTGTGGAAGATCTCCAAGAACAGTTCAACAAGATTCAATTGGAAGTCAAGGCTATTCGTGGGAAAGATTTGTTTGGAAAGAATGCCCAGGAGCTATGTTTGGTTCCCAGTGTACGAATACCAGCTAAATTCAAGGTCCCTGACTTTGAAAAATACAAAGGTAGTTCTTGTCCACAAAGCCATCTTGTGATGTATGCCAGAAAGATGTCTACTTATGCAGATAATCATCAGTTGCTTATCCATTACTTTCAAGACAGTTTGACTGGTGCCGCACTGAAGTGGTACACAGGCTTGGATAGCACTAATATTCGGACTTTCAATGACCTAGGCGAGGCCTTTGTCCGACAATACAAGTATAACTCGGATATGGCTCCAGACAGAGATCAGCTTCGGTCCATGGCTCAGAAAGATCATGAAGCTTTCAAAGAGTATGCCCAACGATGGAGAGAAACTGCTGCTCAGATTAATCCACTGTTAAAAGAGAAAGAGATGACAAAGATCTTCTTGAATACTCTCAGTCCGTTTTATTATGAACGCATGATTGCTAGTGCTCCAAGTGATTTCACCGAAATGGTAAACATGGGGATGCGTCTAGAAGAAGGAGTCCGAACCGGACGTCTGACTAAAGAAGGTGGATCTTCGAGTGGAACCAAAAAGTTCGGAAGTGGTTTCCCAAAGAAGAAAGAACAAAGTGTTGACATGGTATCCCAAGGGAAGCCAAGAGGAAACGTCAATCGACAACGACAGATTGCTGCTGTCACGCCAGTCGTTAATACA
The DNA here is from genome assembly GCF_029867415.1 of Vicia villosa. NCBI lineage: Eukaryota > Viridiplantae > Streptophyta > Magnoliopsida > Fabales > Fabaceae > Vicia > Vicia villosa. Next base: position 214,220,686 of record NC_081181.1, read on the forward strand.
GCGCCAAATCCGGGATTTACCCCGCAGTTTCAACAACAACAGCCTCGACAACAGGCTCAACAACTTAACAACAATCAGAATCGTGTGCAAAGAGCTCCACAGTTTGATCCGATTCCGATGACCTACACAGAATTGTACCCTGCTTTGATTGAAAAAGGTCTCGTTCAAACTAGAGCACCACCACCAGTACCTGAGAGACTCCCATGGTGGTACAAAGCTGAGGTATCATGCCCTTATCATCAAGGAGCCCCTGGCCATGATCTTGAGCATTGCATAGCTTTGAAATATGAAGTTCAGAGGTTGGTTAGATCTAATCTTCTCTCTTTCAGAAATTTGAATCCTAATGTGCAAGCAAATCCGCTGCCCAATCATGGAGGGCATGTTGTAAACATGGTGTACGGATGTCCTGGCCAATACCGAGTCTATAATATCAACTTCTCAAGAGCAGATTTGGTACAAATGCACGCTACTCTTTGTCGGGGGCAGAATTTTCGCCAGCATCAATACGGTTCCTGTAGAATATGTTGTGTGGATCCTCACGGGTGTTCGATGGTGAGAAGAGATCTCCAAGTTTTGCTAGATAATGGTACTATTGAGATCTACAGAAATAGGGATGAAAATGAAGTTAACATGATAGGATGTTATCCGCATGAGCTTTTAGTCTCAGATATCAACTCGGAAATGCCTACAGTTAACGTCATCGTTCCTCATTTCAACATGCCTGAGCACATGGAAGTTACTTACAACAAGCCGAAGGTTCCAATTGCTCCTTTGATCATTTGTCTACCTGGACCTGTTCCTTATGACTCTGACAAGGCAGTTCCATACAACTACAATGCTACAATGATAAAGAATGGACAAGAAGTTCCTTTACCAACTCTCTCATCTGTCGTGAATATCGCCGATGTGAGTCGAGTAACAAGAAGTGGACGTGTGTATACTCCACTACCTCCAAAGCAGCCTGTTGCTCCTGCGACCGAACAAAATCATGTCAATATTCCAGTGGGAAATCCTGTGGAAACTCCTGTAAGTAATACAAACACTGATGTTGGTCAGTCCAGTGGAACCAATGTCAATCCTGACTTTGATGAAATTTTGAAACTTATCAAAAGAAGTGAATACAAAATTGTGGATCAGCTTATGCAGACTCCTTCAAAGATCTCAATACTTTCATTGCTTTTAAATTCTGAAGCTCACAGGGAAGCCCTGATGAGAGTATTAGATCAAGCTTTTGTGGATCATGATGTGACTGTTGATCACTTTGATGGGATAATAGCCAACATAACTGCTTGCAACAATTTAAGCTTCTGTGATGAAGAACTCCCCGAGGAGGGTAAAAATCACAATCTTGCTTTGCACATTTCTATGAACTGTCAGTCAGACTCTTTGTCCAATGTGTTGTTAGATATCGGATCTTCCTTGAATGTGATGCCAAAGACGACTCTTGCTCGCTTGTCTTACCAAGGAATGCCTATGAAGTTCAGTGGTGTAGTTGTCAAAGCATTTGATGGATCGCGAAAATCAGTTATCGGCGAAGTCAACCTTCCCATGACAATTGGCCCACATACATTTCAAATCACTTTCCAAGTCATGGACATTCAAGCTGCTTATAGCTGTCTGTTAGGACGACCATGGATCCATGAAGCAGGGGCAGTAACTTCTACGCTCCATCAAAAGTTAAAATTTGTAACAAATGGAAAATTGGTAACGATAAGTGGAGAACAAGCCTTGATGGTGAGCCATTTATCCAATTTCTCTTTCATAAGTGCCGATAATGAGGAAGGAACTCAGTTCCAAGGTCTCTCTTTAGAAGACGAATCTTCCAAAAAGAAAGCATCAATCTCTTCTTACAAAGAGGCGGTAAAGGTAGTGAAAGATGGAACTACCACTGGCTGGGGGCAAGTTGTGATCCCGACCAAGAATGAAACTAGAGCAGGTCTCGGATGTTCACCAACACTCTCAAACTGCACCAAGAAGGATGAAACCCTTCGACCGATTAAAGAAACATTCATTAGTGGAGGATTCCTCAATCCAATTCCTCAAGAGGTTAATGTCCTTATTGAAGAATGCATCGAAGAAGGTTTACCCGATCCTGAAGAAGAATGGAAATGTTATCTCAATGACTCGGGATACATATCTCAGGAAGAACCATATCCTCCGTCACAGAAATCCAAAGGCAAAGAAATTGAGCCTGTTCCTGCAGAGATCTGGGACACCTTGGGACAACCAAGTGGAAAATTTGATTACATAGTGAAATACACTGCACCTGAAAGTTACAAGATTGCGATTGAAGATATTCAACCAACTGGATGGGGAGATTCCTTTGAATATAATAGTCAACCAGAAGAGGCTTATCAGCCCTGTCAATTTTCTCAGCAGCCTGAAATTACTGGAGATTTCGGATTCAATGCATCTGCCAAGATTAACAATCCTGAAGATGGTTATTATCACATAAATGCCATTTTTGAAGATGAAGGGGAAGATGGTCCCGCAGTTGACTCGGAAAGTGTCTCTGATAATGAGTCTCTTCATCCTGAAGACTGGGAAATACATCCTGAAAATTCTGAAGATTGTGACTCGTCTTACGCTCTTCAAGAAGTAGAAGAAGACCGTTTCAACTCTACAAAGAACAAGGTTGACAAACCAGGACCTTCAAATCCTGCTCGACCAGCAGTCAATGTCAATACTGAAGATCATTCTGAGGAGAATTTTCCTGAATACATAATACACAGAGGAGTTCGTTGCTACTGGAAGGCTGTCGACGTTCCGAATGTTGTTCGCCGTTCAAAGTAATCACCTCGCTGTTATTTTGACCTCCTGCCTTGCCCAAAGCAGAGAGATGTTTTATAGGGCTTTGCTTTTAAATGTTCCGCCCAAATAACTTTGTGTATAGGGCTTTGTTTTAAAAGTTTCCCTCTTTGTCCTGCCCAAGGCAAATGAGTTTGTGTTTAGGGCTTTGTTTCAAAAATGAATCATAAATAAAGTGTCATTTTGAATTCCCTACATTATATGTTTTATTTTTTGCTTTTTCTGGAAATGGTAATCCTAAAAAAACCAAAATAATAAAAAAATAAAAACTTTTTCAAAAAAATCTGCATACACTCTTGCATTCATAAATTTTCTGAAATAAATATAAATCATATGTGCAGATTTACTATTGATAAACCCATTGAATGCAATAACCCTATGCCCTCTCCCAACTTTGAGTTTCCTGTGTTCGAAGCCGAAGAAGAGGAAGAAGAGGAGATCCCGGACGAGATCTCTCGATTACTTAAGCACGAGGAAAGAGCCATTCTGCCTCACAAAGAGCCTTTAGAAAAGATCAACTTGGGTTCTGAAGAAGACAAAAAAGAAGTGACCATTGGATCGCTGCTTGATACTGATGTCAAGAGTAAGTTGACAGACCTTCTCAAAGAATATGTGGACGTGTTTGCCTGGTCCTACCGAGACATGCCTGGGTTGGATACCAATATTGTTCAGCATTACTTGCCATTGAAGCCAGAATGTCCGCCGGTTAAGCAGAAATTGCGAAGGACTCACCCTGATATGGCTAACAAGATCAAAGTGGAAGATCAAAAGCAACTCGACGCAGGTTTTCTTGTCACCTCCGAGTATCCTCAATGGTTGGCCAACATAGTGTCAGTTCCGAAGAAAGATGGCAAAGTCAGAATGTGTGTTGACTACCGTGACCTGAACAAGGCCAGTCCAAAAGATGACTTTCCATTACCACATATCGACATGCTGGTTGATAACACCGCTAAGTTCATGGACGGGTTCTCCGGTTATAATCAGATCAAGATGGCTCCTGAAGACATGGAGAAGACATCTTTCATCACCCCATGGGGTACCTTTTGCTACAAAGTGATGCCGTTTGGATTAAAGAATGCAGGCGCAACTTACCAAAGGGCAATGACTACTCTCTTCCATGACATGATGCATAAAGAAATTGAAGTTTATGTGGACGACATGATAGCCAAGTCCAGCACAGAAGAAGAACATATTGAATACCTTTTGAAGTTGTTTCAACGACTAAGGAAATATCAGCTTCGCTTGAATCCTAACAAATGTACTTTTGGGGTTAGATCTGGAAAACTCTTGGGTTTCATTGTCAGCCAAAGAGGTATCGAAGTAGATCCCGACAAAGTCAGAGCTATTCAAGAGATGCCTACACCAAAAACTGAAAAGCAAGTAAGAGGATTTCTCGGACGATTGAACTACATCTCCAGATTTATCTCTCAAATGACTGCTACTTGTGGGCCAATTTTCAAGCTTCTCCGCAAAGATCAAGGGGTTGTATGGACCGAAGATTTCCAGAAAGCGTTCGACAGTATCAAAGAGTACCTGTTAGAACCACCAATATTGATTCCTCCAGTTGAAGGAAGACCATTAATCATGTACCTTACTGTGTTGGAAGAATCCATGGGTTGTATGCTTGGACAGCAAGATGAAACTGGTAAGAAGGAGCATGCCATCTATTACTTGAGTAAGAAATTCACAGACTGTGAGTCTCGTTACTCCATGCTCGAAAAAACATGTTGTGCTTTGGTTTGGGCTTCAAAACGTCTCCGCCAGTACATGATCAACAATACTACTTGGTTAATCTCCAAAATGGATCCGATCAAGTACGTCTTTGAAAAGCCTGCCTTAACAGGAAGGATTGCCCGATGGCAAATGCTGTTATCCGAATATGACATTGAATACCGTGCTCAAAAAGCAGTCAAAGGAAGCATTCTCGCCGATCATTTGGCGCATCAACCAATTAATGAATATCAATCTCTCAAGTTTGACTTTCCTGATGAAGATGTCTTGTACTTGAAAATGAAAGATTGTGACGAACCGTTACCTGAAGAAGGTCCTGAGCCCGGATCAAGATGGGGCCTAATTTTTGATGGAGCAGTAAACGCTTTTGGCAATGGAATTGGGGCAATCATCATCACTCCCAAGGGTACTCATATCCCATTCTCCGCCAGATTGCTATTTGATTGCACCAACAACATCGCAGAATATGAAGCTTGTATCATGGGTCTCGAAGAAGCCATTGACTTAAGGATCAAGATCCTGGACATATATGGAGATTCAGCCCTTGTGATCAACCAAATCAAAGACAAGTGAGAAACTTATCACCCTGGCTTGATTCCCTACAGAGATTATGCAAGACGTCTGTTGACTTTCTTCAATAAGGTTGAATTGCATCATATACCTCGAGATCAGAATCGAATGGCAGACGCCTTGGCTACTCTATCTTCCATGTTCAAAGTCAATCATTGGAACGATATGCCTAAAGTCAGAATTACGCGCCTTGAAAGGCCCGCCTATGTGTTTGCAACTGAAGCAGTCATCGATGATAAACCATGGTTTCACGACATCAAACGCTTCCTTCAAACTCAAGAGTACCCACTTGGGGCATCAAACAAAGATAAGAAAACTCTAAGGAGACTTTCTGGCAGTTTCTTCCTGAACGGAGATGTGTTATACAAAAGAAATTTCGACATGGTTTTGCTCAGATGCGTGGATAGACACGAAGCAGACATGTTAATGCAGGAAGTGCATGAAGGGTCCTTTGGAACTCATTCAAATGGGCATGCAATGTCCAAAAAGATCTTAAGAGCAGGATACTATTGGTTGACAATGGAATCAGACTGTTACAAACACGTGAAGAGATGTCACAAGTGCCAGATCTACGCAGATAAGATCCATGTGCCACCGACTCTACTCAACGTTCTCTCATCTCCATGGCCTTTTTCCATGTGGGGTATCGACATGATTGGAATGATCGAACCGAAAGCTTCAAATGGTCATCGTTTCATCTTAGTAGCAATTGATTACTTCACCAAATGGGTCGAAGCAGCATCTTATACCAATGTTACAAGACAAGTGGTTGTGAGGTTTATCAAGAATAACATCATTTGCCGATATGGTATTCCCAACAAGATCATTACTGACAATGGTTCAAACTTGAACAATAAAATGATGAAAGAATTGTGTGAGGAATTCAAGATTGAGCATCATAACTCTTCTCCTTACAGACCAAAAATGAACGGCGCCGTTGAAGCTGCTAACAAGAACATCAAGAAGATCATCCAGAAAATGGTCGTCACTTACAAAGACTAGCATGAAATGCTGCCATTTGCTTTACATGGGTACCGTACTTCAGTGCGTACTTCAACAGGGGCAACTCCTTTTTCTCTAGTATACGGCATGGAAGCTGTGCTCCCCGTAGAGGTTGAAATCCCATCAATGAGAGTCCTCATGGAGACTAAGTTATCAGAGGCTGAATGGTGTCAAAACAGATACGATCAGTTGAACTTAATCGAAGAAAAACGTATGACTGCTCTATGCCATGGACAGTTATACCAAGCAAGGATGAAACAAGCCTTCAACAAAAAGGTTCGACCTCGTGAATTTCAAGAAGGCGACCTCGTGCTTAAAAAGATCTTGTCTTTTCAACCAGATTCTAGGGGCAAATGGTCTCCTAATTACGAAGGCCCGTATGTTGTCAAAAGAACATTCTCTGGCGGTGCCATGATTCTTACTACCATGGATGGTGATGAACTCCCACATCCTGTGAATGCAGATGCAGTCAAGAAATACTTTGTCTAAAAAATACAAAAGAACAGCTCGGTAAGTCGAAAACCCACAAAGGGCGACTTAGGCAAAAATGAGCGTCTCGGTGGACTGAAAACCCGAAAGGGCGGTCCAGGCAAAAATTAGAGACAATAAACAGAAAAATTCATCCTGGTAGATTGAAAACCTGAAAGGGCAATCTAGGCAAAAATTAAGGAATAATGACAAAGTAACTGCATCAGTCCGTACTTCGTCACCTGAAGAGTCTGTACTCCATCAAAGGATCTTCAATCAAATCATCGCCAATCTGAAGCGACAAGCACAGTTGGAACTCAAAGTTGTTAGGGAATAGTGGTTATTGCTTTCAATGTAGCCTTTTCCGCATAATTACCATTTCCAACTTTTGTAAATACTCCATGGAATCACGCCTTTAGCTGATTACCATCCTATTAAATAAATTTGAGCCTTGTGCCCACTTGTTTGCAATCTCTAATTTCTTTTAGCTTGCAAAATGACGCTTTGATTGTGTTATTCGTTTTTGAAAGAAAAGAAAAAAAAAAGTTTTAAATGAATTTACTTTTCCTTTTCAAAATAAAAGCGAAACTTTCCTTTGAGTTGTGAACAACAGAAGGAACATCAACAGCTATCTCCATAAGACGAATCAAAGATTATAATAGGAAAAGTTCTCCTATCCCCAGTGTCGAAGATTTTCCATCTCCAGTAAAGAAGATTTTTCCATCTCAATAAGAAAAAATGCTTATCATCCCCAGAGAAGATGAAAGCACGCAACACCATTCATCACCTGTGTTATCTACACCGTGTTGAAGAACATTTGCCAAGTATCTGGTTGTATTGCGACGTCGGTCCTTCTCCAGTATACTCCTCTGTCTGTCAGTATTGTCAGTATGCATGCTACATTCATGACATTCATCATTCATACATATTTGCATCATTTATGCATTCTTGCATTTTTCAATACTTACTTGTTTAGGATATATTTATCCTCAAAAAGAAAAAGAAAGAAAAAAGGAAAAAAGAAGGAAAAAAAAGAGAAGAAAAAGAAAAAAGAAATAGGTATGGGCGTGTCATCTCTCCAGTAGGTCGTCACCCATAAGCAAAAAGAACATATTCTTTCTCCAGTTCCCCACTGAGATCATTCCTCGTGGAAGAAGGTTGCTTTAGTTTCTCCTCTCAAAACAAAGGAGAAAATACCCAGTTGAGTTCATTCCTCATGGGTACAAAGTCTTGTTTGACTGTCTCTTTCCAATTCATTCTTGGTTAGAACCTTGTCTTTACCAGAGATTCAAATTCTGACTCCTCAAATAGAGTCGTGAAAAAACAGACCATAAACAATGGCCTCATCATCTGAGCAGTTTATGTTTCTTTCAAAAATTTCCTCTCGAGGAAATCAATCATGAAGACCATTTGACAATCAGGGCCTTATTACTGTTCACAAGGCTGAATAACCAGTAATTTCCCTAGCAAAGTCTCCGAGATCATTTTATCACTCGGCTGATAATTGATCAAGTCTTCAAAACCACTATCACAAGGCTGGTAGTCGGTAACCTTTTATTCTGGTTATATTATTAAACATGTCTATCCCAATTCTGATAGTCGATAATATTAACCGAACCTTTGAAACTCTTTTTACCATGTCAAGTCTGTCACCATGCTGATAGTCGGTAACACAGTTTCATACCTTTCACCTTCGCATTATTAAACAAGTCTATCCCCATGCTGATAGTCGATAATGTTGATAGGTAAGCTTTTCTTACAAAGCTATCATTCCCCGGTAAAGCATACACTTGCTTTCCCGAAAAGACAAAACGGATTCTCTTCCTAAAAACGGATTGAGACATCCTTCCCAACCTCTTTTCCCCAGCGGAGTCAGTTTTGATATTCCCTCGGTAAAGACATTCTTGCATCATTCGCAATTTTGGTATCTTAGGTCCAAAATTTGCGTCTTCTGATATTTAAGTCTCTTCCACCCTATCAAAACGAAGATTTTCAATCTTCATGTCTCAGGTTGAAGAAACTTAAATAGGGGCATCTGTCATACCCCAATTTTTGACCTAAGATACCACCTCATATCATTGCATATGCATCATTTGCATCTCTAACAAATTGCATAGCTTGTGTTTGCTACTTATGACTCAGCAGGGTTAAATCAAGAAATCACTCATCAATACAAGTAACAATCAATTAGGGTTTTGTTCTCCCTTCATTTCAAATGAATCATATTCATCAACAATCAACATTTGGTCCTCAGAGATCCATCTCAACAAGCTCAAAGGCTCTGAATCGACTGAATTAGGGTTTTGACTGAAGATAGCACACTCCTGACTTTAGCTCAGGATTTGACATAATGACTTGGGACATGATATCAAGACCTCAAGTGCATCATTTTGACCTAATCCATTGGCTCATAACATCTCCTACACAAAGATTGATCAGACAAATCCTCAGATCAGGGTTTTGAATTATCAGGGACCAAAAGCAGGGATCACATTTGGGAAACCCTAAAAACCCCCAGGGAGTCAATCAAAGGTTTCAATCATCTTCAAATAATCCCTATGACAACATCCAATGGAAATTACATCTCAATTCAAGATCCACAGTCATCAATTTCCTCTGGTCGACAATTAGGGTTTTTGACCTGATTCACTGAATAACTGACTTTTTAATCAGGACATGGTGTCACAACTCAAACCATGGCTTAATATCCTCTAATGCTTCAATATGATTCATTCATACCATTCATTTGGTGAGGGTAGCCTGTTTCATTTGAAATCTCCAGAAACGCGATTCGACTGAAAAAGTCAACTGTACAAGATCACCATTGACTTTTGGGGAATTTTGGTCAACCATGACTTTTGAAGTTTTGAATCATCAATATATGATATATGAAGTCATTTGATCAAGAAAAATCAAGAAAATCAATCAAGAATCAAAAAGTCAAAAGTTTGACTTTCCATACTTAGAAAAATTCTAAGTGTTTTTCAATGGTTTTTTCCAAACTTTGAAAGGGAATTTCTCAAAATTTCACCTACAAACTGAAAAAAACTTCCAACATGAAAGTTGTAGATTTTGATCCAATAAACAACTTTGACACATATAATATTTTTCCATAAGATCAACCATTTAAGAGATATGGAGCTTCAAAGTTGGTACTTTTTGAAAACTTCACTTAAAACTTCATTTTTCTCAAAGTTCATGGATCTTTTTCACCCATTTCCTTAAAGGTCTTGAAGAAACTTTCAACTAGGGTTTTGAAGTATGCAACATGAGCTTTCCAAAATGTCCAAGAGCATGAAAAAATATGGAGTGTAGCTATGGTTTTGAATTATGCATTTAGTGATCATTTTCACTTGAATTTTCACCATTTTTCACTAAGTTTCAAGACTACATTGCCTATAATCCAAGTAATGATGCAAAGAGGCAATAATTGAAGATATTTTCTCTGATTTGAGATCAGAATGGAAGAGGATAAGAAGCTTGAGTTTTAACCATGGTTTGGTCACTTTAACCATTTTGCATTAAATGTAAAAGATTCCTTTTTATCTCTTAAGCCAAATCATCAAACTTTGATCAAGTTGCAAAGCTATGCATTCAGAACTCTTGGCCTATAAATAGAGGTCCAAACTTCATTGCAAATCACACCAAAACCTCACAATTATAGGTTTTCTCTCTTCTTTCTTGAATTACAAGTCATGTGTTTCAAAGTGAGGTAGAAAACTTAACCTCCAAACCTTGCAAGTTCTGAACAAAGTGATGCTTCCCACAACTTCTAAATGTCATATATGATGTGTCTGAATCACTCATACACCCCAAAACACCTGAAAACTCAAAATCATCATCTCACCTCCAAATATGCATAACATGAGACTTATCATGCCAATTTTTGTTCAGGCTCAATTCTGTCCAAACTACCAGTTCTTACATCATCCATATATCACATATGAACTATCCAATCCATCACATATAGCCAATAACCTCAGAATCATCAAATTCGATTCACTCTTGAAGCTTATGCAGATCGGGTACCATGGCCATGCCCAGATGAATTCAGATGGTTCCAAGCATCCAGACACCTTCCATAAGGTTCATTGAAGCTATCCAGATCATCAAACAACTTCTGTAACACCTCCAAGCAAGAATTCGATTCTCAGTTGTGCCGTTTTTAAGGTAAGTGCTCATGAACTTCAAATTCATACTTCCACGCATCATAAATGAAATGTGAGCATACCATCTTGTTTCTGCACCTATGAGGATCATTAACCCTCAATCAATTGCATCATAACTTGCACATACACGATTTCACATTGAATTTCAGTTCTAGGGTTCTTCATGTTCATGCGAAAATTGACCCCTTTAGAGCAAAAATAAATGAATTCTGAGATCACCATCATGTTCCTTGTGAAAAACCGAGTGAGATAGACCCTTTGCTTGATCAAAACAACACAGTTTTAGAGATTTTCAAATTTCAGTTGGAGGGTTGTTCTTGGCGCGTTTTTGGTTCAAAGGATTTCTGGAAATTGATTTAAAATATAATTAATTCAACGCGTGTATATTACAAGCCACAAGCGTGGCTCAGTTGGCTTTTGTTTTGAGTAGTGACCTCAGGGTCACGAGTTCAAGTCCCTATGGGACCAAACCCTTCTTTTTTATCACTATTTCTCTTCATTTTCTTCACAACTTCAACCATTAATTTAACCAATCAAATTAACTCATTTTTTATTCATTTTTTGCACACTTCTCATTTAATATACATATTTTATGAATACCAAAAAAAATCATCAAAAAAGATTTATTTAATACATTTTTAAATAGGTTTAAAATGACATGTTTTAAGTGTTTTTTTTTTAATACTTTAAAATATTATTTTTCATTTGATTTTCAAACTTAATCACTTGTAAATATTTTTTGAAGTAAACCCTAATCATCTAAGTGTTAATTAAGTATAATCTTTTTGCTCATCATTGATTAAATTAACTTCTTTCAAAATTCAAATCGTTTTGAGACGAGCAATCGCGATTCTTTTTCAAAACAATAACCATTTCTTTTTGATTTATCTTTTCAAAAGAAACTATTGATTAAATCTTTTGATTGATCAATTGATTTTCAAAACGAAGTGGGGCCTCTCGAATATTAGAGAGTATAAGACCCACTCCTTTTTTTCTTTTTACACAGTCTTTTTATTCAAAATAAATAAACTTTCTTTCAAAACAAACTTTCAAACCGTTTTTCAAACGACGCGTCTGCTTTTCAAATGCACCATGGGCCTCCACGTAGGTATAAGTCCCAAGCCCTTTTGTACATACCCATTCCAGTACATGAAATTAGGTATTTCATTGTACGCCTTTTGTACATATCTCAATCAATCTGTTTTTTTTAATTTTGAATAACAAACCAAAAATGAAGGTTTCTTTAAATCTTCCCAAAAATACCATGGGCCTCCATGTAGGTATAAGTCCCAAGCCCTTTGTGAATACCTGTTTACATAGCTTTGAATAAATTCAAGTGGACTTCTCCCCGAGTGTGAGTCCCGAGCCCTATGTATACAAATGGATCATGCTTACAGGTATATTTCCTTCATAAACTCCATTATATACACACACTTTGTCATATATATGTGCTTGTTCATACTTGTTCATATCTGTTCATATAACTGTTCATATTTGTTCATGTACTCGTTCATATTTGTTCGTACTTGTTCATGTTTGTGATTGTGTTATATATACTTGTTCAACTTAGTATAACACTAGGTTCCCCATAGCCTCCTATTGGGCTTCGTGCAAAGAATCTCACTAGTTTAGGTTAGGACATAGAGTATGGTTTCCCGGTGAAATCGCTCTAAGAGCTCAAACCAACTATACCATGCCTCCCCTTGGGCTTTGTACAAACGAGTGACCCTCCCATAGCCTCCTCTTGGGCTTACAATGCAAGGACCCTGGATTGTCCCTCCCATAGCCTCCTCTTGGGCTTACAATGCAAGGACCATCGGATAGCCTCCTCTTGGGCTTCGTACAAGGACCCACGGGCTTCTTATAAGCATCCCAAATATCCAAATCAAATACCCTAGGAGATTAGACATTTTTCATCTCTATGCTAGGAGTATCTCTTATATATCATCACAAACAATCAATCAATCAAAATCAAACTTTTTTGCCACAAGGCTGGCTAATCAATCAAACTGTTTTACCACCGTACTGGATGATTAATCAAAGTCTTTGTCACAAGGCTGACTTCATTGAAACTTTTGCCACAAGGATGGCTGATTAATCAAAGTTTTTGTCACAAGGCTGACTTCATTGAAACTTTTGCCACAAGGCTGGTTAAACAAAAACATCTTTATCATTCTAAGCACCCTAAGTGGCATGGCCCCGGGCTTATAATGAAAAGATTTTCAAACAAAAACAAACAGATGTATGTGATGATATAGATTAGATACATCTAGCATTTAGACGACATTTGTCTATTTTCCTTTGCTTCCACTAGCATAAGTGGGAACTACGATTGCTCTGACTTTCTCAACATCCCTTTGAGAATACGTAGGCACAAGGTCGATCCTTGGCGAGCAAAACAAAACAAAAAAACCATTCAAACCTTAGCACCCGTAGACCCCGAGCTACAGATGCTCTGATTCCCTCTAAGGGATATGTATGCAGAGGATCGCGATGATCTTTGCGAGCATAATCAAACAAGCACCTTAGGTCCCACCTATTTCACAAGAACCTCCACCACAACAAGAATGGAATAAACAAAGCAAAGAAACCTATAGAGTACTATAGATACGTTGGGTGCTAATACCTTCCCTTCGTATAACCAACCCTCTTACCCAAGATCTCTCCCCCCACTTTTTAGGTTATTGCAGCTTTTTTCCTTTTCCTACTTTGGAAACAATAAAAAGTTTGGTCGGTACAAAAGAAAAATCATTTTTTATGAGCACTCGAGCCCAAAGAAGGCATCAGGTGTCTCACCCACAAAAAAGAGGAACAAAACGATTTTTCGCCCGCGACACGGTAACACTGTTAATTTTATGTACCTTCGTTAATTAATGAATTTTACTAGAGTTGGTCTATATAGCTGGGGGTCTGCAGTGCTGGCTACGGTGTATCAATCACTGTGCAAGAACTCAAGAAATGGTTCTTGCACATTCTATGGCTGCGCTCTGTTGGTGCAGGTGTGGGGTTGGTGGAGGATGCCCATAATGGCCCCGGTTAACAATGGCAGTTGGACTTTTCCGTATGCACTGAGGTAAGTTTTTAATATACCATATTTTTCATGCACAATTAGTGGATTATGATCTACTCCACTCTAACTAAATCATTATATTTACGTTGTAGATTTTGCGTGAAAAAAATGGACTTCACACTGAATCCGTGGTCAAATATCACAATGTACCGCCAGCTGATTGATCACCTAGGACCCCATCAAGTATTATCTCTAATCTTTTTCTCTTTTATAAGTGTATTTTTTATAAATATTTTCCCGAAATAATGTATAACTCTTATGCATGCAGTTTATATGGAGACCGTGTCTCGAATGCGAGCATGAGCCTAGAGCTCAGGATGCAGAAATTTGGACCACAAAGTGTTGCCTGATCTGGTACAACATCATCGAAATGCATCATAGTGACCGGGTCATGCTACAGTTCGGAATGCGTCAACGTATACCCGACCCTCTAGTTGACTTGGGAGTGTGGCACCTCAGACGAGTCAACCATCAATGGACTCACCAAAACTGGAAGGATTTTGCACCCGATCACCGCCAGATGTGGAAGGACCGTCGCCAAGATGTCCTCAACTTCCCCGTCAGTGACCATGAGATGAAACCGTCCGCCGAGTACATGAGTTGGTATCGTACGGTTACATCCCCTAACTTGTTTATTGCAGCTCCGTTCTACTTAATTGACCCCCGTGCTCACAACTACATCCTACCTCAACAACAACCTAAAGAGGAACAACAACAACAACAACAACAACGACAACAACAACGTCTACAACAACGCCAACAACTACAACAACAACTGCAGCAACAACAACTACAACAACAACAACAACAACAACTGCAACAGCAACAACAAAATCTTTTCAATACTCCATCCCGTTCTGCCGGCAACTACCGGCAACCAAATCTGTTCCAATCAAGCTCTCAACCTTTTCAAGAAGATGAAGACCAACACTATTCTGCTGGCCAGTATCGGACCCAATCACAACCATTAGGATTTTCAATGTATGCAGGGTCCGCAAGGGCGTTCGGCCAAAACCTTACGCCCGGTTCGTCAGGCCTACATCTAAGTCCCGACGATGGTCCTCATGAGGAATCATCTTACCGTGGCACCCCTTTTGGCTATGCAACCCCGTCTAACCAATTTGGCTTTAATCAAGGTAGTTCTAGTGCTGCTGGGTGCTACCAACCTGAAGTCTTTTCCCAACCCACTCCACCACCACGACTTAACACTTATGAGGGGATGGGTAACCGACTTTACAACAGCGGTTTTCCGGAAAATTATGGTGGCGTCGACGAATTCATAGACAGCGACCCACGAGACAACCCACTTCTAGGCCCAGTGACACAGACCCAGCAAGAAGCACAAAGGGGTAGGGGGTGCTAGGCTTCGCGGCGGCATCAACGATCGCGGTAAACGTGTGATAACAAGACGACAGTGCGGAACAGATGGCTATCTTGGTGATGGACGCCATTAAGTATTTTGTTGTGTTTTCTTTAGTCAACTATTGTCCATGTATCATTTTCTTTAATCAAATGTAACCGATGTTTCGTTTTCGATTACCAAATGCAATTTTACGTTTTACGTTTTGTGCATTAAATTATAAAAACTAAAAAAATAATTTGAAAATAATATATAAACACATTTTAGCAAATAAAAAAAATTGAAAAAAAAAAGGAGGGACCCTAATGCGCCAAATGGTTTGGCTATTAGGGCAAAACCCTAAACTTATGCGTCATTCCATTTGGCGCAAACACACTTAATTTATGTGTTAGCCAAATGGTTTGGCGTATGCACCAGAAACCAACACTTATGCGCCATTTCATTTGGCGCATCCACTTGTCTGGGATCCCAAACCTAGACGGTTTGGTAAATACCCCGAAAACATGGTTTTTTTGTATTTTTTTTATTAAACCTAGTTATTTAAAATTTTTTCTCATTGTGTAATTAAAGAATTACTCAAAATTTTAGATTTAATTCCAACATATTTTAGATGGACAGAAACACCATAAAAGAAAGAATATGTTTTCATTTTCGTATTCATCCGAAAAAATCTCCATTTTTAAAGTTTAAAACTAGATAATTATTGTAGAAGTTTTTACTAAAGATACAAATTGACATCCCAACTAATCAATCCATTAAATTCATCTAATCTAACTATCTAAAAAAAGTGTATTTAGTTCTAAAAAAAAGAGTTTTTTTTTAAGACAAAAAAAGAGTTTTTTTTTTAAGACAAAAAAAGAGTATTTTGTCATGGTATATAAACTGAACCAACTTGTGCACTTAAAAACCTTCAATAGCTTTCACTCAATTCAATTGAGAGTTACTTAGTTGTACTCTTTTTCTCTTTGCCCATTTTATTCATCTATTAATATCATTAGTATATTAGTATATTACTCCCTCACATGATTTAAATACTACATTGAGTTTTTTTATCTTTCAACGTGACACTCTTTTTCATAGTGCATTCTTGCCAAATCCCCGCAGACCAAACCCAAGTGTTGCATCACTCATTCCTCTCAAACCAAACATATTATTTCTTAATCTTTCCTTTCGTAAAGATAATAATAAAAACTAAACATGGTAACGAGCACAAACATTTTCAACTTTGAATTCTACAAAACGTACTCACTTTTAGCCCCATAAAAACGTTCCAACTCAAAAAGCTATAGCAGTTTGCAACGACTATTATTATACTAACGTTGTTGTCGTATACGTGTTGTACTCTGAAAGAAAAGTCTTGTTCATCCATTGAAAAAGACAAAAATTGAGGCAGTTTTTGTCTCTGTTATTCGTCGTCATCATCATACTATTCAATCATAGCTTTTAATTCCTCCTCATCCAAAAACAGAAATAATATTATTTTTATTTTTCTCTAATACCAATATTAATATATTTATTATTATTTGACTTATTATAATTTAAATATTCTCAAAATAAAATAACAAATCCAATTCTCCACGGGTCTCTCTATCTATCTAGCTATTAGCCAGCACGAAAGAAACGGTGCATGAGAAAAAAAGCCAAACGTGCGTTTTGGTTAAGTGAAAGGGAAAGCTTTTCTTTTGCAAATTCCAAGTGATTTTGCTTCTCTCCATTTTTATTCATTTTTAAGTTTAATACGGCACTATAATATATCTTCACAATCTTATAATATTATTAACTAGTATAGTACTATTTATTATTATATGAAAATCTTTGTTAGTTTGGTTGTCCTTTTTCATTTTTATATTTTGATTTATTTTTATAAAAATGGTATGAAGAATATTGTTGATGTAGTAGAAGTGAATAGGAGCCGTTGGTGATGGGGGAAGAGTGGGAAAAATCAGAAATACTAATAATGTATAGGAATATTGATGTTGTTGTGGAGATAAGGTTCAAATATTGAGAGAGATAAATTAGTTAAAGAATCACGTCAATCAGTCAATCACTGACTGGACATTACTTAGCCGAATCAATATTTATACAATAAGGTTTTATCTTTTATTGAAATGAAATTTGGAATTAAGAAAAAGAAAAGGATTAGATTAAAAAAGACATACATTTAGGTCATGGTCCTCATAGTTATATGGATTTATTCGAGCTATATTGTCAATTGTTTGTTTAGTTTCAAGGTGATTGAAATACGGGTAAATATTTTCTATCTTTTTTTTTTTTGGAAAGGTAGAATGATTTTGAGCAACAATTGAATAAGATAAAGAAGAAAATAGTATTTATTTTGGAGGAAAAAAGACAGGGGAGAAAGTAAATCATAAGAAAGATAAAGATAAAAAGAAAGTTAAAAAAAATTAGAGAAATAAAAGTTAGAGAAAAATAGTTGTTATATAGAAAAAGTGATAGTCTATCTGAATTAAAAGTTGCTAACTTATACGTGTAATCAATCACATATATTTGATTTTTGGAAACTTGTGATGTATTCTAGGTTTGGATTAGTATTCGGAGATGATCTTTGCAATCACTACTACAAATAATATATTTTATAACAACGACTACGTATCGAAAAACCGATGTATAATTCTTGGACGCGTCATGTTTTTTATTTCTTTTAAAAATATACAATCCATTCCTTCGATTTTAGTTGAAAACAAAGATGTAAAAAATTCAAGATACATGCTTCGAATTCCAACAACTTCAATTTATGTTTTAATTTCATTAAAAGTGACGCCTACCTGGATATTTTATATATAATATAAAAATAAGCCTTTTTCACCTCAATTTTATTTTTCAACCAAGATAAATTTGTTTCTCTAATATATATATATATATATATATATATATATATATATATATATATATATATATATATATATATATATATATATATATTGTAGCATTCAGTTTTAATTGCTTAAAAATAACACAGACAGAACCTAACAAAGAGCCCTAAACAACGAGAATTATAAACACATATCATCCTTCATACGTAGATGGATATCTGCTTAGGGCTCTAGTCTGATACCTGCTAGAATGAAAGACCCAAATTATTTCTTTCACTTCTTCTTCACAGATCCGGTACATCAAACATCACTACCCATATTACATTAATGTTGTTGTCATTGTTTGTTGTTGTTGTTTGTTTATTTGTTGTTGTTATTGAGACCAGAAACCTTAGAGGTTTAATCTTGTTGTTGTTTAAACAGGTTGATGTTATATGTTTATTGATGATGTTGTTGTTGTAGTTTTGTTGAGATATTGTTTTTTTAGTTGTTGTTTAATGTAAGTTGTCGTTTTTGAGTTCTTGATGTTGTTGTTTAGTTGTTCTACTTCCCAAACATCAGAAACAAACATGAACATGACCTAAGAAACAACATAATCAGGGCAAATGACGGTTCTAAGACATCAGAAACAAACATGAACATGACATAAGAAACAACATAATCAGGGCAAATGATTGAAGGAGAACCGTCATATGACATAAAGAATAATAATTTGTCTTGCTCGTGAAGATTCTAGGTCTCCAAAACCCTATGACATGTTGGGTCATGATGAGGTCTGGGAAAAATCACATTGGCCTTTCAACACCCACTTTAAATGAGTTGGATACCATATATTAACCCAAATACTTAAGACATTGGGTTTATAGATTTTCTCACTTATAAAGTGTTTAACATTCACTTTTCCATCCAATGTGGGACTTATACTCAAATTTAATATACCAACACTCCCGTCTTTCAAGTGTGAGTGTGAGTCCATCCATTCTTATGTTATGAGAAGGGACAAATTAGTGAATGCACACACCCTAAAGAGATAGAGGATTCTAGGTGAGCAGTCTGTTATGGCCTAGTAGATGGAGAGAATTACGAGATTATTGTTGCCAAAGAAGGTTCTATGACCTCTAAAGTATAATGATTAATTAAAATCCAAATACACATTATTCTAAAACCTAATACTTCACACACAATATCTATGAATTTTATTATTAGAATGTTTGCAAGTATATATTTATCGTTAAATTACACACAAAACTCACCATTGAAAAATTCAACATCATCATCATCATTATCATCACAACCATATGAAAATTCGATCCTTTCAAATTAGTTAAATTATTAAAAATTTTGAAAACTAAGGCTCTCGTTCGATACTTGCAAGAAAAAAAGACTGAAACCATTTTTTAACTTCTTCTTCACATATATGGTACATGAGACATCATTACTCATGTTACATTAATGTTGTTGTTGTTGTTGTTACTATTGAGACCTTAAACTCTAAAAGTTTAATGTTGTTGTTGTTGTTGTTTAGACTAAGATTGAATGTTATATGTTGCTGTTTTTGTTGAGATAAGTACGTAATAGGTTTATTGTTGATGCTGTTATAGTTTGTTGAGATTGTGATCGTTGTTTTTGAATTGTTATTTAATGTTGTTGTCGTTGTTGATGTTGTTGTTGTTGTTTAGACTGAGATTAAGTGTTATATGTTGTTGTTTTTATTGAGATAAGTACGTAATAGGTTTAGACTTGATGTTATTTTAGTTTTATTGAGATTGAGATTGTTGTATTTGAGTTGTTGTTTAATGTTGTTGTTTTTGTTTATACTGAGATTTGACATTATATGTTGTTATTTTTGTTGATGTAAATATATAATAAGTTTATTGTTGATGTTGTTGTAGTTTTGTTGAGATTGAGATTGTTGTTTTTAAGTTGTTGTTGTTTAGTTGTTCTACTTAGAAAAGTTTTGAAAGCTATATATTGTTGTTTAGTTGTTGCTATTGAGTTTGATATTGAGATTGAGATATTTTTTTCAGGGCCGGTCCTTTGAATTTGGATGCCTTAGGCGAATCAAAAGAGTGGCGCCCCTATAATTTTTTAAACAATAAATACATAAGGATAAAAGAAATAATTGAATAAAAAACACATTTTCATTTGACATTGTGCAAAAAGAATACAAGTATGGATCTTTGAATCAATGTATATACTACATCAAAACATAAACCACTATAAAAAGAGTTATTTTTCTTCTTCTTGATCTAATCTTTTTTCCTATAAAAATATTGAACAAACTTTTAAAATTATTTAATTATTTAAATATCACCCTCTTATCATTTTTTGTTGCAAAATCATTAATATTTTGGTCATAATCAAGATTCTTCAAAAAAAAAAAAATCAATTGAAAATTTGAAATCAACACTAGACTATTTAATCTATCTTGTGACATAATAGATCTCAAATAAGATTTTAACAATTTTAATTTAGAAAAACTTCTTTCATCAAATGCAACACTGATAGAAATAATCAATATTATTCTATAAGTTATGTGTGCATTAGGAAAACAATTAAAAGTCTTTAAAGAACTCAATATCATATAGCTTGATTTTGATTCAACGGTTAAAACATCTCTAATAAATTTCAGTTCTTGAAACAAAATTTCATCATCAAGATCAACAGCTTAATCCAAATTTGACACGGTCAGAAGATGTCTAACCTATCTAATAACATTATCACTAATATAAAATATTCTCTATATCAATATTTTAATTTTAGTGCCTCAATTAAATTTTTTTAGTTGCTAAAATTATGGATATATTAATTGATTTTAATTTAGGGGAATTAATTGATTTTATTCTACTATATATATATATATATATATATATATATATATATATATATATATATATATATATATATTGGGATAAAAAAATTTGGTGCCCCCTAAAATTATGGGGCCCTGGGCTCCCGCCCCACGAGCCTATGCTCAGGGCCACCCCTGTTTTTTTATCCTTTGTGCAACTCTCATCATGTTCCGTCGAACATGTTAAAAGGACATTAGCGTGACAATAAATACAGTTGAGTATATTATATCTAATATCGATTGTTTGTTTCACTAACCCCTCTTTGAGCATATAACCTATTAAATTTATTTTTAAAACAATACAACAATAACAAAGTCTTATCCCACTAGCCAGAGTCGGCTACACGGATCAACTTTCGTCATAATATTCTATCAAGGACCATGATTTTATCCAAATCATTAATCTCGAGAAATTTCTTGATAATTTCTCTTACAGTCTTTCTAGGTTTTCATCTTCCTCAAATTATTTGCCTTCTTTTCATATGGTCTACTCTCCTCACTATAAAATCTACAGGTATTCTCTCTACATGTCCAAACCATCTAAGTTTATTTTCACCATCTTCTCTACTATAGGTGCTTCCTCGACACTCTGTATAATATTTTCATTTCTAATTTTATTTTGCCAAGTCTTACCACACATCTACCGCAACATTCTCATCGATGCAACACTTTATTCTCGTGATGATTCTTAACTGTCCAACATTTAGTCCCGTACAAAGTCGTAAGTCTTACTACAGTCTGGTAAAACTTTCCCTTTAACTTGAACGGTACCTTTGTATCACATAAAACACCTTATGTCTTTCTCTATGTCAGCCATCCAATTTGAATTCGATGGTTTACATCCTCTTCTCTTTCTCCATCATTTTGTATTACGGATATAAGATATTTAAACCGTGTGTCTTGACGGATAATATGGTCTCTAACTTTCGCCTCTAAGTTAGAAACACTTCTTTTGTTGAACTTACATTCCATATACTCTGTCTTACTTATGCTTAAGAGAAAACCTTGGGTTTCTAAAACTCGTCTCCAATTTTCTAACCTTTCATTTAAATCCTCCTTCAACTCTCCAAGAAGGACTATATCATCTGCAAAAAAAAACACGCATCTCGATACTAGCTCTTAGATGTGATTTTGAAAATAATAATATGAAAAATTAGTTTGATTTGGAAAACAACTTACACTAATCAATATTTTTAGAGCATTATGTAACTCAACATCAATCTCTCGTTCTTTAATGGTTGCAATTTCTCTCAATACTTCTAATTTTTCGTTCAACTCATTCTTCTATACTTGTTCATTTTACAAAGCATCAAATTTTATGCTTTGTAGAATGAATTAGTATAGAAGAAAGTGTTGAAGGAAGAACTTAAAACATTAAACGAAATTATAACCGTTAAAGAACGAGTGATAAATAATGAGTTACAGGATGCTAAAAAATCATGTTCTTCAAATATAACATAATTTTTCATATAATTATTTTCTAAATCAATTCGAAGGGTTATATATTCAGTTAGAATTTGGTGAAATAAATAATTCACATTAGATATAATAAACTCAAATGTATATTTTGTCATGGTTAAATGACACAAGCGAGGAAAAAAATATTTTTCTCCATTTAAAAATTTCAAAATGTTATCGCTGGGGATCAAACTCACGACCATTACACCTTTTGCGTTGGTGAAATTTCAACCGAGAGGTAAAAATGACACACTTTTAGTAACGTTTTTCGTTACATCGTTTATGAAACTGAGGTAACACCTCATATCCAACAGAAATTAAAGTTGTTTTTCGTAGTAGTGGAAGCTTGGTTTTCCAGCTCCAGTATTATCACATCAATCTTCAATTGAGAGCTTCAACGTCAAACAAAACAAATGCTATGTAGGTATATTATATAAATTAAATTATGCTATAATGTTCGATCCAATGCCATAATTTTATCCAATTTATTAATCTCAAAATACTTAATAATTTTTCTTATAATTTTTTTAGGTCATCCTCTACCTCTACCTCTAGTTGTTTGACTCATTACAACATAAGATGCATATCTTCTCTCTACATGTCCAATCCACATTAAACGAAATTATCATATTTTTTACTATAGATACTACCCCAACGCTCTCTTTAATATTGTCATTTCTAAAACTTTTATCCCGTTTAATCTTACCACAAAATCAACACAGCATTTTTATTTTTACTACACTTACATTATTCACGTGATAATATTTAACCGTCAATCAATTTGTGCCGTAAAACATCACTGATCATAGTGACGTCCTATAAAATTTGTCCTTCAACTTAACAATATTTTTGTATAACAACAAATAAATATATATATATATATATATATATATATATATATATATATATATATATATATATATATATATATATAATTTTTAATCTTATTAAATCTTCTAAATCAATTTTTTGAATGAGAATTTTACTATCTATTACTTCATAACCACCAAATATAACAAGTATTTGTTACATATGTGATTTATAGAAAGAAAGAAAGAAAAATAGTACTACAAAAATAGATGTACACAATTTCATGTCTAAAAACAGCACATAAGTGATTGAGTCACAAGACATGCAATAAATTGAACATGTCAAATTCAATTGACTATCCATCAAATCTTCAAGTATTTGTAGCATCTCACCTCTACCTTGATCTTTAAAAAGTTGTTTATTTATTGGAAAATATAAAGTTGTTTGTTGCTTAACTAGGAGAGGTATTTGCAATGAAAATGAAGTTTGAATAAAAACATGAAACGTGTGGCATCTAAATGTTCTAATTTGATTAGTAAATGAAATTTTACAAGTTAAGAAAACAAACATATTAGGGTATTGAGTTGATAGATGATGAATCACAATGTGCTACATATGCCACTGAAATAAATGCTTCACTGTCCTTTAAAAAGATAGAAGGAGCATCAATACTCCTTGTTAGGTTCTGAGTTGATTCCATTGTTTTTGGTAAGAATGATTATATAAAAAAGTACTCCCTCCGTTTTTTATTATAAGTCGTTTTGGAAAAAAAAATTGTATTTAAATATAAGTCGTTTTACAATTCCAATGAATAATTAATATTATTTTTTTCTATTATATCCTTAAATATTTATTATTCTCTCTCCTTTCAATTATATAAATTTATCTTTCTTCTCATTTTCATACAACAACTATTATTTTTCTTAATCTGTGTGAAAAGTCTAAAACGACTTATAATAAAAAACGGAGGGAGTATAGTTTTATTTTCTTAAAATATTGACTAAAAAATTTTAAAACAGCTATAAAATACTTGTTAATAACTTTAATTAGAACTAATATTGTTTTATAATAAGAAAAGTAAGAGGTGGCTGATAATATTAGTAACATATTGAGAAATAAAACAGCTAGATGGATTTAGAGTTGAGGGTTGACA
Source organism: Vicia villosa (assembly GCF_029867415.1). Lineage (NCBI taxonomy): Eukaryota > Viridiplantae > Streptophyta > Magnoliopsida > Fabales > Fabaceae > Vicia > Vicia villosa. The sequence goes on from NC_081181.1 coordinate 214,244,970, forward strand.
AGTGGCATTAAGAAACACATTCACATGATCGATCACTCTCACGGTTGGAAATTGGAATAAAGAAAACGTATTGATTCTCATTTTACTTTTAGTTTTTCAGATTCTTTTTATATTTTTCCACTGGCTGAAATATCATTACATTGATATTAAGTTATTGATCAAGTCATTCATGTTTGTACCCTTTGTGCCGTTTATACTATTTTTAATTATTTTTTGTAAATTTATGTATACCTTTTTTTTTTTTAACCAAAGATATGAAATATATTAATTCAAAAAACACAAAGGATATGCATACCTATTTATTTTTAATGAAAGCAAATATATATATATATATATATATATATATATATATATATATATATATATATATATATATATATATATATATATATATATATATATATATATATATATATATATATATATATATATATATATATATATCGCAAGTAAGATGGAGATTTTTTTTTCGGTCCATAACTCAATAGTGATTTTTTATTCTATTAGGATCTCTTATCTCTTATGTGAGATTTTAGTTAAGTCGGATTTTCACCTTTTTGTTACTTGTAAGTTATGTCTACGGAAACAACATTATTTTTGGTGTCATTAATCTTACTTTCACAGCTATTGGTTTGCACTTTTACCCAACATAGAAAGTTGCATCTATTGATGAATGGTTATAGAACAGCGAAACTTATCAACTAATTTTTCTACACTTCTTACTTGGGATAGGGTTATACATTGTCTATGTATTAGAGATAACCAAAAGAGAGTAACTACTTTTGAAATGTTAGTTAGGATCGGTTAAAAGTTGTTAGAAAAGTTAGTTAGAATAACCAACTCTTTATGCTCTATATATACATACTAACCAATCTACTCCAATGTAATGAATTACTAGAATCAATACAAGAAGATCTTGTTCTCTCTCTCTCTCTCTCTCTCTCTCTCTCTCTCTCTCTCTCTCTCTTATAATATGCTTAGTTCATTCAACTTGATATCAAACACCTAATAAGGGACCTCTTCCGCTTCTCCTTCATTTTCTTCGTCATTGATTGAAGAACAAAGCTTCATCACTCTACTTCAAATTTTCTCAAATACTCTGTAGCTCAAGCCCTACTTCAAGCTTTATAGTAGCTTCCATGGTAGATCATGAAAGTTCTTCTTAGAATTCACAACATATGATTGGCTCCTCTCAAGCAACTTCATGGCAATTTGTAAATCTTAACTCTGGAAACACATTTGCACTAAAGCTTTCGATCAAACTTAAAGAAAACAATTTTCTGGTTTGAAATCAACAAGTAGGGTGTCATTTTAATCAACTTGGTGAATGCAAACACATGTTATTAGAGGATAATACCAGACTTTCTACCATGCCAGACACATATCATGACGTAAAAGTATAAAGCTTTGTCCCAGATTATATGCAGAATAAAGAATTGCTAACCGACAAAGGGGCATAAGAACATGAAAAACCCACCCAAATGGTTGATTTGAAGCAGTAAGATCAAGTCCTAGGGAATCCCTCTCTCATCAAGAAAGAATTACCCTAATGAATTATAGCTAAGTCGATTCTATCACATATATTTATCATTTCCATGTCAAATCATACATTGTAATCTTTTTGTTATCAAGAAAGTAAATGAATGCTTTACCGAAAAATCTTTGATGCATCATTATTTGAAAAGATAGGTTTGGTCTTTAACCACACACAGTCTAAGTAAAATATGAAAAAAGGGTGTTTTCATAAACACCGCAAGGGCATGACTAAAGAAATCAAGCCCATCTTAGTGGGAGACACTCGATTAAGGACACTAAAGCCTTGAATAAAAAGGTGGTTATTCAGTCTCACCCCTTTTAGTACCTAGCGACATGTGATCACATCAAGTGAAACCTATTACGCCAGTCTCGAACCTAGTTTTCATTTGGAGGAAGAGAAAAGAAGCAGGCCCTTGACCGATAGCGCTCCTAAAAAACGCCCAATAAAGCACCAAGCACGACCTCACAATGACTACCTAAGACCAAGAACATCGGCCTTGAGCCAAGAACGATATTTCTCAAAGGACAATACTACTTTATAAATAAACAAGGAACCATTCCCCAAGTTCCAAAAGAAACATGGAAGCCAGAAAACAAAGAAAACTCATACAAATAAAATGGGAAATAACAAAAATGTTTCATTCATTAACAATACTCTTACAAACAAACAAAACAAGAAGAACCAGAGAATCATTAGGTACGACAAAAAAAATCTTATAAGGTCGGATTATCACCAAGAACAACCACTTTGTCATCCATTATTTTCTATTTAAGATGAATATATCCCTTAAGATTTTCACATTACGGTGAAAAAATCTACTTGCTTCAAGGCATTCTCAAACGCCACATACATAGTGGAATAACTAAACTCTACGACTTTTGTGTATTCTTTGGTCAGGTGAACCTTTTTGGACTCCACCTCCTACAACTTATCTTCAGCTACTTTCAAACCATTATGAATTTCACTCCAAGACTTTTCTAACTCTCCTACCGTATTATGGGATGAAACATACTCCCTATTTACATAGGCTAAGGCAGTCTCTGTATCAAACAATGTGTTTCAGAAAGAAGTCAAGGTCATCTCCCTCTCTTCCCCTCCCTCTCTCTCTCTCTCCCTCTCTCTCTATATATATATATATATATATATATATATATATATATATATATATATATATATATATATATATATATATACTATTTCTATAGTCAATTTCTTTACCTTCTTAGATAACAAAAGAGATGTATCTCTCTATCTATGTATATATCTATCTATCTCTTTCTTTCCTAGAGTCAGTTTCTTTACCTTCTCAGCTAACAAATATGGGTACCCAAAATCCCGCACTTCGTCTCCCATTTCCCTCAAGATTTTAGCGGGCCCACTGAGCTCGTGAATAATCTAGTTGTTTTCAATAACAAGCACATCAAAGCGTTCTTCGGAGACCTCCTTTTCCTTCTGGAGACTCATAAGCACCAACACATATTCCTTCTTACGGTTTCTAAAGCTTATACCGAGGAAAACTTATGCATCTAGTATGAAATTTTTACAATTTCTTCTTGACATACCATTTTTAGTTTTCCCAAAAAATAAGTATAACCTTTTTCCAGAAACATAAGACTGGAACTCCTTAGTCATCCTAGGCCCTAGATGGACAAGGAACTATGAAGATGAGGTAATCTTGAAAGTCAATGGGTTCCTTCATAATCTAACCTTCTCGAGGTAGTTATTCTTTCAGGTAATCTTTGAGTTCTATTAAAGGCAGACTCTCCAAAAGAAGGACCGCCAAATGTTTCCCACTTTTAGGAACCTTCACCAACCATTCTAGATAGAGAACTGAGAATTATCGCTCCATATGTTGACAAGATGACTCATGCATTAGTGCTCACTCATATATGGGATGTGGAGGACTACTTTACCTAGGTTGCTCTAGGTGGGGACTAGTCAAAGGGCTCGGGTTTTGAGGGCCACTCTCAGGGATAACTCCCTCTGCAGGCTTCAAAAAAACCAACAATGAGCAGTGATGGCATGGTTTTCAGGAAGCTCTTCTTATCTGCAAAGTGAAATAAAAGAAAATAAAATTTATAAGCTTGTCCTCGATACAAAATAAACGAAAATACAAAGTATGTTTCTACTCTTACCAAATATGTTACTTTTTTCTTCTTTGGTGTTTGCTTCACCTAATAAACAAGTCTCGATATGCTATTTTTTCTACTTTTTGGAGATATCGCTAGTAGATCAGGCACTGCTAACAAAGTTGAGGCCTTCCCAAAAAACAGTGAGCTTATTCTTCAAATACTTTTTCTTTTGGGATAAATTACCAGACGTATATATGTACATCCCTAGACATGCATATGTACATCCCCGGACCTACCAAGAAAATGATTTTGGAATAATTTTTTTGGAACCTATTAGTACACGTTGAAGGGATGTCAGGTTGAGTCTCAGAGATACTCTCACATATTTGTTATGGTGTGACCAAGTAATTTTTGTCTAAAGTTTTTCACGTTGTCTACATATACCTGGAACATCTTTTTACCTTGTTTTAGGAAGAGTAAACCTTCACCCCGGTCTCAAATGACTGAAGTTTGTTGGATGTTGGAAAGATGGAAAAAATGTTAGAGTTGAAAGCACCTTTCTTATATTGGAACTAATAGCGAAAGACTTTGACCTAAGCCCATATTACAAGGTGCAACTACAAAGTGGCAATTCCCATTTGGTTAAAAACCCCACCTCAAAGCCATTCAGGGTAAGTCAAAACCCCATTCAGAAGAATATACACCCATGGAGAAGAAGAACTCACCCCTCATGCTAATTGCACCACCTCATATCACTTTCCAGAGGCATTACCCCATGGTAAAAGGAAGGACTCACCTTGATGAATGCATTATCCAGACCTCCTTCATTAGCAAAGACAGAATTTGTGTCCAACATCTCTTGGTACACTTAGAGAAATCGATCTTCATCTTAAGAGACCTCCCTATTTTGATGGTCTTCTCGATCCATTATCGTTCCACTCTCAAGATAAAAAAAATCATAAGTATAAGCATGTGATTGTGATTCTAACCACCATCTAACTTAATTGTCAATTGAGTCCCAACCAAAAGCACGTCTTAGGCCCTAATATAAATTTGAGGCTTTCGCTCTTGCCTGATGTGACTCACATACTTTGGGTTGGTAAAAGGCAAAGGTGATAAACAAAAACTCATGGTAACTTCCTTAAGATCAATACCGCTAGAGACACCCTCATATTCAACAATAATATCGACCTTTAGTTTTTCCATGGAAGCCATACCCATAACGATATTAAAATAATAGATAAAACAATAATAAATCATGATTATTACGTTGAGGAATCTACAACTTCCAAAATATGAGGATATTGAATCATTAGAACTCTTAGAAGGGTCTCATAATAGAAAAGAAAAACTTGGAAAAAAAGAATAGAGACAATATGGTTCAAGGACGATAGTTGAAGGAAGAAAAAATAAATGTTTGGTAAAACAAGGAAGACGAAAAGAATGATCAATTTCACCATTTAGTAGGTGACCATATGATCTGCAGCAAAAGGTCAAGGGATCACCAAAGTACAATCAATGACTCGGATTTAACCTCAATCTTGTAGTAGCACTCAAGTGCTCTAAAGGCATCACATATACCTATGAAGCCTAAGGCCACATGGAGAGATTATATGCAAAATGTTTTGATCACATGAAAAATATTTGATGTGCGTATTCCTGAGATCATATATTTGTAGCAACCTGCCCTAAAAATTAAATGTTTAGAGTCGCCACCTATTCTACCAAGGCAAATAGGAAACCTCGCGCAATTAAGAGATCAGGGTAAGATCAGGCTCGAGGGAAGGTGTTAGGCACCCTCAACCCTTTCCTAAGGTTTGCATTAAAATGATCAAGGTTTATGGCAAAAAATAAAGAAAGGATACAGACAGTCAAAAGGGTTAAAGGCAAGATTATTAATATTAAAGGTTTATAATTCAAAGAAATGAAATCGGGACAAAATGAGATTTATGGGGGAGGGGACTCACCTTGTTGCCAAGTGCCTACGTACCTCCTTATGGAGGATCAGAGTCTACGTAGTTCGGGGAAGGGTTGTACGCCATAGGATTTGAATTTGATCTGATATGGTTTGAAGGCTTTTTGAATAAGGATGAAAATCCGTAGTTTGATTTGAAGTGTTTTGAATGTTTAGATTTGGGAAATGTTTTAGGATTGGGCGTACAACCCTGATCTTAATATGTACTATTAACCGCAATGATCAATAGATTCAATCACCATAGTTAAAAGATTAGTAGTTGTATCGTTACCAATTTTAATTGATGGATTCAATTATCACTGATAACGAATAAAAGTATTTTTTAGGAATTTTAATAATTTAATTTGTATCATTATCCCTCGTAATCGATTGATTCGATTAAGAATAATAATGAATTAGAATGAGGGAAATAGGCTAATCATCGCAACCAATAAAAATGGTTGAAACCTTTTAACCAAAAAAAATTATTTATCTTAATTAAATAAGTATTTTAAACAAAATCGATTATTGCCCATCGCGATTAATTGATTTAATCGGAACGAACAATAAATTGGAATTTTGATATTTATAACATATATTAATTTATTTATAAAAATATAATTTATTACTATATAAATAAATATTTAAAAAGAATTTAAATAAAATATATAAATGAAATAAAATAAATTAGTTTATAGAGATTTTGATTCAGTGTGGCAGTTTGGGAGGTCTATGATATGTTTATTCAATCCTGTACGTTGGATCTAAGAATGTTGAGAATCCTATGGTTGGATCTTAGAGGAACATGGTGGACCATCTAACTGTTAGCACATAGAATTATGAAGCAAAGCTTGGTAAAAATAATATGGCAAGGGCCAGGGATCGAACCCTGGACCCTTCGGTTGCAAGAAGATGCGCTTACCATCTGAACGATTTGCCCAGTTTGCAAATCAAACGCAACCACACAATAATATATGAAAAAGCAACGCACACCTGGAAACACGCGCCAAGATTCAAACTGGCCAATCATATGGAGACACGACCTTTCTCCTTCGCTGAACCTAAATTCAAACCAGGGCTATACCCACAGCCCAAAGCCCGTAGCAACAACCTATAGCGACGGTTTTATCCGTCACTATAACACTTGTAAAATTACAAAACTCTACACAAGCAGTATAAATCCAAAGTAAAACCATGAATCAATGCGTGGTGTCCTCCTAAACACAATGGAGCCCCTTATTTTGTCTAATTTGCCTAAATCCTAAAGCCCCAATTTGGAAGCTCTAAACCCTAACAATGACAATCCCTCACGCAAGCAATTAAACCACAATTATGTTATCCAGAAACGTTCATAGCATCATGGCAAACATAAATATACAATCAAATCATGTGTATGATGCGTAAAAGATTGAATTCGAATCCAAGTTTAGTGAGTGCAAACCGTGAGCCACAGAGCACAATTCTAGGAGTCTGGAACGTTGGTGACGGTTGCAATAGCTCTAAGAATGATCCAGGAATGTGTTTGAATCGTCAATACGCCTTGAATTGCTCTGCCACTTGGAAACCAATTTGAGTTTTTCTCTTGGATTTTTCAAGTTCTCCACGAGTTCTTCAGGGCTGCAAACCTTCCAAAAAATCCCCTTTGTAATCTGTAATACTTAGGTATTTATAGTAGAACAAATTAGATTAACAAATGTGGATTGATTCTTGTTAATTTGTCAAATTGGTGTTTGATTGATTCTTGGATAAAAGTTTTCCAAAATTGGCTCAATTATGCTCATTTTCTTTCCAGTTACTTTGCTCACGAAAATTATATTGAAATATGAAATAAATGTTGATTGAAATTGGTCTTTATAAGATTCATAACCAAATATTTGATTTTTCTTTGGTTTATATAACTTTAAATCACTTTTTAAATGAGATAAAAATTATAAAAAAATCAAATAAAAATGCTATAATTCGTGGAAAATGATTTTGATAGCTTGGGTAACTTGTGGACCAAGACTAAGTTATAAAAATATAGGCCCATTTGCAAAAAATTCCAATTTGAACTTCTTTTGTTTCCATTTTGCCTCCAAAATTACCCAACTTTAACAAGGCATATCTCACTCAATTTTTAAGCTATGAATGAGTTCTAGGACTTTTTAGAAACCTCAAGATGTCCTCTATAAGCCACTTTGGAACATATTTTTCATTTGGGGATTTTATCTTGATGATATGTCCTTTGACAAAAAACTGTCTTTGGTTGACTTTTGAAAAGGACCTGTAATGTTTTGTACTATATCTCCTAAATGAAGCATTTCTGGCCTTGGCATGTGAGAGACAAAGTTGTAGAGGATCCAATTTCCTTCCAAATAGGCTTTGAGTGAGGAATTTCTGATGTTCCATGTGAAAGTTATGGCCAGTCAAAGTTGAGTTGACTTTCTCCTAAAGAAACCCTAATTTGAACCTTTTTGCATTTGTTCATTTCTGAGTTTCTATTGATGAATCATGATCAACCCTTGATCAAATGATGGATATAATCTCTCATACTTGATGTTGACCAAATTTTAGAGGTTTTGACTATGCTTTGACCATGGTTGACTTTTAGGTCAAACTAGTTGCCTGTGAACCTTTTGAGCTGTTTGAACATGTGAACTTTGGAATTGGGTCTTGACTTCTGGCATAGAGGTATCTTGGATCATAATAGGCCATGGAGAACTTCATTAGAGGCCTTCGTTTTGCTAATTTCCTCAGGAGGGTACCAAACCCTAGCTTTAGGAGACTCTTGCTCAGGAGAATGATTGGATGAATCTCTTGAATCTTGAATCATTGTGAATGGAATCTGGAAGGCAAATTTTAGGGTATGACAATATTCTCACTCAACACGCATCAAACCTCTTCCCCAACGTTGAGGTCTGGCTAGAAATCTCAAATCAACAAATGAGAGCGGTCTAAAGCCAATCACATTGTCAAAATCATAGCTCCATCCCCAATAACACAAACTTAAAGGGTAAGCGTTTCAAGTCTGTCAAATGACTCAAAAAGACTAACCCAATACGCAAAGTCCAATTCACATCAATTCAAGACTAATGAACATGTGGTTTATTAATATTTTTTTTATATTATGATTTATGTATAACCATTATCAAATTACTTTTTCATTTATAGAAATATATTCAATTTAATTGTTTATTTTCTTAATTAAATAAGTAATATATTGAAAAGAAAATAATAAATATAACTAAAAACTTATAGAAAATCTTATATTAAAATACGAAAAAAAAATTATACTACTAATTAGGAACGTCGGAGTAAATTACACGTTTTTTTCTAAAGTAAGGGAGAGATGCTACACTTGCCATCTCTAAATACACATGTTTTGGTAAACTTGAGTCAAACCTATATTAAAGAAAATTTAAATTTTTGACCCAGTCAAATTAAAAAGCTGTTTCTTCTTCATAACCAGGTCAAAATCAACAAAATTTAAAGTCCTAACCTCCGTTTTCAAATATGATTAATATAGTTTTCTTTACGCGTTAATAAAGTTAATATATAGTGGATTATTCGTTCCATCTCAAATATAAATTAAAAAATATTTATGTGATAATTTTTTTTTTATAAACCAAAAATATATTAATTTTTTAATACAAGAGACAGAAGTCGGGTACCCTGTTTAATCCTAGGGTAGGAGCAAATTCTAATCATAGAGGTACCCGACTTGTCTAACAAGGAATCGAAGTAAATATTATTATGAACATAAAAATTTTACTAGCAAAACCAATATCAGGATATCCGCATAAAAATTAGACTCTATAAAAATATGAGAAATTCTTAGAAACCAATATAAGAAATTTAAATTATTTTTCAATTTTATAGTGTTATTTATATTTTTTCATGTATATAAGCAAGCTTCTTAAAGCATCTCCGTGCTTTGACCCTAGCAGGCCCTTTAAAAATAAGTTTCGAAGTCTATTGTATTTTATAACTTTTTTAATTTAATTTTGCATCTTTCAAATATTTTTTATTTTATTTTTATTATCTTTGTTCTTTTATTTTAGTTTCTACAAATTTAATTTAGATTAGACATGATCATTGTAATTTATAAAATATTTGACTTTAGCTCCTCTAGTATTAGAGATATAAATAAGAACTAAAATCAAATAGTATTGATATATTTATAAAGAACGATTATATATTTAAAAAATTTAAATATCATATCTAGTAAATAGAAAGCTTATGTATAAATAGACTTTGAAAATTATATTTTTGAGTTATTATTGAATAAATTCTTTTGTATTCATGAGTTTTGCTTGAATACTGATATTTTTATTAAAACTTAATTTAAATTTAAATATATTTTAAAATAAAATAATTTTAAAAAATAATATAATATTAAATAATATTATTTAATTGGATAAAAATATCGATATCAAATTAAATTTAGGACAGTATGAGAGTGTTTACCTATGGATCCACCTGATGAATTTTTAAGGGAGTAAATGATAATTAGTTTAAGGTTTGCTGATAAAAAAAACGTATTTAAAAACAATTTTTGGTCAAAAATATTTTCATATTCATGATTACCTTTTACACCTTACTCGTATTACACCTAACTATTGTTGTTAATATTTTGAGAATTTCTTCACCCACCTCCCAACCTTCTTGGCCACCTCCGGTGAATTTACCACAATACCCCTTGTTTTGGAAGTTCATTTCCGAAACTGTACTTTTTTTCTTGAAAAAGGTGTTTTCGGAAATGAACTTCCGAAAACGTGTTTTTTTTAATATAAAATATTGATTTCGGAGATGCATCTCCGAAATAAAGTGACTTTTTCAGAAAATGTGGTGTTTCGGAAGTTCATCTCCGAACACACCCCCCTGGGGAATTCGGAAATGAACTTCCGAAAATATGTCTGGACAGAATAAAACGAAAAACAACAACAATTCGCTTTATTTAATCGGGTGAAGATTACAACGATAATATTACATAAAATTAAAGTTACATATTGTTCAACACGGGTAAGTGGGGATGAGAGAGTGGTGGGGAGAAAAAAAGACTTCCAACGAAAATTAAAGTTACAATTCGCTTTATTTAATCGGGTGAAGATTACAACGATAATATTATCATCTTAGTTTTTGGAAGTGGTAACCCGGGCCGGAACATATGACGGAGGAGGTGGATGTCCGGAGGAAGAAGAACCGGAGGTACGTCCACCGCGACACAAAGGAGCCAATCAATGTAAGCTATAGTTTATCATTATCATCAGGGGACGTCATTACAAAAAATTGGGAAAAAAATCTTATTATTTTTAATCTTGATTTTTTAGAAATGACGTCCCCAGATGATAATGATAAACTATAGCTTACATTGATTGGCTCATTTGTCTCGCGGTGGACGTACCTCCGGTTCTTCTTCCTCCGGACATCCACCTCCTCCGTCATATGTTCCAGCCCCGGTTACCACTTCCAAAAACTAAGATGATAAATCCAATACAAAAACATTATTCGATACAATCCGAAATCAGAACAAAACAAGACACGTCAAACAAGACAAAAGCATGTTATTCTGCCCGACGAGCGTTACAAAATACACATCAAACAAAATAAAAACACGTTATTCTTCCCGATGAGCGAACTCCTCCGAATGAAGATAATTATACCAATCCTCATCCCACTCAGTATCAGAACCATCAGCGTTGATCACGCCTGAAGGCTGCGAAGCAGAACCAGTCAAAAGCTTCTTCTTCTCCTTCTTCTCCTTCACCTCCTTCACCTCCTTCACCTCTTTCACCTCTTTCACCTCTTTCACCTCCTTCTTTGAAGAACCCTTTCTTCCCTTAGCGTCAGTCCTGCGTGCTGGTTGGTTGCCTGACATGTTCCTGTAAACAATTGAAATTGATTAATATGAGAGACAAAATAAAAAACAAAAAAATTTGAACTTCTGATACATTTCGGAAGTTCATTTCCGAAAACTGGGATGGAGGTGTTTTCGGAAATGAACTTCCGAAACACCCCTGCGATGGGATTTTCTGCAACTTCCATGGCAGACCCCTAAACCAAACTTCAAAACAAATCAAAATGCTTCTAAACAACCTAAATACTACTAACAACCTAACCATATATCATTTATACAATTAAAACCCTAAATAACATGCATTTGAATAATAGATCTAAAAATTTCAAAACTTACAAAGTGTTAGGATTGAGGGCTTTTGAATGTTGTTTAGCAGTGTGATTGGAGCCTTGATGGAGCTTTGGAATTCTGTTTGCACAAATTTTCGCCTTTGCCACTTTTTGTTTTGATTTAGGGTAAATGATTGGGGGAGGGGGAGTGTTTTGATAAATCTGCAGAAATTGCAGTATTTCGGAAGTGAACTTCCGAAATAATTGTTTCGGAAATGAACTTCCGAAGTAAGTCAATTTTTTTAAAAAAACACGCTTTCGGAAATGAACTTCCAAAGCAGGGGTAGTTTTGGTTTTTCGCAGGAGGTGACCACCCATAGGGAGGTGGGTAAAGAAATTTTCTAATATTTTACTAGTAGAAGACTTGTGCGTCCGTACGGGTAATTCAAATCTTAAGATGAATAATGTATTACAAACGCATAAAAAAGAAGTTTAAAAACTCGAATGAGGACCGTTAAATTAAGATTCATAAAACATAATATAAATATAATGAAGCTATATATAGTAGCTATTTAAAAAAAAAGTTGAAAATGCAATAGGCAAAAGAGTATGGTGATAGCGCCTCGTGAAAGTAGCTTCAGTGATAAATTGTAAAATATCATATTAAAAAAGATTTCACATAATTTGTAGGAGATTAGTGATTTTGATAAGAGTTAAAAGGTTGCGGACTGACAGTGTAAAATAGTTTTACATTGTCATTTAATAGAAAGTCATTCATTTGCTATATCATTAAATTATTTTTTAAACAAAAAAAATGGTTTAATTACATACATGGTTGTGATTGGTTGACAGTGTAAAAATATTTTACACTGTTAGTGCATCACCCATTTTCTCTTTTGCTAATAGTATGTGACAAAATCCGAATGACACTTTAAAATGAGTTAAAGATGCACCTCATGTTTTTCTTCCATTTGTAATAGGATTGATTTGCATATTTTAATTTTGTATGATTTTAAAAGATATTAGAAAAATAGAATTTCTTATCACACTTCTTTTTATGCATTTTGTACGTTTTCAAAAATACCTCTATGTTTTAAGAGATGTATCTTCGGATACACTTTTTTTATTTAGCGTTAACACATTCCAGAACTACATCTACAAAATTTGCTCGTATGCACATTTACGGAAGAAACTCAGAAACTCAATACCTAAAAATTAACATTGCAACGATAAAATCAACATTTATAAAATAAAACTGGCATTATATTGATAATTTTAACAGAAAGTTAAATATTACATTTCAATAGCCCGGTGAACGCTTGCACATCTCTAAGATTTGCTCGACCGTTCTTCGTACCGTCGCTACCAACTCGACCGAGATTTTCTCTTAGAAACCGAAATACGTTCGCCATATCGCCAAAGCATCCTCTCAATTCTTGAGCTCAAAGTTGATGTAAACGAAGTTCCCTTCGTTGTCAACTAAAGGTGAACGATACTCGACTTTCACAACCTTTCATTGAGTGAGGTGTAATTGTTGAGTTTGAATGTCCGCCCAGATATTTTGTCGTCGGAGTAGGAGGCACCTGTGACATACCAATTGGTGTTGATATCATATTGAGACATTTTTGTGTTTGTGTGAAAGAAAACATAAGAAACCCCAAATTTATAGAAAACCTATGTGAATATGGACCACCCATTTTCTCTCACACAACTATCCGTAGCTATATCCACAGAAAGAACCCAGATGAAGGAATCCATATATATTGGTTCCGTATGTATATCTACGGAAAATATCCTAGTACTGCAACTTAAGAAACTTTCGTAGATACACAAATGAAACTTTCGCTGTTACATTTTTCAACAGAACAGAATAATAAGGAAAGTGAGTATATTGCAATGTTAAAAATTGATTATATTGGAATGTTAAATGTTAAAAACTGAGTATATTACACTTCCAAAATTCAAAACAAATTAAAACAAGTGTCGCCGGCTAAATCTATTGGTGGTTCCATCTTGGACTTTTTCGCATTCGATTCCTTTTCGATGTTGTTCAATCTTTCGAATTTGTGCATTCTTACAACAAAAAGATCCGGCTACGTCTCGACATTTGCGGTATGATGAGTCATCCATTCTGGTGATGTAGGTGGTATGGGGCATTCCAGTTTCAAGTAAACTTGTACAAAATGACTTGATTTTGCAAGCCACCCAAAACACATGACGCGATCATTTGGATTTCTAGGTGGTGCGGTGCGGAAAAAAGGTTTCTGAAAACCCGTATTGCGTCAAGTCAATGCAAACCCTATTATATGCATATGCAGTATGATGCCCCATTTCTAGGAATCTCATCCATTTTGACATTGGTGCGTGATCGCTCAAGCAAGGAACATGAGATTCATAAACTGCTTCAAATTTATCTTTCTCTCCATATAATCGCGTGTACGATTCTATACGCGTCTTCAATTCTTGGATAAGTTGATGACGCACAAGCGCATGACTATCCTCCCCCTTAACAAGCAAACCCGAAACGGTCTGATAATCGCAATTATCGTCCCCCTTTAAAGCGGCATCTCGTCGATGAATGGAATTTTAGGTGGAATTAGGGTCGAAGGCGGTTTACTTATGGTGATTCAGGAAAAAGTTTATTAACGTGCTCACAATAAGAAGGAGACTGTGTAGTCGAGTTGTCATTTGGTGTAGGCTTCATTTTCTTCAGAGCACCCTTTGTCTTTACCGGTTGAGAAGGCGGTTTTATATCGATTGTTTCGGGATATTCAATCTTCCTCAATTGTTCTTTGATGTGGAGTTTCATGTTATCACCGGCCTTTAAAAATCTCTCTTGTATCACTTCCAATTCGGTAGAAATAGAGATATTCAATTTACCTCCTTCCATGCAACCATCATCATCAAAACTAATTTTTTTCCAATGAGGACAAACTTCTTCCATTCTTATTGGCTCACCTAGTTTCATCTTTTTAGCAATAACACAAGCACACGAGAGACCATATGTTTTAGAAATAATACAACCACACACTTTGCGCTATCGAAACCTACAGTTTCACCTTGTTTGGCCTCGTGAAAAATATAGTTCAATCCAGACCGAGACATATTATCGATCAATTAAGAATAAAGAATAATATCCTTAAATCGATGTTCCAACATCGTTATGCTCCGATCAAATGTGGTTTGTATCTCAGTATGTTGTTTTTCAATCATGAGATTTACGGAGTCCCAAGTTCGACACAAATCCCCCTACTATTACCCAACCAATTTTTCAAACTAACATGGGCCGACTCAACTTTGTTGGTGGTTATATTCCTAAGGTGTAGGATACTATCAGTCCACTCACATACAATATTCTCCTTCACCTGATCAAGAATGATACTCTTAACATATTTCAATAAAGCATGATACTTTTCACACACTTTCCAGAATCGAATGATGAAATTGACATATAATTCTTTTGTGGAAGAATTTAGTATACGATTCCATGCATCCATTATTTTTTTAATAATCACACCAGGCTTCACCAATTTTCCACCTTCGAAGTCTACTTGTTTCGTCCCTACCTCACATTTAACCCAACTTCTCACATTCGTTGTTATGTGATATCGAAAAATTAATGCATTAGAAGAAGGAAATATCATTGCCACTGCATTCATCAACGCGGTCTGTAACAATCGCCTTAGGCATCTCGACTTAGTCCTTCACAAGTGACTGATACACCTCTAATGCCCATGTAAAATTATCCTCTTTTTCACACTCTAAAAAAGAAAAATCAATGCCATATGTCTTCTCGGTAGATGTAACACCAACCATCTCAAATAATGGAAGTTTGTACTTGTTTGTCTTGTATGTAGAATCGAGAATGAGCACTATCGAGAACGTGTTGAACAACTTAATCGAATTCGGATGAGTATAAAAAATATCTCGGACAGTAACTCCGTTGTCGCAAGTTCTGTACAGGGACACGTAACTGCTATCATCCAACAATTTGAACAGTTGTTGCATCTCACTTATATCTCCCCTAATCGCCTTGTTAGTTCGGTACCGAATGTTATACATTTGCCTTATATTTGATACATTGTAGGGTTCCTTCCATCTCAGTGTGGCAAGTATATTTTTAGGTTGGACAAGATTCAAGATAATATCACTAATACATGTCTTCTCTTCCGGTTTGAGCCGACATACACTAGGATGACCTTGTAACATTGAGCACAATTCATGATTGTGCAAACCAGAAAGAACACTAAATTTCCACTTCATGCTAGCCAACATGTAACCACAAATTTTAAAAGGACATTGACATTTTCTACTACCTGTGTCGTCTCTTTTAAACTTCTGTAGAGGAGTATGGTATTTCCCGCTTCTTTTGCACACCATTGTTACAAAAGCGTTTCTTCTTTCTGAACCATTATCCGATCTTCCTATTACCACACCAAAACCAAGTCTAATTGCAGTCCTATGAATCCATGTGAGCATTCTATCACGATCATCAAACTCTTTCTTGTTATTAAAGTCACCGCCGACATCTACCGCCTTTACGACAACCCCTTGAACATTAGGAGAAACATTGTTTGTAGAAACTAATATTTCTGAGATATTATCGGGGGTGCACCATAACTATTTGTAAACAACAATGAAAATTACAAAATTGCTGTAAAAAATAGCACAGATATGTTCTGGAGATGTTGATCGGTAAAATAGCAAGTGTACTAGTTTTTAACCGATGTAGTAATTAAAGTGGAGATTATCCAAGTATCGGTCTCGAGGACTGCTGTGACACTATAAGAGAAAATAAGAATTCAATTGAACAAAACAATATCGGGTGTTGATTTGGGTTGATTTTATTAACTTAAAATGCAAATAATGAAACTAAGCAAAAAGTAGATTGATTAGAAACAAGTATGACGGAATATGCTAGGGTAGATGTATGAACCGCCTTATGAATCATGTAACCGCTATTTTACGAAAGATTCGTTAATATGCTTAAGTATCAATTCTCGATGTTAGTTTACACTAATTCCTTAGCTGTAAACCTTTTTGATATTAAAATTCAGTTTTAATTGCTTGACCACCAAATCGTATATCAATATCTATATGAATATAACCAAGAATAAATGATCACTACGGTTAAATCCTTATTCCTAAGTGGTTTACCGACAGTGTTATAATTCAAAGAGGCGTTAAGGTGGTTTGTTCGACCTAACCTTAACCGTAAATCATCACAATATTTTCCAATAAAATGAAGCATGAAGAACTTTGAATAAAAACTTAATGCATAAAAACTCTCAATACGTAAATTAACTGCAAATCAATTCATCACAAAATAGCGATCCAGGGACATCTCCCTAACATAAAATTGTTTAGCTACTCATACTGATAAAGGAAATAAAATAGGTATTCGTTGACATCACAAGAATTTAGCGGTTGATATGATCTCCAATTGCGATTGCTCTTGAAGATCTTCTTCCAAAACCCTTGCTCTCTCCTTCGTTCTCGGTGAATTTCTCCTTCCCCAGATAAAAGATGCTTCAATCCTCATACGAATTAGGTTTTAGTAGTGTTGATTCAAGTTCCAAACATGCAAAAAGTCCACACTACCCTTACTAAAGTCGAGGCTAAAAAATATAAAAACATTGATAATCTGCTCGCGCTTGCCAACACGTGCCGTGTCCTGTGACACGGGCACCCGTGTTGGCCCTCTGCCAATGCTGTTTTGAGATTTTTCCCCAGGCTTCCTGACACGGGCCGTGTCAGGTGACACGGGTACCCGTGTCAGGCCACTGCTTTGCACATTTCCTTTGTTTCCTCCTGCTTCCTGACACGGGCCGTGTCAGGCAACACTGGCACCCGTGTCAGGCCACTGTATGCGCCATATCTTCATTTTTTACTTCGACTCGCATTTGTTTGGCTCTGCATTCTTCTTACGGACTTTACCGCTTAAACCTGAAACATAATTACTACCAAAATAAGCATCAAAGCACCTTAAATGGCATGAGTTTTTAACATCAAAGCAAAACACACAACTTCAACGAAACATTCAAAATAACAATGAAAACTATAAAAGACGGACAATTATGTTACCGAACTGATGAGATTGATGCTAAGAGATTGATGAAAACACAATACAAATGGTGACTGATCAGATGTACCTACAGAACGTGTTCATCTTCAACACGTTCCGGAGTTGTACTTACGGAAGAAACATTACTTTTTTTTACAAAAAAACTTCATGATTAATGTGAGCAATGTAATGGACAAAGATAAATTTTTACCTAAAATTCAGTCTTCTCTTGCTCCCTTTGATTTGTTGTACCAAAAAGTTAAAGCTTTGGAGTGAAAAATGATATTGATGATGTAGGGTTTTTTAGGTTGGTGAAGGTGAGTGTTGAAGAAAAAAAACAACAATGGAGAGTGATCAGGCTGGTTCAAAGTATAACAGAAAGTTCCGAAGTTGTATCTACAAAATATTCTAGCGCTAAGATGTTCCGTAGAGGTAGCTCCGGAAGATTCCCTGAACTGAATTATTATAAAATTTTCTCAATGTTATTCAATTTTAAAATACTTCTGTATATGTAGCTCCAAAAAAAAAACAAATTTTGGCAAAAAAAAAGTGTTTCCTGATATGTATCTCCGGAAGCAGGGGGCATAAATGAAATTGCGCTATGTGCATAAAAGTATCAAGGGGTGGATTAAGAAATTGCCTAAAAAAAAGAAAGTTATCCTATATTGATACACTGATGTTTTTTTATAAGGGTTTGTTTGTTTTAAGGATTGAAATTTTATTTATGAGAATCTAACATTAGAAGTACAATAATTTCACGTTAGTTTTAAGAAATTATTCTCGTGTATTTTTTATTTTAGGAAATATTTTTACATATCATTTTTGCCATAATTATTCTCATACTTTAAGGGTCGGAATCCAAAATTTCCAGTAAATAAAATTTAACTAACTCCAACTTCCTACTTCTACTCACATATATTTAATTTTTATTTTTCATTATTTTTAAATTGAATAAATATTATAAACACTCTTGAGAATTTTAAACTTTTGACCAAACACTTGCATAGGAATATTATTCTTAAAAATAATAATCCAGTGAATAGAGTTCTAAGGAATGATATTTTGTAACTTAAAACAAACACACCCTAAGTATATGAAATCATTTAAAATGTAAACTTCTCTCTCTTCTCTCTAGTTTTTATCACTCCTTTCTCTTATCCTCTCCTAAAATTTAAACACTAGTCTCTATCTTGTTGATCTATTTGTTGGTGGTGTAACGAGAGTGTAGATTTTCCACACCACCTCTTTACTTTGTTGGAGTTATACTTAGAGTTGCTGTCACCGTGTCCTTTAGAGTTGCTTTGTTGATTGAGTTTGTTATCAGTTGGATTTTCATTGATGATTGATTTGGGCGTCATTTCCAATGACTGTTATCGGTTTACCAAAAATCGGCTCTAATGACATTTCTGGTGGCTAGGTCACTTTTGTGGGTTGTCATTTCGGTCTTAGACGTGGTTTTAGCTCTAATTATAGTGGAGGAGTGGGTTCATCATCTTCGACATTGGTGATAGTTCCTTCTTTTTACGGTGGGTCCCTTAAACGACAATGGTTTAGCCACAATCACATGTTCGTGTTTCTTGTGCATGAATGATATTTTAAGTTGTTGATTCTCTAATATCTTTATATTTGTTTAGATCTGAAAGTTTCAAGATTTAAGGTTTTCCTCCTCCGCGCTGGCACTGACTTAATATATGTTTAAGTCATCGTGATTGGTGTTGGACTGATTTGATATCCGTATCATTCTATTTTGTTTGATGACTGGTTGTTTGGCTTAAAAGAGTCATATTACTTGTTGTTTTTCTCCCAAGGATTTTTGGTTTGTAATCAGTAATATTGACGGTTGGTTCATTCAGCGTCTCTAGAAGGAAAGTCCAACGCATGACTTGTTTTTACTGTTTTTTTTCGCGCCTGTACACTAGTTTGCTGGATAGTGTCTGTCGTGTGTATATGTTTTCTTTAGTTTATTTTAAACCATTTTTGTTGTGTTCAAACTATATGTATATCCCTTTAGGTTGATTTCATTGTTTAAGTGAGTATGGTTTATATCCCCCACTATTTTGTATTTTCTTTATTTTTACTTTATATTATTTGACTTATTAAAGAAAATCATTTAAATTCATATGAAAAAATATTTTTATAGACAATGGGTGTCAAACATTACAACAAAAATATTAAGATATATACAATTAATCCACACTATATTAACATCAATTTAAAAGTTGATAGACGATGGTTGAGACAATTTATTGAAAAATACAATATTATTTTGTAATAAAATGAAATTGATTTCCCAAATCATAATTTTGTTTATATAAAGAGCGTGAATGACGCACTTGTCTTCAAATAGATCATATCATGTTTATTCAACATTTTAAATTAAATCAATTTTGGATTACAATTGATCAATAGCTACAATACTTAAATCATAAATTATGCGTTCAAATAATGAAGCTTTTAAGTCTAAACAATGATTTGGTTATTAATGGTATTTAAAAAGCATTTGATACATATATCAGATGTTCTTGTAAACAAATTCTCTCCCCTCTCTTTCACACACACACCCACACTCACACCCTCACACACAAATTTTAGTTAGCAAGAGAAAAATAGTTTGAGATATGAAATTCAACACTTTTATATTGATGTTGTTAACCATCTTCATTTGAATAAATTGTCAACTACGTCTTAATTGTATGAAGCCGTAAAAAAGGAAGGCAAACTTGTTACTTGATAAATCGGTTATGTTGCTTTATTTTAATTCTTCACATTTTCAATTGTTATTTCTACTATAAAAGATTTGTTTATTTTGATATATTGAAAAAGAAAATGTGTTGCAAATAATGATACAAAAGGGGAACATAGTGCCCCATACAAAGGAGGAAAACTTGAAGAGATCTATGGTTAACCTATTCTTTACAAAACTACTTCTAATCCCAATAAGGACTAAGTAAAAAAATTGTAGAACTTGCGTTAAGGCCTATATTCTTAAAAAAGTAAGCACAATTATTTCCTTCCCTGTATATATGAGTGATGAATAAGTTAGTGATGTTAGAGGGATCAATACTCGCAAGCCACCTGTTTCTTAACCTTCGAGGAATCAAACTAGGGTTAGAGGAAGCTTTGAACACCATGATACAATCTATTTTTATCCAAAGCATGCGCCAACAAAAAAACAACAGAGACTTTAGCATAGATCAAGGAACCGATCAATAAATTTTCTGCAAAGGCTGACAAAAAATCTCCTTTGTTATTCTTAAAGATGCGCCAGAGCCTCGAGCATTTCTATTAGGACAAAATGCTCCATCAGAATTGCATTTGTACCATCCCTAGTAGAAGGTGACCAAAGAACTTATTTAATGTTGGGAGCTCTTGGATGACGAATTTCAACTTCAAAAGCTTTTATGATAACAAAATCATATATTGAGATGGAAGAATTTTTTATAGTATTTTCCCATATAATTTTACCTGAGCCATTAATCAGTTGATGGAGTACCTACAACTTAGCATTTATTATGCTTGAAGTTGTTTCTAGAAGGCCGGATTTGATTGAGAGTGAAAATGACATCCGCTTTCGAAACCATAGTAGCTTGCTTGGACCTGCAATTGTTGCAGAGATGAAACCAATCATCTAAATAACCAGGAAGAGACTGGATGCCAGCCTTTCTCCGAAGCCAATTCTAAAGGATATTAGCAAAACTACACTAAAAAAACAAGTGGAGCTCTCACCTGTAGAGTTACACAATTAGTACTTGGATGCCAACGAGATTCCTCTAGACATAACAATATTATTAGTCGGGAGTTTATCACGTATAAGTCTCCATATCACAAGAGACTTGCTAGGAGGAATATCTTTGCTCCATATAAACTTTGCCCATGTAGGTTTAGGGAAATGACAATATCTAAAGGTGTAAGCATCCTTTAAAGTGAGCTCACTAGAAAACTTGTGATTCCAAATGAGATGGTCCATAAGGTTGCTATGAGAAATTGGGACACGCGGGATCCTGTTAGCCTAAAAGGGAAATCACTGGCTCCAAGAATTTGGAAAATTCCATTAACCACTGTTAATGATCTATGAGACAGCGATATTCACATTGATATCCTTTGAATTAGAAATTCCAAAGAAGTATTTTGGATTAATGGTTGACCACGCCAAAAATCAGTCTAAAACCTTATATCATTACCAGATACAAGGGATCAACTGATATTGCTGCCAAGGATGGGAAACTCCAACTTGATACTAGTCCAAAGGGTTAAGAATATGTGGTATTTGATGACACCATTGGTTTTTATGATTATGTTTGATCGGTAAAATAGCAAGTGTACTATTTTGCCTATGTAGTAATAATAGGGAAATTCCCCGAATGTCGATCTCAAGGACTGCACGTTAATATCAAGTTTCAATAGTGGTTCAATTAAACAAAAACTATATTTGGAGTTTTGTTTGCAAATTGTGACTAACAATAATTAAATAAGCAGAAAAGTAAATTGGCTTTTTGACAAATATGAGTATTATGCTAGGGTAAAGTGTGTGACTATTTCTATAATAACCTTGACTTTAGATCTCCTCAACAAGTTCATACTATTCAATTACCAGCCCTTTAGATTATTTTCCCCTAAGTCCTTAGCGGGAAAACCTTTGAACATTCATCCTAAATCCTAAGTCCTTAGAGATTTATTATGAAATCAAGCAATTGTTTTATCAAGAGTTAACCGGTAACTATAGGGTATCCCTAGTCCTAGGTGATATCTACTATAGTCTAATCGTACAAAAACCTTAACAACCGCGGTCCAGCAAATCGTTAACCGTAAATCATTCCTTGTTTGTCCGACAAAGAAAGCATAAAAACATTGTATAATCAAATTGAATAATAAAACATGCAACTGAGGAAATCAAGAATTCAAAGTCATTACAAGATCCAATCAGGGACACCCCCTAGCATTGGGGATTAGCTACTCATATCGTTCAAAGAAAACAAAATATAAAATAGAGACTTTACAAGAATTGAGATGATAGTTGATCTTCAATCGCTTCCGTTCATGAAAACCTTCTTCTCTCCCAAACCCTTGTTTTCTTCCATCTTCAATCGTGCTTCTTCTCTCGGCCAAAAAGTCCTTTTCTCCTTCTCCAAATCACTTATTTATCCTCATAGGTTTCCTAGTCTAGGTAAAATACCAAAACTGCCCTCTGGTTCTTTAAAAAACACAAAATGCTGAATTTCTAAAATCTGACGTGCAGGCTGACACGGCCGTGTCAGCTGACACGGGCTGACCGTGTCAGCTTCTGCCACTTTTGGGAAGAATTCTTCAGCAGGTCGGACACGGCCGTGTCACTTGACACGGTCTGACCGTGTCCGACTCTGCCTCTTTTGGCTTTGACTTCAACATCAAAGTTGTAGCTCTTTTCGTTAGCGAAATTTTGCCACCGGAACCGCGTCATTCCGAGTTACGAAGCTCCAGTTATGATCAAAATACTACACGTCTGTCACGATTTTCAGCTTCTTTTACACCAACACTTGTGCAATTTCCATCTGATCCAGAATTAACCTACAACCACCAAGTAGAGAGATCAAAAGCACCTAATAGCCAAAGATAAATGGCACAAAAACAAAATGCATACAAAATAACTAGAACTAGATGAATCAAAGAAAAACACTTAAAAACAACCACAAAGTGTTACCAAGTATGACGATCTTATGCCGAATTTATGACGAAATTAAGTAGAAATGGTGACCGATCACAACCCCAAACTTATCTCATTGCTTGTCCTCAAGTGATGCAAGAGATCAAACAGAGGTCACCTTAAACTTTTCTTTTCCACAACATAGTCGATGTCTTTCGCAACTTACTTCCCTTTCTTGATTAAGCTGTTGGGCTTATCGAACCTTGTTGCCCATCACACTTCACAATAGAGTGTATTTCACCTGCAAACTTTTCACACTTCTCACATTGTCTCTCGGGGTTAGAGTGTTTTTCGCTCAACATCATGATATGCAATATCAACCCTTGACTTTGCATACATCCTACTTTCACTACACAAAAAGAATTCACACACTTTTGAGGGCTTTTTAGGTTATAACGGGGCTGAGGTGGAAGGAAGGATAAACAAGGAATTGATATGCAAATGGTTTATGAACTAGCACTTATGTTATTCTTCTTGTCTTTGTGTTCGGTTTTGTGTGAGGGGGTTTCTTCTTAGACTCTCCTTTTTACCTAATTACCGGGTAATCAACATCGTTCGAGTCTTTCAAATCTTTTTAGGCAAGTGTTTCAAACTATTTTTTTCTTTTTGTTTTCTTGTGCTTTACACACTTTTCTTTTCTCTTTTTTTTTTTCATATCACACTTGCCCTTTATTTTCTTAAGCACCACCCCAAACTTACAATTTCACACAAGTTCAAAAGAAACAATAATTACACAAGTGCCAAACAAAAATGATAGAATTATGGTTAAGGATGACATGTGTGGGATTAAACAAACAAGGGGGAATGGCTCAACGGGTTTAACGAGGGATAAAACAAAAATAAATGAAGGACGGAAAGGCTCTGGGGAGAAAAAACAAGTGCCTCAGTGTGTGATTTCATATTTGTACTGTGTCGGTAGGACAAACGCAAAATTAGAGAGATAAAGTCATACCTCATTTCACTCTCATGATGATCTGTACATGTGTTTGGCTTTTTATGTTCCTCACCATGTAGGCTAAATTTGCAGCTTCAACACACCCTTTCTGTCATGTGATTTTCTTTTCCGGCTCGATTTCACCACTTACCTTCTCAGTACAGTTCTTCAATTTGCGTTCGACACTTTCGACTATGTCCACTTCCAAAGTACCTCGAGAGATTAAGTTCAGGTTGCACCTTTCATCCACTAACTACCATTCATCATTCATTCAGCATCCATCACTCAATCTATAACACAATGTCAACACAACACACAAACAAAAAACAAAAAAATGGAAATCAACTAAAAGCAACTGAAAAGAACCCCTCCCACACGTGAACTAAACATTGTCCTCAATGTTTTAGAACCAGCCTTGGAGAGGTTGCTTACAGAGGTATTGCATTCTGATGATCACTTCCTAGCTTCCACTAGAGATGCTCTCTTTTATTTCCTGAAAATAAAACAAACCAACAGAAAAAATTAATTATTAAAACCGGGGGTTGCCTCCCACGAAGCGCTTCGTTTAACGTCGCATGGCTCGACGGTCCATTACCCTTTATTAGGGTGGCATATATGATACAAAGAACACATCATCTTTTTTCTTTCTTTTGTTTGGTAGCAATCCCATGAACTTAAAGTATTGATAATGTTGCTGCCAAATCCTCTTTAGCTTGATTTTATTGAACAAGGCATAAATGTCTTCCAATACTTTGTCAATTTCTTGTCTTTCATATGCCTTGTTATAGAAATAGTTTTGGGGGATACTCTTTTGTTGAAGATTTTCATGTGGGATGTCCATATCTTCATAAATTGTTAAATTTGTGGTTTTATCCAAAACTCGATCATCTTCAAGTTTCCTTATTTCTTCTTCCCCACATTTCTTTTTTACCTCAAATTCTTCTATTCTTACTACATCCTCTTCATCTGATGTTATGTATTTTTCTTCTGGTTCAACATATTCTTCTTCCAACTCTAACTTTCTCCAAATAAACCTATCTGGATAAAAGTTAGCTTCCTTACATTCATTCATAAGGATTCTTACCTCCCTCTCATATGCTTTAAAAAATTTAGTCGCCTCTTCCAAAGTGACTCCCGAATCAGGCGACCAACATGCAGGAGATACAGGTGGCAATGTATCAAAACAATACATGGCTACAAAACTCAGAAACTTTGTTAGTAGCAAAGTATAGAAGAATTCATGAAGCAAAAATAATCTGACTTATTTTTTTCTTTTTTTTAATGATAAAAACAAATTCAAATAAACAAAAACAAAATTTTAGTTGACGAGCAACAAAATTTCAATTGAACTAAAATCAAAACTCTATATTTTAGCAGTCCCCGGCAACGGCGCCAAAAACTTGATCGGTAAAATAGCAAGTGTACTATTTTGCCTCTGTAGTAATAATAGGGAAATTCCCCGAATGTCGATCTCAAGGACTGCACGTTAATATCAAGTTTCAATAGTGGTTCAATTAAACAAAAACTATATTTGGAGTTTTGTTTGCAAATTGTGACTAACAATAATTAAATAAGCAGAAAAGTAAATTGGCTTTTTGACAAATATGAGTATTATGCTAGGGTAAAGTGTGTGACTATTTCTATAATAACCTTGACTTTAGATCTCCTCAACAAGTTCATACTATTCAATTACCAGCCCTTTAGATTATTTTCCCCTAAGTCCTTAGCGGGAAAACCTTTGAACATTCATCCTAAATCCTAAGTCCTTAGAGATTTATTATGAAATCAAGCAATTGTTTTATCAAGAGTTAACCGGTAACTATAGGGTATCCCTAGTCCTAGGTGATATCTACTATAGTCTAATCGTACAAAAACCTTAACAACCGCGGTCCAGCAAATCGTTAACCGTAAATCATTCCTTGTTTGTCCGACAAAGAAAGCATAAAAACATTGTATAATCAAATTGAATAATAAAACATGCAACTGAGGAAATCAAGAATTCAAAGTCATTACAAGATCCAATCAGGGACACCCCCTAGCATTGGGGATTAGCTACTCATATCGTTCAAAGAAAACAAAATATAAAATAGAGACTTTACAAGAATTGAGATGATAGTTGATCTTCAATCGCTTCCGTTCATGAAAACCTTCTTCTCTCCCAAACCCTTGTTTTCTTCCATCTTCAATCGTGCTTCTTCTCTCGGCCAAAAAGTCCTTTTCTCCTTCTCCAAATCACTTATTTATCCTCATAGGTTTCCTAGTCTAGGTAAAATACCAAAACTGCCCTCTGGTTCTTTAAAAAACACAAAATGCTGAATTTCTAAAATCTGACGCGCAGGCTGACACGGCCGTGTCAGCTGACACGGGCTGACCGTGTCAGCTTCTGCCACTTTTGGGAAGAATTCTTCAGCAGGTCGGACACGGCCGTGTCACTTGACACGGTCTGACTGTGTCCGACTCTGCCTCTGTTGGCTTTGACTTCAACATCAAAGTTGTAGCTCTTTTCGTTAGCGAAATTTTGCCACCGGAACCGCGTCATTCTGAGTTACGAAGCTCCAGTTATGATCAAAATACTACACGTCTGTCACGATTTTCAGCTTCTTTTACACCAACACTTGTGCAATTTCCATCTGATCCAAAATTAACCTACAACCACCAAGTAGAGAGATCAAAAGCACCTAATAGCCAAAGATAAATGGCACAAAAACAAAATGCATACAAAATAACTAGAACTAGATGAATCAAAGAAAAACACTTAAAAACAACCACAAAGTGTTACCAAGTATGGCGATCTTATGCCGAATTTATGACGAAATTAAGTAGAAATGGTGACCGTTCAATGTTCATGAGGAGGAGAGCCCATGTCTCCTTACTATTAATCAAACCCTACACAAGCTTGAGATTTGTGACCTCATTAAATCTAACTAACGATCTTAGAGCAAGACCACCATTAAGGTAAGGCTGACAAGTCTTCTTCCAAGCTATCATGAATAACTTCCTCTTGTGAATATCACTTGACCAAACAAAGTTTTTTCAAACCTTTTCAACTTTCCTAAGTAGAGCCATAAACCAAGAATAAATTTTGATAGTATTAATATATCATACTCGGAATGATATATTTAACCAAAGTTATTCTATTTGCCATTGATAGCAAATAGCCTTTCCCAAATGACGATTTAGCCAAGATTTTATCAGAGGTGGGAGTGAGGTGAATGGATTTGACACTTCCCTTAAAAAACCGGGACTCCAAGATAGTTAAAAGGAAGGGATCCTTTCCTAAAACTATGGCATGTAATGATTATATTGAATTGACAATCTGTGAAAGAACTAGAGTATATGAAAGATTTAGCTAATTAAAAGTTCGGATCTAAGTCCTTAAAACTGTCTTGAAAATATTCTTAAGATATTGGATGTTAGACATCTTACCAGTGCAGAATATCAAGATATCGTCTGCATATAAAATATGAGAGGGAACTAGTTTTTTTGTGTGTTGAAGATTTGATCAAATCAAGACCTCTTTGAGAACTAACTTAGTTATGCTTCTACTAAACACATCCTCTACCAAGCAGAACAAGAGAGGGGGGGATCCCCTTGGGTCACTCCTTCACTGGATAAAAATTGCGTTCCTATCCCCGAAAATATGGCAGTTCATATTAGTCTTCTCTGACCAAAAAACGTCTTCCTTAAAGTATGCTTTTGCAAGCTCAAGCTGAGCTCCTTTTTCCTGAATCCTATGAGCTTTAAAAGGACCATTATGACTAATTTAATAGTGGATAAGCTCAAGATTGGACAAACTACCTCTCACCAATAAAGGTGCGTGAAACATAAAAAAGGCGGGTTTGAATTGGGTTTCAAGGTTAAAATGAAAATTCTTCCCAAGTCAAAAACAAAGAATTCAAGAACAAAAATAAAAGACACAATTATTTTATCCTAGTTCACTGTTAACGAAGTTAATCCAGTCCACCCGCCAAGATGATTTTGCCTTCTTAAGAAGGAGTTAATCCACTATAGGAGAATTGATTATAGACACCATAATAAAGACCAATTGTCAATGTTTCAATCCACGAAGACTACCCGTCAATGTCTTCTTGAAAATCCTGACTAAACCCTACTCTCTCAAGGAACTATCAACTCACAAGTTGAAATACAAAGGTTGCGTTTACACATATGCTTCTTGAAAGCAAATTACACAAATTTGAGTACAAACAAATAACAAAAAAGTGTTAAGCATGTATATGAACAAAAGCTTACTTGTTGCAAGTTAACGATCAAAAGTTCATTTTCTTTACAAAACTACACAAAGAATAATCAGAGAGAATTTTGCTGCGTTTCAACGTAAGTTTTGTAGTGTGAATTAGCTCAAATTTTCTTCTTGTCTCTAACCTTTCTGTTATAGTAAAAAATAAGTTCATTGAAGGGTAGAATAGAAATCAATTCCAGTTGTTTTGTCCACAACGGTCAGTGAGGGAGTGGTCGAGAACATAGTACAGTCTTTGCATCCCCTATCCGGCTAGTGTAAACATATGTACCTTGTACTATTTCGTCACGTAAACCAATTTTGATCTTATCTTCTAATATTCAAAGGCTTCTGATAGTAGATGATGAAACATGCTTATAAGGACCAAAACTTGAATCTTTAGAACCTAAGTCTTTAGAACTTGTTCATCAGAACCCTGTCTTCAAAGTCTTTAGCACTTGATATTCAGAATCTCTGTCTTTAAAATATTCTAAACTTGTTATTCCAAAACTTGTCTTCAGAATCTTCTGAACTTGGAAAACATAAACATAAAGCAAAAGGATCTCTAAAAGCTCTTCCACGAGACTTACGATTAGAAGCTCTATCACTAACGTTCATCAGAACCGTTGTTATAGAGGCATTATAGATCTTGGTCGAGTCTTTGTAAACATCATTGGTTTCTTTCAGAGTTATAGTGTGTTGAATTATGAACTTGATGACATCACACACCATTTCTTTAGAGTCAGAACCTCTTAGCAAAAGCTATACACTAGACAAAAACCACTAGAGTACTAAAATTGTTCTCTAAGATATCATGTAATGTTATCATCAAAATATCTTGTTCTTTTAACCAAGTCATGGATGTTTCCAAAAATATATTTATTCCAAATTTAAGACTACCTTTGAAATTCTAATGTTTTTTACTCAAGGCATATATTGGGTAACATATTACATTATTGGCCCAAGATCTAACAATGAAATCTCTGCAATTTTCATGTAAGTTCCACATTTCCAAGAATATGAACTGAGAGGCTAACATGATCCGAGAGAAGGATGACTTAACCAAGATGGGATGGTGATCAGATATCAATCTTGGCAGAGAAGTGCCTATCATAGAATGAAAACATCAAACCAATCTTGGTTGCAGAAGGTTATGTCCAAATTTCTTTCAACTAAAGCTCTACTAGATCTACCTTTTTACTAGGTGAAATTAAGACTTTTTGCTGGAAAGTCAACCAAGTCATTGATATCTGTCCAGGCCTTGAAGTTTTCCATAGGGACTCTCAAAAGGCTACTACTTCCTATATGCTCATGAGCACCAACGATAGAGTGAAAATCACCCAGTAAGCACTAGAGGAAAATCCTATTGGAGAGAATATTAGAGAGGTCAAACCAAAGTCTTCTTCTGCTTACATGGAAAGTAGAGGCATAAAATACAACAAAGACAACCAAGATGTTTTCTTTATAAAGGGTGAATGCAACGAATTGGTCAGCGATGATTTGGACTTGGGGGTCTAAATATTTTTTTATAGATACACCAAATATTTGGAGCAAGTTGATGCTTGTTATTGACAACAAAAAACTTGAGGTCTAGTCTATCCCATAAAGCTTGAGGGAACCTCAAACAATTCATCTATGGCTATGCTATTAGGCAAATATTAGGTTTATGTTTGTTTTGAGTATTTTTTAGAGCCAATTTTGAAAGGGAATTGGTAAGTCCCTTGATGTTCCAAAATAAACACTTCACGAGGAAGGCTTATTAGGACCATCTTTGAATATGGTAATGTAAGCTTCCTTAGATTTTGTTTTATGTCTCCTTTATTTTTTGAGATTTTGAGACAATCGATTGAAAATTATCTGTGTCATTTTATGAGAATCCTTCCTCAAAGGTATCTAATTTCTCAATGTGATCAAACATGTTTTACCATGAAGCCTTAAGAAAAGTAGCATTGCTATCTTGTAACTCTTCAATTGTGTCTTCAATGGCAATGAGATGTGTGGCATCCACAAACTTTGAGTCTTCAGAACTTATGTTTCCTACATCATTGGTCAATCTCCAATCTTGTCTACTACATTTTCCTCCAGCAGATAGTATGGGACTTTCAGGGAGTGTGTCCTTTTTTGAAATTACCACCTTAGGAACTAGGTAATTAGGGCATATGTATTTACCTTATCAAAATTTTATTCAATTGCTATACTTGTTTCTCTTACCGAGGTCTGTTTTTGTTTTCCCTTGTCACGTTTGTCTACTTCCGTTGGTTGATCTTTTTGCTTGTAAGCTACTTTAGTTCTAATGGATTCAATATTTTTTTCCAATCTCTCTGTCCTCCTTAACAGGTTTTCCTTATACAATTTATGCCAATATGTCCTAAAGCTTTGCAAAAGTGACATTTCTCAGGGATTTTCTCATATTTTATTTCCACAATGAATGCATAACCTACTCTTTCCACAAGAATTTTATCCCAATTCTTTTAGCGATTCAATGTCTACCAAGACCCTAACACAATATCCAAAAACCTCTCAAGGGGTGGTCTATTGAAGGTTGCATCAATGCATATGGGTGTTCCTAGGCTACTAGCAATTGAAAAAATATATTTAGGGTGCCAGTACTTTGTGAGAGCCCACATATCCTTACCCACACGAGGGCTGAAGTGTGGTTTACATTGTTTGACATGAAATCCCTAGTTTAAGGGAACAATTTCAAAACGTAAGGGTTTAAATTCCATGATGGCATGAATCTTACTCGCCTAAATTAGATAAGATAAATTCAAAGGAACCTTTACCCAGAAGGTGATGCCCCATTTTACAATTGAGCTTCATAAGGTATCTAACTTTGCTCAAAGTTGCACGGCCATGAGAGGAGAAGAACCTTTTGGCTACAAAATCCTTCCGTGCATGTTATGCTTGCAAGAGTCAAGCCCAATTGGTATTAGTGATTTTAAAAATTATTTAAAAATTATACATTATTATAAATTTGTCATCAATGAAAAGGGCACCATCATGTGATTTTTTGAAAATAATAATAAAATCATAAAAGTCAATTTAATTAATTAAATATATAAGAAGATTTCAAGTTCTACATTGGTTGAAGATAATTTTTGAAAATTTCTTTACCCACCTCCCTATGGGGGGTCACCCCCAGCGAAAACCCAAAATTGCCCCTGCTTCGGAGATGCATCTCCGAAGTTTTTTTTTTTTTTGAATTTTTTTTTACTTCGGAAATGCATCTCCGAAAACACCAAAAAAGTGGTGTTTTCGGAGATGCATTTCCGAAGTAAAAAAAAATTCAAAACCGTGAATATTTTCGGAAGTTCATTTCCGAAAATATTGCTGCATATACAAATTTCCCTCCTTCACTATTTCATCATTTTTCTCCAAAACTTCCCCAAACCCTCTCCAAAACCCAATCAATCTCCATCCATTTTTCGTCCTAAAATCAAGTTTCAAACCGTTGATCACGTTAAAGGGAGCATAGAAAGCTACAATTTCAGGTAAACATCACTCATTTATTCCCCTATTTCACTACATTGATTGATGAATTTTATGCTAAAACTGATATGGTTCGGAAGTTCATTTCCGAAATATATTACCTAACAAATTTCGGAAATGAACTTCCGAAATATGCTCTGGCAGTAAAAAAAAACTGTTTTGACTAACTTTTGCTAATTTTTTCATTTGTTAGGTATGGTGCATCCGGACAACATTGTGCAAGACGATGACGCAGTAGTTCTAGTAGTTGTCAGCGTTAATAACGAGCCGGTTATCGACGTTAATCCTATGATCAATGCGGTTGATGTTCGGCAAGAATTTACAAATGATCGGAGCTTCGGTAGTCGCGAACAATTGATTGTGTGGGTTCGGAACGAAGCTAGTAAACTTGGATTTGGAATTGTTATTTTAAGGTCGGACAACGGAAATAGTAGGCGGAAAGCTTTCGTTGTTTTGAATTGTGAACGAGGTGGGAGTTATGTACAATCAAACCGGGTGCTAAAACACGACGACACGGGATCGAGAAAGTGCGGGTGTCCTTTTAAGTTGCGTGCTACTCGGAGGGTTGATGATTTGTGGCGGTTAACCGTAATTTGTGGAATTCATAATCATGCCTTGGATGTCAAGTTACATGGACATCCAATGGCGTGTCGTTTGTCCCGCGAAGAGAGGAATGTGATATCGGTAACATCGTTGTCTACATTGTCTACATTGATGAGATGCCACTTTTTATGCACAAATATATCGATAACATCGTTGATGTTGGAGGCGACGACAATTGTGGATATCGGGCCGTTGCGGGTTTGCTCGGTAAAGGGGAAAATAATCACACTTTAGTCCGACGGGAACTTATTGCGGAGTTGACTTCGTATCGGGACATCTACGGCCGACTATATGAAAATCAAGAAAACTTTGCGAAAATTCATGATTCACTTGTTCCATCACTTACCGGTATCGCTCCGGTTTCGAAGTGGATGTCATTCCCCGATATGGGTCATCTAATAGCAAGTGCATATGATATTGTATGCGTCGATTTGACGAGGTTTGGACTAAGTGAGACTTTCTTTCCACTTCATAGTCGACCGCCATTGGACGCGTCGGGCCGGATCATATGCATCGGGTATCTACGATCGCGGCACTTCGTCCAAGTGTTTTTGAAACCGGGGTGTCCTATACCGGCTACTTCTTGTCAATGGACGACACATCGTTCAAATGAGGCGGAGACTTGACCGGATCCTTTCGTTTCAAGAATGGCGGAGTTTGAAGAAATGATGAGCCAAGAGCGCGAGCAAAATAGAGAGCGGTCGAAGAACATACATATTTTGGACTTAGGATCCACCGATTGGTTCGGTGAATTTTAGTTTGTTCCGGATCGTTTTTTGTTTGTAATGACCATTTTTGTATGTATTGTTGTTTATCATGTAAAATCGGACCGATTCAATACATATATAATATAAGTATGTTTTATGTCATCTTTGTCTAATTTATGTTTATTGTGAATTCAATTTGTTCAATTTACACAACACACTAAGCAATCAACAAAATGCAAAATTTTGTTCTGTTTCTGCATAATTCGGAAATGAACTTCCGAAATATGCTAGTCTGCCTCCAATTTTTGGAAGTTCATTTCCGAAAAGTCCCCTGAGGCAGGATAAGGTTTGTTGGGCCATCATTGCTCCAATAAGTCTATAAATACAACACACTCTTCTTCATCCTCTTCACACCACAAAACACAAATGACACAAACCTACCCCCACCTAGCATTCGTCTACTTTGAAACCGGCTACCCGATGCCGTTCCAATTTCGCTTCTCGCGCGACACGCCGTTTGCGGAGTTGATAACGTCGCTCAACACGCTTTTGCACTATCACGAGAATCGAAAGGTTGTCAAGCTCGAGTACCGCTCGCCATCGCTTAACGACGAGGGACACATTAAGTTCACACCTTTTGAGATCAAGAACGACGAAGATTTAGCGGTTTTGTGGACAACGTTCGACCGATTTTCTTCGAAGGGCCCGATCGAGTTGGACGTGAAACTTCAAAGATCGGCGGACGACGTTATCAAAATGTTGACTCATCCCCACCTACCCGTGTTTAACAATATGTAACTTTAATCTTATGTAATGTGATCGATGTAATCTTCACCCGATTAAATAAAGCGAATCGTTCTTGTTTTTCATCTTTCTTCTGTCCAGACAATATTTCGGAAGTACATTTCCGCATTCCTCCAAGGGGGGTGAATTCGGAGATGAACTTCCGAAAACACCACATTTTCTGAAAAATAACTTTATTTCGGAGATGCATCTTCGAAATCAATATTTTATATTAAAAAAAAAATACTTTTTCGGAGATACATTTCCGAAAACACATTTTTTTTCAAAAAAAGTACGTTTTCGGAAATGAACTTCCGAAACTAGGGGTATTGTGGTAAATTCACCAGAGGTGGCCAAGAAGGTTAGGAGGTGGGTGAAGAAATTTTCTAATTTTTTACGTATTTATATAGAGTGACACACTTCATCTTAAAAGCCAATTTTATAAGGATGAGTTAGATTAAATTTTAATATGATATCAAAGTCTATTGACTAGATCTTAGACCATCTACTATTTAATTCATGCACCATTGAGTATTGGAAAGATCTCAAATCTCACATTGATTAAAAATAAAACAAAATATATATAAAGTAACATTCCACCTTACAAATTGTAAGGATGACTTAAATCAAATTCAAATAAAACAAATCAATTTTTTTTACAAATTTTAAAGACTTATAATTAAGAAGGAGGTGTCTTAATTTAAAAAAATAGAAAGACCTTACTAAATGGGGAGGGGGTGGGTCGAAGGTGAAGTTTATGGTTGATATGAATAATCATTATTTAGTAAAACTCAAGCTTCAAATAATAGAGATTAAATTTATAACAATTTATTTTTATAATTAAATATTACTATTGTTATTATTATTATTACTATTGTTATTATTATTATTATTTATATTTTCTTCTTTCATTAAAAAGAATATGAGGAGGTGTCACTTTACTTTGCAAAAAGAAATTGAGGTGTCAAGAGAGACCAACATAGCATTACTTGCAAACGGACTCATGTCATCATGATCTTTTCTTAACTACACAACAAAATACAACAAGAAGAAAAAAAACAATAAAAAAAAAAACAAATTGAAATTAAAACAAAAACATTCTAAATAAAACATTTATAAAACAATTCCTTTATTTTCTTATTTCCTTCAAATACTAAAACACTAATATTGTAATTAACACTCTAAATAAAAAATTAACAACTTTCCTAATCCAATCACTAACATAATTTTGAATTATATATATATATATATATATATATATATATATATATATATATATATATATATATATATATATATATATATATATATATATATATATAGTTGTAGTTCTTTCTCTCTGTGTTGTTCTGTTATCACAATCACATAATAAAAGTACTAAACAGTTTATTTTCTGTCCAAACTCCTAAGCTATCTATCTAACCTTTTTCTTCTGTCTCTTCCTTTCTCCTACAACATGCTTTCACCCAATTCCTTTCAATTTCTCAGATCTTCCTTTTCCCTCTAACTTCTTCCAGGTACACATTCCTTCTCAATTCAACCAATTTTTAACGGTTTTTGTTTTCAATTTTATTGGATCCAAATCATGTTTTTTTTGGTTTTTTAATTGGATCAGTGGAAACCCTTTTGCTCAGATTTGATTTTTGGAAACCCTTTGGATTAAAGTTGTTTAATTTGTTGTTATTTGTTAATTTGCAGATGGTTCTGTTTCCTGGAAGAGTTTTGAATCTTGTCGGTGATGAAATTTGGTATGGTAATTGTTTTCCCCCAAAATTATGATTTTTATGTTTATGTGTAATTTGGGATTAATTTTGTTTCTTAAAAAGGAGTGATTTTTATGAATTAGTCAATTTTAGATTCCTAATTAATTGATGGAAATTATTAGTATATAGATAATGGTTGCATATGGATAACTGATTTAGTTAATTGAATAAAAATTTTTTTTTTTTGGTTGTTGTTGTCAAGATTGATTTTTTTCTGTCATTATGTTATGATTATGTTTTTTTTTTTTTTGGATGGGTTAGTGATTGATTGATTCCTTGAGATGTTAAAGAAATTGTGTTTTGGATTGTTGTTTGCAGGAGGATGGGAAGAAAGTGAATAGCTTTCTAAAAATGGATCGGAGGGAAGGAGTGAATGATGGTTTTCCTAGACTTGGACCAAATGATTCGCTTCTCCCTGGTCTGATCGATGATGTCGCGCTCAATTGTCTCGCTTGGGTTAGTAGATCCGATTACGCGTCCCTTTCGTGTATTAATAAAAGGTATAGTAAGCTGATCAATAGTGGTTATTTATATGGATTGAGGAAAGAATTGGGAGTTGTGGAGCATTTGGTTTATTTGGTTTGTGATCCGAGAGGGTGGGTTGCATTTGACCCTAAGATAAGTAGATGGATGGCATTGCCTAAGATACCGTGCGACGAGTGTTTTAACCACGCGGACAAGGAGTCGTTGGCTGTGGGATGTGAACTGTTGGTTTTCGGTAGGGAATTAATGGAGTTTGCGATTTGGAAGTATAGCTTGGTTTGTCGCGGTTGGGTTAAGTGTCAAGAGATGAACCAACCTCGCTGTTTGTTTGGATCTAGTAGCCTTGGTTCAATTGCTATTGTGGCCGGCGGAAGTGATAAATATGGAAATGTTCTAAAGTCTGCTGAGTTGTATGACTCTGCGTCATGTACATGGGAACTTTTACCGAACATGCACACACCGCGTAGATTGTGCTCTAGTTTTTTTATGGACGGCAAATTCTACGTTATTGGTGGAATGTCGAGCACAACCGTTTCGTTAACTTGCGGGGAGGAATATAATCTTTCAACAAAATGTTGGCGGAGAATAGAAGGTATGTATCCATACGTAAATGTCGGTGCTCAAGCACCTCCACTCGTGGCGGTTGTGGATAATCAATTGTACGCAGTTGAGCATCTAACTAACATGGTGAAGAAATACGACAAGGAAAAGAACACTTGGGAAGTATTGGGAAGGCTTCCCGTCCGCGCCGATTCTTCAAACGGTTGGGGCCTTGCTTTCAAGGCTTGTGGAGATAAACTTTTGGTTGTGGGTGGACAAAGAGGTCCAGAAGGTGAAGCTATAGTACTGAATTCATGGTGTCCGAAGACCAGTGTTACGAACGGTACCATAGATTGGCAGGTACTCGGTATGAAGGAGCACGTTGGCGTGTTCGTGTATAATTGTGCTGTTATGGGTTGTTGAGAGAATTGGAAATAATTTTAGATTAACTCAACAGACTTTGCCATGAAGGGTGCTTCGGGTGCTTCCGTATTCCGCCGTCGCTTCATTTACCGAGTTAATTGTTGTTTGGGATAGCTTCCCTACCTGATAATTTAGTGTCTTCTTTTTAACATGGTTTATTTGGATGTATTTCTTACTTTCTTCATGGTCCATAATTTTAAATTTCTTTTGAGATTACTGGGTAGTCTTACACAGAAATGTTCATGTTTTATTTTACTTAGCCAACTATGTAAAACCAATAAATCAAGGAGATTTCATTGTTTAATGCCTGTAGTTTTCTACTTTCTCCATGTAATATGTTTGTTTCTTTGTGTGTGCATTATTCTCAAATTGTTCATCTTACTTAAGTTCATAGGGATTTGGGTTGTTTAAGGTCAAAATATCCTTCAGTCATTAGGGTTGCTGAATAAAAGATAGTCACTAGGGTTGCTGAATAAAAGATCAGTGATCTTGATTTATCCACTGTCTGATCTTAATTCAACGATTGAGATGATTGTCTGATCTTCTGATCTTGTTTCAACAGTTGAGATGACTGTCCGATCTTCTGATCTTGTTTCAACGATTGAGATGACTGTCTGATTGTCTGATCGTGATTCAACGATTGAAATGATTGTCTGATCTTGATTGAACAATTGAGATGATTGTCTAATCATCTGATCTTGATTGAACGAGTGAGATGACTGTCAGATCGTCTAATCTTGATTGAACTATTGGAATGACTGTCAAATCGTCTGATCTTGATTGAACGACTGAGATGGCTGTCTGATCTCAATTCAAAAAATCAAGATAATAGTTTGACCATAATTAAACCAAATCCAATCTATGACCTCATTTGGTTCAAAATTGAAAATTAGATTGCAAGCAAAGTGAAAGAAAAGTTACCAAGTGTTATGAAATAATTTAGTTTGTTATCTTTTGATGTGTTTTTTAAGAAGAGGTCCCCTCAAAGTCTATAATGTATTTGGGTAGCATGTCCATCCATCATCCAGCTGGACTTCCCAAACCAAGGTCTAATTTTTCATATTCCTATTTACATGTGGTATGCACTTTATCTACAAAATGACCTTAAAATGATTTTCTCTTCCTTTAATCAGCAAGATTAACTCAACTGGGACCATTCTTTATTACCCTATAAGTCTCTTTTGTCCTCTGCATTTGCAACCCACTATTTAATGTTTCACAGTTCTTGGTATTATCTTTTATACACACTTATCATCACACCTTGATGTTGTTGAGAGCTCAATAGGTGGTTGAACCTCTTTTTCTTGCCAACCAACAAACGTGGTTTTGTTAATCATGTAAACAAAAGAATCGGTGCTATGTTTACTTTATTTATTCATTTGTTTGTTGCATTTGTATTTTAGTTACACTGTTTTCTTTTTATATAGTTTTCATCATACTGTTACTGTGTTGTTTTCTTTTTTATATATTTTTCATCATACTGTTACTGTGGTGTTTTGTTTTTTTATATATTTTTCATCATACTGTTATTGTGTGACAGTAAGTTAGAGAATTAGATTCATTTTAATGATTGAGAATTGATTCTCACTTTTACTAGAAAGAACTTAAATTAAAAAATTCTGCACTAGTACAGTTTTTTTTTTACAAGTACTAGTATATAAGTTTAATGATAAAAGTTTAATTTTGTAAACAGATTTCACGTAGAAAAATGATAATTAGTATTGACGTCATTAATAGGAATGAGATACTTTGTATTGTACATGATGAAATAGCAGGACCACGCTCTTGGGCAATTCTGCTACTGTATTTTTCAAACTGAGATTGGGCTTTAATATTTGGGCCAAATGAACAAAATGAGTTCAAAAAACTAGGGTTGCTCTTCGCACCTTTAGTGGCGAAGAATCATCCTATAAAAATTCAAAATTGCCCTTCACTAAATTAGAAATATATTTCTGTACGTATTTTATATACATCACATCTCTTTGTAAATGAGTCACACTCTTATTTTGCCACAAGTTAGTCTGGAGATGCATCTCCGTATAATTTATAAAAGTATTCTTCCGTAATTGCTCTTGATTAACCATAAGTTAGTCTGGAGATGCATCTCTGTATAATTTATAGAAGTATTCTTCCGTAATTGCTCTTTAGGCAGCAAAATTTAACATTTGATTTAAGAAATACACTGATGTTATAAGTATTTTGATGTAATAGACCATTTATAAAAAATATACTATCATAATTAATTTGTTATCGATTTATTTAAAAAATACACCTGATGTAATAAGTAAATTGATGTAAAAAGTAATTTATAAAAAGTATACTATCATAATAAATTGGTTAATAATAAAACCATATACTGATATAATAAGATTAAAATATCATATATTTGATTCAATACGGAATTCATAACACAATCAAAATTAAAAAAATTACAAACTATAATACTATCCATAATTCATAATACAAATACTATCAAATACTATAGGTATATATGACCCCTTCTATTCCTTTTATGTCTCATATACTTCAATGTCATATGTGCCTTAGATAGAATGACATTTATAGTTGTCCGCCCAAAAGTGCTATCTAGAAAGTTTTCTTTCTTTATACTCGCTTGCGCAATGGCCTTTATATGACTAAATGCAGGTAACACATCAACAACATGCTCTGCCCTAGCCGGCTCCTCCTCTAATATCTCCTGATGAGGTGATCTAGGTGGATCTCTGTGAGCAACTGATGTCATGTAAGGACGTGACACTCTGAAATATCATTGGATGTAGTCGAATGCATTACACCATTGACGAGGAGTTGCAACTCTTCGTGCTTATCTGATACCACATGATTATAAAAATCATCATACATCACATCAGCATATTTGCGGACTATAGTGGGAGGAGCACGAATGGGTCTCTTAGAACAACCTATAGATATCTGAATTGACACATGACTCGCTCAGGAAGATGTGGATTCATTAGACGTAATCCATAAGTCAACCATTAAGAGTAAAAGGATATGTTATCCAAGGGATGCGTCAAACGGTGTAGTCATCGACGTGTAGCATATATCATCTACTGTAGTGCGCTCAATATACACTCTAAAGGGCCCGTTGCCTGATTCCCTCTAAACGCAATGAATAAGGAAGTACATGACTGATCCTCAGAGTAGACATCAACATATGATCAGTTAGAGATGCGTAGAAAATGATGGAAGATCCATGCCTGAAAAATGGTATATGTCATACCCCAAAATTTGCCCTCTCAGTTTTAAAGAAAAAAATCTTCAAATGCGAAGGACTTTATTTAATTCCCCTCCCCGAAGCCTTGTAATAGCGTAGGACTTTATTTTTTCTGCTTTTACTTTCCGCACCTATAAACTGCTATAAACTGTTTATATGTATGTTAATAGGATTGTATGGCAAGATAAAACTGAACATAGCATAACCCTAATTTTCAGGATTAAATAAATCAATCACTATTGTTTCACACACTCACCTTTAGGGTAACTCCTCTTATGCTGCCTTCAAATAATAGTCAAGTCCATCAGATGTAGGGATACCTTAGCCCACTGCCTACGAATAAAAATCATCATAAAAAGATCATAGTCCCGTCGAGTTGCCTACGATTAACATGATCTTGTCCCTCGAGTTGCCTTCGACTAAATGATGATAGTCCCTTTCGATTGCTAAGGTATCCTTACTTGTTGCCTTTATGACTATTCTCATCAATTCCTAAGACTTCCTACCCTCCTTATGGTATGGATAGCCTTATGGAAATACGATGACCCTCGATGCCCCTTTTACATCCAATGAAAGGACTACCTGCGTAACAATTGGTATGGATAGCCCTTTCAAACGAAAGACTTAAAGAACAAGAAAGACGAATTTAGGGTAGGTAGCTCTTAACTGCTTGCTCACAATTAATCCAAAATTCAAAAATGCTTTTCACACCTCTATTCAAAACGATTTCAAAGGCTACACTTATTTATAAGTTAAAGTCCATTTTCAAAATCTTTTCTATACACACACTACACTTCTTTTCAAACAAATCAAACAATTCAAAAGTGAGCTAAGCAATTAAGAGTCTATGGATAACCATGGATACAAAGGGTGCTTACACCTTCCCTTTGTATAACCTACCCCCCGAACTCAAAATCTTTCAAAGGTCTTTTCTGTTCTTTTTGCCTTTTCAAATTGGATAAAATAAAAGTCGGTGGCGACTCTTGCTATCCGCAACATTTTTAAAAGTCAGTTCTCCCACCGTATTATAGTATAGATAAAATATTAGTAATGGAATATCACAAATGTTATAAAAATGGTACAATAACAATAAAGGTGAAAATATATTACTATAAATAACACACAACTTGTTGTCATTTGTATGGTCTTCCAAAGACAACCTTCAGCTTTCTAAGAGGTACCCAGTTGTACTCATGAATCCGTACAGATATGGACATATCGATGTAATAAATTAAGTATCTACGGTAAATATATAGACATAATAAGTCCTTTTGTCCACATATATGGACATGCCAACCAAATACATGAGGTATAACCTCAATGCACATGTTATATGATGCATAACCTATCCATCATCACCATCTACCTCTACTGCTGCAACTAGGTGGTGTATATGCAGATTCTCCATAAATGCAAATTTAGTATGACACCTTTTGGTGTCTTCCAGCTTCTTTAGGGAATCCTCTAAGTCAGTTCCCAAACACTACACCATCATCTCCAATGGTCTAGGTCTGATAATTTTGGAGTGGTCTAATGAAATTTCCCTGATTGAAAGATGCAGTAGGGATGACACATCATCAAGTGTGATGGACATCTCACAATAAAAAAGATGAAAAGACGACATCTTTGAGTTCCATCTCTCAATGAAAACGGACAACATACCATGGTTAATAATAATATAACTGGCCATACCTAAATCTTGGAGCCTAGATAACCGCGTCACATCATGAAATAATTGCTCCTCAAGCTGTTATATTTTTGCTATCTTCCTACCATGGCTGATGAATTTTAAATCATCACAGACTGTAAAAAATCATCGTTAAAAATTTAAATACAATAACATGCATTTCAAAGAATAAATACAGATAAATTTTACCTCCCTGTCCTACACGTGCCTAGCAGCATGGTTTGTATACAAAGGTAGTAGTGAAATGTCATAAGAGTCTCCTCCAAATTGCTCAATAACGACACCATAAACGACAACATTAGCAATAGGTGCATCAACCTGGACTACCGAGGCTTCCGTGGAAGCTGAATGTGACACTTACCTTCGGGAAGACGAAACCAGAGACATCTAAACCTTAAAATTAGACACTTTCACATCAAATGAACTGGAACCAATAAGTGATCGCAAGGGTCAGACTCTCTCCCTACGAACTGATGCATGTCAAGACACTTTACCGTGCCTTAATTGTTCTTGGTTATCAACCATCTTATATATAATTAAACTAGACAAGACAAAACAGAGAAAAATTAAACCTAGATGAAAGACATCAAAATAAAACAAATGCAGAAATAATACGAAAGTACACTTATGTATTTCTGAAAAATCAAATTCATAAAAAATACAGTGCCCTTCCGTAGTTTCTCGAAACATGGAAAACACAAATGGCAGAAAACAAGGAAAACAAAAAAAGACAGAAAACACATGGCT
Organism: Vicia villosa; assembly: GCF_029867415.1. NCBI lineage: Eukaryota > Viridiplantae > Streptophyta > Magnoliopsida > Fabales > Fabaceae > Vicia > Vicia villosa. Next base: position 214,288,013 of record NC_081181.1, read on the forward strand.
CGATAAACTACCTAATAATGAGTGTAACTACCTATATAAAAATACTTCTTAAACAACCTAATGTACCTATTTTTTAATGCATGAAGACAAAATAAAATTTAAAATAGGGGAGTGGAAAAAACATATCAAATGTGTAGTTGAAGTTGAAGCACTTTGATTGAATGGATGTTGAGATGTAATTAATAAACTACTTGAATTGAATAAAGTAGAAAAGAACACTTGGATTGACAAAGCTCTCGGGGGTATTATAGAGGTGATTGTAATTTGGTATGTTTTGCTTAAAAGAAGTGATTGTAATTTGGTATATTTTGCTTAAAATGAATAAGGGGGAAGGTCTGATGTGTATTTAACTTAAATCTCGTCCGAAAGTATATTTTTGTATTAATTACGAAAATATATCTCCGTATTTATTTTTGGCAAAATAAGAGTGAGACTCACGTACAAATTGATGGGTGCGTTTGAAAAATGTATCTTCGAATCATAGGAATATTTTTGTTTTTCACAGAGGTGCATGTATACCACTAAAAATATCAAGTGTTATGCCAAAAAAATAAAATTCAATGTTTTTAAGAAAAGCAACATTTATTATCTATCTTGATTTCTTAAAACCCGAAAGTTCAGACAAAACATTCATTTTGGTCCCTTAACTATACCTTAAGTTTAGATTGGTCCCTTGATTTTTTTCGTGTCACCTTGATTCCTTAATTTTTAAAATGTTTCATTTTAATCTATTTTGTCTAATTAGAGACGAAAAAACTTGGAAATCGGTTGCTAAATCCATCTCTAATTAGATAAAAAGGATTAAAATAAAATATTTTAAAAATTAAGGGACCAGGAGACAAAAAAAAATCAAAGAACCAATTTAAGCCTAAAGATATAATTAATGGACCAAAATAAATATTTTATTTTAAAAAAAACATATAGTTTTTTATTTTAATTTTATATATTGGAATTACCCATCCAGAGGACAAAACAATTGTATTTTTTCTTTTCTTACGGTCAACAATTTTAATTATTTTCACCTATATAATAAAGTTTATGCGAGCTTTCATGTTTTTTCTTCATTCATTAACAATCTTTTTTATACACATAATATAATATAAAATGACCCGATTAAAAATTGCATAATAATATAATAATGGAGTGATAAATTATTTTATCAATTGTAAATGTTGTATTAGCATTTTATATATTTGATATTTAATAATATATATATATATATATATATATATATATATATATATATATATATATATATATATATATATATATATATATATATATATATATATATATATATATATATATATATATATATATATATATATATATATATATATATATATATATATATGGGGACGACTCAAGTGAGAACACTTGATTATTATGAGAAATGAGAACAGTGAATCACGACCATTAAATTTGGATTTTGTTGATTTTAATGGACAGGATTGGTTTCTCTTTTTATGATTATGAGAAATGAGAACAGTGAATCACGACCATTAAATTTGGATTTTGTTGATTTTAATGAACTGAATTGGTTTCTCTTTCTATGTTTTAATTAAATTAGATATTAAGGATCATAGAAGGAGAAACCAATCCAGTCCATTAAAATCAACAAAATCCAAATTTAATGGTCGTGATTCACTGTTCTCATTTCTCATAATAACTCAGTGTTCTTACTTGAGTCGTCCCCATATATATATATATATATATATATATATATATATATATATATATATATATATATATATATATATATAGGGAGCGTATCCGGTGAGAACTGATATCTTTTATAAGAAACGAGAACTATCAATATCAACCATTTAATTTAATTAACGCTTAAGATTTAATAATTCCATATAAAGAGGATTGTATTGAATCTTTTCTATAATATATAATATTTAAAATTTTCATAAAAATAAAATCTTTCTAAAAATATTTTTCAATATATAGATTTAATTTTACCACTAACATATAAATTTTAATTTTTTTCATGATATCTATTACCATTTTTTGTAAACTATCGTCATCCGTTATAACTATTGCAAAATAAAATCATATTTTTTATTGTTATGAAACTCTGTTATTATTTATTTTACTTAAATATACATGTCTAAAATATATAATTTTTTTGCTATTATTATTTATTGAATTGTTACGTAGTTCCAAATATTATTATTTACTAAAAAAAATCATATACTATATTTTTGTTGTATTGTTAAGAATTTATTTTGATATTTTAATTTGGATTATTTATTTCTTAAAAAATTATATTTTATTTATTTTAAATAAATTATTATTATTATTATTATTATTATTATTATTATTATTGTATTTAAATAATTGTGGCCTCTTTTGAATATTGGCAAACTAGAAATTTTAATCTTATTATTTATATAATTTTTTTATATAAAATTATTATACATATTGAAAAATATTTTCATTCTTGCAATAATAATAATTTTATATTGAAAAAATTGAATAAATAATAAGATTAAACATTAAAATTTACTAATAGTTAAGAGGGTCGCAATTATTAAATTATTATAACAATAGTATAAATTGTGACCCCTCTTACCTAAAGTTTGTAAAATATTAACAATTATTAAAATATTAACAATAGTATATATTAGGTGAATTATTAATTTAAAATATATATTAACAATGTATGATAATTACATATAAAAAAATTAAATAAATAATAAGACTAAAATTTCTAGTTTGCCAATATCCAAAAGAGGCCACAATTATTAAATATTATAATATTAATAATAAAATTTATTTAAAATAGTCACCATGGTAAAAATTGTAAGAAAAAAATATAATTTTTTAAGAAATAAATAATTCAAATTAAAATATCAAAATAAATTCTTAACAATACAACAAAAATATAGTATATGATTTTTTTTAGTAAATAATAATATTTGGAACTCCCTAACAATTCAATAAATAATAATAACAAAACAAATTATATATTTTAGACATGTATATTTAAGTAAAATAAATAATAACAGAGTTTCGTAACAATAAAAAATATAATTTTATTTTGCAATAGTTATAAAGGATGACGGTAGTTTAAAAAAATTGTAATAGATATCATGAAAAAATTAAAATTTATATGTTAGTATATATATATATATATATATATATATATATATATATATATATATATATATATATATATATATATATATATATATATATATATATATATATGGTATTTAAATTACAAAATATCCATTCTCAGTGAGAACAACAAGTGGTCAGTGCCATTGTTAGAGACACTTCAAGGGGTCAACGAGGTAGCATATTACACTTAAGATACATTTTGTGAGATAATTATGAGAATTGATGCAAACAAATGAAGATTTTATTCAAGTGTCAAGGTCTTTGGGTTCTTGTAAAGGATGAAGTAGAAGAGTTTGAAGAAGACGCTTCAGAAGAAGAAAAAGAAGAACACGAAGAATTGGAGAAGAGTTATAAAGCACTCTTCATAATTCATCAATATCTGAGTCTAGACAACTTCGAAAAGGTTAGTGATTCCGAATCTGCAAAAAAAGCTTGGAAGATTCTTGAAAACTCTTTTGAAGGTGCAAAGAAGGTGAAAGGGGCGAGGTTACAAACTCACAAAAAGAACGAGTGAATTGCTTCAGATGGAAGATAGCGAAAGTATAACAGTCATGACCTCTCAGGACGAGCTCTTAATTATTAGGGCCCATTCTCCTAAAAACCGGAGTGCAAATAAAAAAGAAATTACAAAACATCCTTAAAAAAAATTATCTATATTTTTTGAAAAATAATTTTTATATTTTTAATTTAACACGTTTAGTTTGTTATATACATTAGATAATCTAAGTAAATATAAGATATATATTATTATTGTATAAAATTATTACTTTAAAAAACTAAAATTATCCATGAATAAATTTTAGTTTTTAAATTAATAATTTTATACGATAATAATATATATATATATATATATATATATATATATATATATATATATATATATATATATATATATATATATATATATATATATATATATATATATATATATATATATATATATATATATATATATATATATATATATATATATATATATATATATATATATATATATATATATATATATATATATATATATCATATATTTATTTAGATGATCATATATATATATATATATATATATATATATATATATATATATATATATATATATATATTTATTTGTTTAAAATTTAAAAAAAATGATTTTATTTTTAAAATTTTAAATAATTTATTTATATATTTTAAAATTCTTTTATCTATGGATGGATGCTAAATGTATCACTCAGGAGTGCATAGTACAAAAACGAATTTAAAGATTGGTAGTAGAAAATTTCAAGTTTTGAGTGGGTGCATGTGCTCAGTCTTAACATAATGTTGTTCTGTGCCTAATTATTAGCCCTAGTATACAAGCATTATTGAATTTATTGATTTGGAACCTTGTGTTTGGATTATACCCACTTAATGACTTATGCCTACACAACTCTACTAAATCATGACTCATGAGAGACTAAAACGACATAAATTCTAACACAACACAATTTCCTATATCTCATTCAAAATCATGTATTTTGGTAACCACAAACCTAGCTTACAAAAATAAGGTTGGAGAAAATAAGTAGAGAAATAGGCTAAAGGGAGAGGTGGGACAAGGTCTTTTAGTCCCCATGTTTTATAACTTCATTTGAGGGTTATGAGATTTTTATGATTTGTTAATTACTAAGCATTCTTTGTATAAAAACAAGGTAAATTCTTTGGTACCCATGAATTCAAGTTAGGTACGATACTTTTAGTGAAAACTATTATTAAATGTTAATTTATTTTAAAATAAATTAAAATAAATAAGTGATATAGCATGAAATTATAGCATTTGATTGGTTGAGGGTATCAGCACCCATCTAAACTAAAAGGTACCAGAATGTTCACTTAAAAACAATTGTTAAAATAAAAAGGTCTAATGCAAAGTTTAATGTGTGGAAGAAGTTTTTTTAAACAACAAAGTTCGAAAACAAAGTTCTTAAATTATTACTCCCTCCGTTCCTTTTTAAGTGTCGTTTTAGCAAAAAGCTCTTCAACCAAGATAGTGGATTATTAGAGTTACTTTTTCTATTATACCCTTATTTATTTTTCTCTTTCTAAATAAATTCAATCATACACTCTCTTTTTCCAATAACTAATTGAAAATTTTGAGGTGGAGTTATTGAAAAAATAAGGGTATAAATGACAAATTATAACATTAAATTATAAAACGACACTTAAATAGGAACAAAAAAATTCATCTAAAACGACACTTAAAAAGGAACGGAGGGAGTATCATTTTAAAGTTGTATGTTCGTGTTTGTTTAAAAAAAAAGTTACATGTTCATGAATTATGCAAATTCATCATCGTCTACGACTTCTAAAGTTATTTAACATTGTTGGAACACGAGGTTGAAGATGAAGAAGATGATAGCTGGAGAGAAAGAAAAGAGAGAAATTGTAACTAAACTTTCACTCAATTGTAAAATAGTTACAAAGAATTATTATATTCTATTTCATTACAAAGCAAAAAATGCAATATATACTAAATCCATATTGGGCCAACTAGCTAAAGCCCAACACATGACTCAAAAACAAACTAACAACTAACACTGAATGTGCAATTACACTTCAACATCATCCCTTAATTCATATTCAGAGTTAAAATCAACAACACCAATTTCATTCCTCAAATTGATGAATTGTTCAATCTTGAGAGTTTTAGTCAGCACATCTGCAAGTTGCCTCTGGGTGCTACAATGCACATTTTCTAGTACTCCATTATGAACTTAATTTCTCAGAAAGTGAAACTTCGTGTTAATGTGCTTGCTTCTCCCATGCACCACTAGGTTCTGGCAAGGCTTATAACCGATTTGTTGTCTATCATCAGCTTCACAGGCTTGCTCACCTTGATCTTCAAATCTTGCAACAAATTCATCAGCTAAACAGCTTGACACGCAGACAAAGCACCTGCAATGTACTCATCTTCACAAGTTGACAAGGCAATTCCACATGTTGCTTCTTGGAGCACCAAGAAATGAGACTTCCTAGATATTTTAAAAAATATCCAAAAGTACTTCTTATGTAAACTCTATCACCACACCAGTCAGAGTCTGAGTAGCACATCACTTCAGACTCATATTCAGCCCCAAAAGGGAACAATACTCCAAACTTCAGAGTCTCCTTAATATACCTCGGAATCTTAACTGCAACTTGGTAATGTGACCACTTTGGTTTAATCATAAACCTACCCACGATTCCAACTGCGTAGTAAATGTCACGTTTGATATTACAGAGATATATCAGCGAGCCAACCAACTGTTTAAAATTTATAGCATCTACATTATCACCGTCGGCATCAGAATCTAAATTAGGATTCAAGTTCATACTTTAGCTGATGCGAAATGATACTCTTCTCAGCGTATAAAATCTCAATCCCTAGAAAACTTTACCGTATTTCCTAAATCAGTCATCACAAACTCATTCATCAGCACCTTCTTGAACTTGACTATCTCATCAGAAAAACTTTCAGTCAGCAATATGTCATCAACATAAAGACATAACATCATCATATTGCCTTCAAGAGTATGCTGAACAAAACACCATATTCCATCTCACAATTTTGAAACCCCTGTTTCTTAAAAAACGAATCAATCTTAAAATTCCAAGCTCTAGGAGCTTGCTTCAATCCATATAAAGCATTATGCAACTTGTATACCATCCCTTCCCGATTCTTTTTTACAAATCCATGAGGTTATGACACAAAGCTTATTCTTGTAAAGGACCGTTCAGAAATGCATATTTAACATCCAGATATATCATAGGCCAATTTTTGTTAGTAGCTATAACTATCACCAACTTGATATTTTCATGTATAGCTACAAGTGCAAGCACCTCAAAGTAATTTATCTCGTGTTTCTGAATAAAACCTCTAGCTACTAATCTTTCTTTGTGTTTTCCAATTGATCTATCTGGCTTCAACTTCACCTTGAAAACCCATATGACGCTGATGGCTTTCTTCTCCTTTGGAAGCTCAGCCAATTCCCAACTCTAATTTTTTCTATAGCCTCAAGTTCTTCTTTCATAGCTTTCAGCCTGACTTTCTTCTTGAGTGCTTCTTCTATATTCCCAGGTTCAGAGTCTACTAACATGGCATAGTGAATGACTTTGCCTTTAGAGTATATTTCAATATCGCGTAACATGTCAAACTCTACAAACCTTTTGGGTAATTGTCTCATACCCCGTGGTCTCTGAACTTGTTATGAATCTTCTACACAACCTGGAACAGTGTCAGCTTCTGGAACTCATTTAGAAATAATACCTTCAGAAACATGATCACCTCCAGAAGTTTGACCCCTAGAGTCAGGACCACCTTCAAAGTCTGGATCACCTTTAGAGTATGAATCACTTCTAGAGTCTCCATCAGAGCCACCTTCAGACTCTGATTTACCTTTACATTCAAAATCATTTTCAGCTTCAGAATCATCTTTAGACGTTGAGTCATCTTCAGAAACAACTTCAAACTTCATTCAGAAGCACCTCCAACTCTAGAGGCAAGATTAGACGTGTTCCAATCCCAAGTTTCCGATTCTTTCATTATGACATCTCTGTTGAATTCCACCTTCTTAGAGATTGGACAATAAATCTTAAAAGCACATGTACTATGGTACCCCACCAATAACATCATTTTGCTTCTATCATCCAACTTATTTCTAGTAGCACCTGGAACATGTCTATAGCAAACATAACCAAATACCTAAGGTGACTCACACTTTTCTTATATCCAATCCATTTTGTAAGAACAATATTTGGTTTTGCATCCGGCCTTATATTTTGATGATAACATTACATGATATCTTAGAGAACAATTTAGTACTCTAATTGTTTCGGTCTAGTGTGTAGCTTTTTCTAATAGGTTCTGACTTTGAAGAAAATTCGTGTGACCTCATCAGGTTCTTAACTTAACACACTCTAACTCTGGAAGAAACCAGCGTTATTTACAAAGACTTAGTCAAGTTTTAGAATGCTTCTATAACAACGGTTTTGGTGAACGTTAGTGATAGAGCTTTTGATCGTGACTATTATGGAAGAGCTACTGAAGTATCATTTGGCTCTATGTTTATGTTGTCCATGTTTAGAAGATTTTGAAATTAAACAAGATTCTGGAAGAACCGGTTCTAAAGATTTCGAAGATAAAGTTTTCTGAAAACCAAGTGCTGAAGACTCTAAAGACTTTGGCTTTGAAGATTCAAATTTTGGTCCTTCTAAGCATGTTTCATCATCAACTATCAGAAGCCTTTGAAAATTAGAACATAATACCAAAATTGATTTACGTGAGAAAATAGTACGAGGTATATATGTTACCACTACCCGGATAAGGTGGCGCAAGGACTGTACTATTGTACTATGTTGTCGATCACTCCCTCATTGACTGTTATGGACAAAACAACTAGAATTGAGTATTCCATTTCTACCTTTCAACAAACTTCTTTTTGCCTATGAAAGGAAGACTTGGAAGATTGAAGAAGGTGTTGATCATTATACAAAACTTACGCTGAAACGCTGCACAAGTCTCTCTAATTCATTCTTTGTATAGTTTTGTAAAGCAAGTGAACTTTTGTTCGTTAACTTGCAGCAAATAAGCTTTTTTTATATACTTGCTCTAACTTGCAGCAAATAAGCTTTGTAAACACAACCTTTGTAATTCAACTTGTGAGTTGATTGTTCCTTGAGAGACTAGGTTATAGTCAGATTTCTCAAGATTGACATTAACAATTAGTCTTTGTGGCTTGCAACATTGACAATTGGTCTTTGTTGTGGTTTTTGTAATCAGTTCGGCTATAGTGGATTAAGTCTTTGTTGAGAAGGAAAAATCACCTTGACGGGTGAACTGAATTAACTTTGTTAACAGTGAACCAAAATAAAAATAATTGTGTCAATTATTTTTGTTTTTGTGTTCTTTATTTTTGATTTGGAAAGAATTTTTTTTTAAACCTTGAAACTCAATTCAAACTCCTTTTATAATCTACTGATTACAGAATAACTCAAAATATTTAATGTACGTCCAATGACATTCAACGAAACATCACGCTACACTCAAATTAGTAAAGGGAAGATAGAGACCATTCATAATAAACAAAGCTTTATGTACAAAGAAGAAATCCAAATTTTCCCTACTACCATTACCAAAGCAACTTGTCACACTAATTATACTATCCACATGAAGATCTTGAGAGTGATACTCATCCATGAGGATGGACTTAGCGGAATCCAATGTTCTCACATAAGTCTCATTCACACACACACAAAAAATACTTTTCTCTTCTACCCAACCATACTTAAATAAATCTCTATTGCAAAGCTTTTTTGTTGGTTCATACAAAAGTATATGAGGTCTCATAAATGGTGGAAATGAAATGGAAAATGAATAAAAATTGTTGATGACAACTCTACATCAATGTTTATGAACAAACCATATTCACTTATGTGAAATGCTATGCTTACACAAAACTTTACACTACACCGTATAAAGTGTCTTGTTTCATAATTTTTTAATATTTTATTTATATCTTGAAACATGTACTTGTACAAGATTTGAAAACCATACTCACATAACAAAATACGGTGTAAGATTATGGTCTCAAATTTGGTGTCATTGTAGCAAGTAGCAACCCTCTTCACTTATTGATATTAAACAATATCAAGTAAAATAAATAAGTCTAACAGTCTTTTTATTACACAAAAAATAAATAATGGTCTCGTCATAACGTTAGTAAATCAACGCCACACACATATGTTGTGAAAAATATCATGAGCGCATGCAATAAAAATGACGTGTAATTCATCACAACACTTAGACTTTCACTTCATTCCTCAACATCAAATATAAGGAGTAGGGGCCGGCCCTGTGCATGGTTCCAAATTTTAGGAGGCCCAAAATTTTTAAAAGGTCTAATTTTTTTCATAAATATTAATCAAAATAAATAAAATGTTATAATAAAAATATAATAAATCAAAAAAATACTATAATAAAAACTCAATACATACAAAAATTGAGATACATCAAAACACAAAATAATTATAATTAAATATATTATTGATTAATACATAAATGTAATTTTTATGTCTATTTTTTAATTATTATAATTGTATTTATTTTTTAAATTTGGGCCAATTATTAAAATTAGAACAGGGCCTCTGCATTGATTGGGCCGGCCCTGATAAGGAGTCACATATATTCCAAATCAATGCTACACCTTAACTTAAAAAAATATCATCGCAATTTTTGGCATAAAAATAATTAATATTATATAAATAGAAATGACATGCCTAATCTTAGCCAGATTTAATTGAAGGTTTAATTATAAGTTTACTTTCCTATTTTATCTGATTCAAGGCACTAATTTTCCTATTTTAAATTCAAGGGTTAATAGTAATTCAACCCGTGTAATGTTAGTGAATTTTGCTTTTCCCCCTCCCTACCTTTTGACAACGCAAAAAAAAACGTTGCCAAAACCTGCCTTTGGCAACGGTGGGGGATAAACCGAAACACGCTCATATTACAGGGGTAAATTACTATTAACCCTAAATTCAAATGATCTTGACTCTCTTCTCTGCATTTTTACTCTTAAAAGTGATGACATGTTAGTTTTTAAATTAAGTGTCATTTGTGAAACGTGACAAATCATCATATACGATCCTTTGTGAAATTTTAAAGATAAAAAATATAAGTTCAAAGTCATTAAATTAATTTCGAGTGCAAAAAGTGATAATAAAACCAAAACATATTTTTGGGAAATTTACTGATAAATTTTATAAGTTACGCATAATCAAAAAATGGACATATCATCAATATGCTTGAACCTTGAGCTCAACAATGATTCGGTGAACATACCAACTGGATTCTCTTTCCAGGCCAAATTTTGAACCTGAATCTCGTTTGACTCTACCATATCCCTTATAAAGTGTAATTATATGTCAATGTGTTTTATCCTCTCAAGATAAGCTTGACGGTTGACCAATTGAATGCAACTTTGATTATCACAATTTATATGTACACGTTCTTGATTAATCTCTAACTTTTCAATCATGTCTCTAAGATATATGGCTTTATTGACCCCTTCAACAAGGGTAATATATTTTATTTGAGTAGTAGATAATGCGAGCATTGATTGTTGATTTTCCTTCCAGATTGTAGCTACCTCAAAGAACATAAATACAAAACTTTATAGGGATTTTATAGTGCCCACATTACCTGCATAGTCTAAATCGACAAAACCCTCCAAAGTGCCTTCCTCTTGAGTTGACTATGTGTACTTTAAACAACCTTTGGATAACCATTCAAATACCTTAGCACCCACTTCAAAACTTCTCAATGAACCTAACTAGGATTTTTCATAACCCGACTTATTGTGTTCATTGTATATGCTAAGTCTGGTCTACTACAAATCATACCATACATAATACTTACAAACCCACCTGCATAGGAAGTACTCTTCATCATCTTCTTTGCTTCCTTATTTTTAGGATATTACTTAATTGAGAGCATCATGTGATGACCCATATGGATTTTGACAGTTTAACATCTTGTATTATAAATCGCTATACCAATTTCTTCAAGTAACTAGATTAATATAATAAAATTCCACTCTTCTTGTTACTCCTCATGATAACCATACCCATGATTCTTTTATCTTCACTAAGATTTTTCATCTCAAACTCATCATTCAAGATCTCTTTGAGCTTACTGATCTATATCTTTCTAGAGTTTGCCATCAAAATATTATCAATATATAGAAAGATGTAGAGAATGACATTTATTATTCCTCTTCATTATGTATACAAAAATGTCACACTTATTATATATTTAATAAGAAAATTATCAAATCGATGATACCACTGCCTTCATATTTGTTCCAGCTTGTACACATATTTATTCATTAAGCACACCTTATCCTTATCTTCTACAAAATCTTCAGGTTGTTCTATGTAGACTGTCTCTTCAAGGTATCTATGTAAGAAAGATGTTTTTACATCCACCTGTTCCAACTCAAGATTGTATTGATTTGCAATTGCCATAAGTACTCTTATAGAACAAATTTTTTTTACAGGTGAAAAAAATTCATTGTAACCAATCCCTTCCACTTGAGTAAAAACTTTCGCTATAGGTCTTTCCTTAAACTTTGGTTATTAAATTCTTGGAATACCTTCTTTCTTCTTGAAGATCCATTTGCTTCCAACTACCATTATTTTAGGTAGTCTCACAAGCTCCCAAATATGATTCTTCATCACTGAATTTATATCATAATTTACCGTCATCAACCATCATTGACTATCTTTTATTTTGAATGATTCTCTAAAGGTCTTAGGTTTTGAGTCTTACAACTCTTTAGCCAGATTTAAATAATAACAACTAATATCAACATAACCGTACCTTTGAGGTGGTACAATCTCACTCCAAACTCTGTCACAAGTCAATTGATAATTATGAGACATTATATGTTTTCACTTTAATAATACATGAAACAAGAATCTTACCTACCTCCTCGTCTATAGTCCTACTAGTTGGAACCTCCACTTTAAACTAAGTGTTTTCCACCATAGTTTTTTATTCTTTAACCTCCAAGTTTTTTCACTTCATCCCCATATGGGTATCATCAAAAGTAACATTCCTGCTTATGATAAATTTTGAACCTCCAAAATCCATCTTCCATGGTCTGTAACCATTAACCCCTTTAAGATAACCAATGAAGGCATATTTCACAACCTTAGCATCAAGTTTATCTTGTTTAATATGAGCAAACTCAAAATCTCCGAGAATCTTCAAAATTTAGTAGTCTACCGGTCTCCTAGTACCAACTTCCATAAGTGTCTTGAAGTTTATTCTCGTGAATGGACATTTGTTAACCAAGTAAGGTTGAAGCAATAACTTCAATCCCTCCTAAGAAACTCTTTGGTAACCTAGTTCCCACCAATATGAACCCCACTCTCTCCAAAATGGTTCTATTAAGGGGTTTTGCTAAGCCAATTTGTTGAGGTGTGCTAGCAACACTTTTATGCCTCATGATAACATGTTTCCTGCAAAAATCATTAAAATGCTTTAAAACAAACTCTAGACTTTTCATAGGTGTCACTTTTACTTTTCATAATATATACCCATAATCTTATACAAAAAATAATTTATAATAGAGATGAAATAGAATATACCCCATTGAGTTGCCACCCTTGTCGGGTCCCATACATATGAGTGACCTTTCTTAAAAGGTCTACTAAAATTTTGCACACTACTCTGAAACTCTACTAGAATGTAATTATTAAAAAATTCTTGTTTGTTTAATTTCTCACTCCCTAAAAAAACTTGTTTATCAAGTTCAACTTAATCTCTTTCACTAACATGTCATAATCTAAAATGCCACAATTAGATTTATCTAGAAGGTCTTGACTAGTTGTTGATTCATGACCAATAACAGTAAAACCATCCGAAATAAATAACCCACACATTTTCGACCCTTTTATACATTATCAATGCAACATGTAAAATTTTCAACACTCCATGTTAAATTCTAGTGCAGTAGCCTAGATCATCAAATATGCTTATGAACAAAAAGATTCACTTAAGTTTGGGACCATACCACACATTGCATAGAAAAAACTCAAGCTCATCCAACATTTCCAGTCTTACTGTACCAATACCATGAACTTTTCAACCCTTATTGTTTTCGAGTTCAACGACTTCACCTTTTTTAACCTTAAAAGTTTCAACATATCCTTTCCTTGGACACATGCTGTAACTAAGCGAACTGACTTTTATTTTTGTAAGCAACCAATGTTGCGGTGAGCAAGAGTCGCCACCGACTTTTATTTTGTCCAATAACTCGGAAGGGCAAAAAGAACAGAAAAAGACCCTTTTTAAAAGAAACGGGCTCGGGGGGTAGATTATGAAAAAGGAATGTGTTAACATCCTTTTCATCCGTAGTTATCTACGGGCTCTTAATTTGCTTAGCTCATGCTTGTTTGTTTTGAAAGATGTGTAAGATCTTTAACTTAAAAGCGTAGCCTTAGTTTTTGAAAAGAGATGTGCGAAAAGATATTTTGTTTGAGCTAAGCATATTAAGAGCACTACCCTGTTTTAGTCTTTTTCTATGCTTTTTACTCTTCTAAGAGAAACAGGGCTATCCTTACCATTTGGGGTAGGTAGTCCTATTGATTGGACATGCGGGACAATCGAAGGGTCATCAGAGGTCGTTGAAGGCAACAGGTAGAGGTACCTTTAGCAAATTCGAAGGGACGATCGTCACTTTTTCGTAGGCAACAGTCGAGGGTCATCGAGGGACTTAGTGACGATTTTATATTGAGGGACCTTTGCTAATGGGCACCTCTACATTTCGAGGGACATGACCTTATATTCGAAGGCAACCAAAGAGGGGCGTACCCTAAGGGTGAGTGAGTGCAAGTGTATTGTATTCAGTTATTTTATTCTGAGTTAGTGAGCTATGTCCAGTTATTATTTTGCCATACAATCCTAAAACATACATCTAACAGTTATAGCAGATAAATATGGTGCGGAAAGTAAATGGCGGAAACTAAATCCTACGCTATTACATGGCTTCGGGGTAAGGATTACAATTTATCAAATTGGGAGTAGGAATTATTACAAACCCAAATAAAATTTAAAGTGAAAATAAAATATGTACGAAAATTAACAAGCTATAAAAGGAATTCGCGAATGTCCAACATAGTCTAAAGACTCGAGATAGTACCTCACAAAAAAATAAAAAAAATATATATTAGTACGGATATTAATAAATATTAATTACAATTAACAGAACTGAGAAAAGTAAATACCTAATTAAATATTTTTGGTGTTTTATATTGCTATCTAGCCTAATTAATTTTAAAAAAAAAATCATTAAGCTAATTACTAAAAATAATTTGATAACTAATTAAGAATTACAATTGAACAAACATTATATAAAAATAAAATAAAATAAAAAAGTTAGGAGATTAGGAAGTGTTAAGAATAGTTGAAGGTGGTATCATCGTAACTCCCAGATTCCATTTGCAGACTCCCCTTTGTCACTATTTTGCTGACTGTGTCCTACGTGACGCTGACTGTGTCCTACGTGGCTTTTTTTAAATATTTTTTATTTATTTTATTTCTGATAATGTCCCAGGTGGCTTTTTTTTATATTTTTTATTTATTTTATTTATGATTTGGCAAATTATTTATTATTATTTTAAGTTTGTAAAATTTAATAAGTTGTTTTTTTCCCAAAATTTTGCAAGCAGTGGGTATCGAACCCATGTCTTCAATATTAAAGACATAGGAAACATCCACTAGGCCAACTGATTTTTTCTAACTTTAATATATATATATAGTTTTTTCCAACATTTTTTTATAATATAGTTTCAGTAATATATATAGTTTTTTTTAACGTTAATATATATAGTTAATAAGCAACATTTTTTTTAACGTTAATATATATAGTTTCAGTAATATAATATTTGTTCTAACGTTAACATTTTTTTTTATAATATATATATATATATATATATATATATATATATATATATATATATATATATATATATATATATATATATATATATATTGACGTTTTAATAAATTATATTTTATATTTTATAATTTTAAACTAACTAACATTTTATTTATAAACTAACATTTTTTATAAATTAATAAATTGCATGATTTTGAATAATTAAATTTATGAACTAACATAATTTATTATTATATTAATGTTTTATTATAGTGTAGATATTAACATTTTTAAAAATGATATGTATAAAAAATAAGTATATAAAATAATTATATACTGAGTAAATAATTATATACTGAGTAGTTTATAAAAAATTATATGTTTAAAAAATACAATATAAAAAAAAAGATATATAAAAAAAACATTATAAAAAAACGTTATAAAAAAAACGTTATAAAAAAAATTATAAAAAAAATGTTATAAAAAAAATTATAAAAAAAAACATTATAAAAAAACGTTATAAAAAAAACGTTAATTACATATAAAACAAAAAAACAATTTAAAAAAAAAATACTGAATTAATATATATAAAACAATATAATTATATTGAAAAATAAATTAAAATGTTAATATATAATATATAAATTAATGAGCAAAATTTAATCAAGTAAAATGAGCTGGTTCATTGGTTGGGTGTTGGCATGCTAAATATTTGTTTGTGTGTTCGGTTCCTATATGAGACAAAAAATTTTAGAATATTAATCAGCCAGTTTTTTATAAGGAGGGAATCTAACAAAACTCGTCCTAATGGCAGGGGGTAACAGTTATTTATCCCTTGTTTATATTTTTGTATTTTTTTGGAAAAAATAATTACACGTTAGTAAGAGAAAATTGTTAGTGTGGTGTTGTATGGAGGTTTAAAATGATTTTGTGAATGTTGTCGTTTGATGGTTGAAACATGGTTTGTGTGGTTGGAGAATTGTTACGTGTTTTATAATGTGTTTTATAATGGATTTGGGTTGGTTGTTAAACACCGCAAGATGATGAATTCAACTTGGCCTAGTAGTTTTTTTTGTGGAGATTTATCAGTGTATAGATTTGTATGTACCAGATGAATGAGAGCTATGTACAAGTGACTTTATGCGTGAGAGGTTTTTGGTGAAAAGTTGTGGAAACTGTTAGTGTGTTGTGGTTTTGCAAGGGCTTCTGGTCCCTCAATGTTCCCGGTTGTACGTGTATGTATGGAATCCTTTTTGAAAGAACAGATTAAATGACATTAAGTTGGTAATCAAGTCAATAATTAAGGTTTCTATTTTAACGAATCATTGCTTTGGAAAGAAAGTGATCTTGTCAAGGTGCTGTTTTGGAAAGAAAATAAATTCGTCGGTAAATGTTTTTTTTTTTGGTATGATTTTTTGAATAAAAATTGAAAATAAAATTAAAAATAAAGTTTTGTGTGATTTTTGAATAAAAAATGATAATTAAATTAAAAATAAAGTTAAAAGCAAATAAAAGGGAAAAATGTCGAAGGTGAGATTCGAACCCAGAACCTTGTACCTAAAAACCTTACTTCCTTACCCATTGTGTTATATTATTTATTTAAAATAAAAAGCTAATTGAAAGTTTATGAAGCATCGATCAACATTTTGCTATTTAATAAAATATAACAATTTAAGAGTAAACTATTATATTTTTAAAATAGACTTTAAATCGAATATTTATAAAATTCAGGATATCAATGTAAATGAAACCTAGATTTTATAAAAACCCAATTTTTGAAATAGTTTTGAATTTTGAAAAGTGTGGGCAAATTTTGGGGTATGACACATGCGATAAAAGAAAAATCCAATTCTATAACCCAACTCTTTTTTGTCTCCAAACTTTTAATACTAGTGGGCCAACACTTTCATAACTATTTTAGTCCAAGGAAATCACAATCTGAAATCTGAATAGGATCACCCTTCTTTCTTCTTCTAGGACAATCCTTCTTGAAGTGACCGATTTTTTGATAAATGAAATATTAAAACTTTGACTTATCAAAACTTGAACTTTCATTTGAATATCTTCCCTTTTTGGTTTCCTCTACTCTCACTCATTCCTCTTGAGACACTTAAGCATTCACTAATATTATCAACCTTTAAATCTTTTAACTTTGATAACTCCTTTGATCATAGACTGTACGAGCTTCATCTAAAGTAACAATACATTCCTTACCATGAAGAAAGAAAAGCATCCTTGAAATGCTCACAAGATTTGGTAACGAGGTTAAGAATAGTAGAGTATTATTCTCATATTCAATTTTTACTTCAATATATTTCAAATCATCAATGATTTTGTAAATTTTGCTAACTGCTCGGTTTATTCTTCATCATATGAAAAATATAAAGCTATTGTCTTAGAAACGATATGTGATTCAATGACTTGGTCATATATAATGATTCAATTTTGACTCACATCTCAATCGTGGTCTTTTCCTTTGCAACTTCTCTTAATGATTTATCTCTGCATGCATCAATGTCTTATCCACCTTTGTTTGATTGCATCTTCACCTTCCATATTCTAAAGTTGTTGTCTCTATAAAAACTTTTCGATGTCTCATATGGAACTCATGGTGTTTAGTTACAAATTTTATTTTTTTTAAATTAAAAGATTAATTTTGACATTTTATAACATAAACATACAATATTAAAGATCAAAACATAGTTGAAATCGTAACTTTTCAAAAAGTTGTATCTAAAAAATAATTTTTTATAAAAAACTATTTGAAATAGCTTTAAAATTAAGTGATATTTTAAAATTTTGATAATTTTTTTAATTAAATGATAAAATACATAAAATAACATTAAATAATAATTATTCAAATCAATTTTTTATTTGAAATTTTTATAAAAAAAATTTATAAATTTTTTTAAATTAAAATTTATGACAATACATAAAAAACTTGAAACATACGAAGGCCTAAATTATATTCCACAAAATTCCACTCCTTTATTCTAATCTTCATTTTCTCTATTCATCTTTTTCTCATTGTATCTCTTATCTCATCTCACACTAGATAAAAATGCATGTCAGATAGAATTGTAGTCTAACTTGACAATGCTTATATTTAATGACATGGATTAATTTAGTGACGTGCATTTTAATTCTCTATCTTTTGTCACATTATTTTGTTTCTCTGTCTCAATTTAATTCATGTTATAGATTGATATACAAGTTTTCCACAAAGTTTCCTCATGTGTTATTGCTTGGTTGTAGTTACATAGAAGAATCAAGAAGGGTCAAAAGAGGTAAAGCATTTATTGCATAAACTATGATACGTTAATCTTTCCTTATCACTTCATAAATGAATTGCGTCGGTGGCAATAATCTCTGTTGCATATGCATCCAAAATAAAAATGACATGGATAATTTTTTGGATGCTAAATATGTATAAAAAAGAGTAATGATACATTAGTATCATATTTAACTTGTGAAATTTAATTAGGACCCTTCCAATGCAATGCGTGTTATGTCTCTTACACGTAATCAAAGTGGTTGTTAATTTTGTTAAACTATTATGTGATCTTTCCAAAAAGAAAGTGTCCTTTGGATTCTTTAATTTTCTTTGCATATGAACCACAAGTCTAGCTAGTATATGTCCATGGAAAAGCGTAAGCATATATGTATTTGATTCAATTTTCTGAATAGCCATAAGCAAAATATAAACAATGACATGGCTATCCATAATATATAGAAATAGAAAGACTTGTGTCAAAGATCATTTTTATATTTTCATTTAATATTAAACTCAGATACTCGACTCAAAAGTAATTCAAAATTCAATATGTAACTTATAATCTATTAAACTTGCTCATGAATTAAATAAATTCAACTTGAATTTAAAAAACTCGACTCGTTTGATTAATAAATAAGATTGATATTACATTACTACGAAGAAGTGATTTTATCTCGATTGAAAAAGGATTTTTACTTGATCAGGTTAAAGAGTGAAGTAAATAAGGGTGTTATGAAAAATGTGTTTTTTTTCCGTTGAGATTCCAACCAAAGAGAAAAGTTTTACTGGTCATGGATTCGATCCCCAACAATAATTTTTGTATTTTCTTAAAAACACGCTATTTTTCTCTCGATTATAAAAATTATTAGAAGAGCAAGAAAGGTAAAACTCCTCCTTAGAGTCCCGGGAGGAGACCGAGGTAGCCATGTTCCTCCTTAGAAATAGGTAGAGAAACCACTAGCAAAGAATTTGTAGAAATATCCTCTCTGCTCCCGCATCTTGGATAGTAGGATAACAAAGTCATTGGAGAAGTCTCCTAAGCTGAACGAATACAACGAGAAAGTAGACCCGACAAGCATGTGCAACTTGTCAATGGGCGTTTGAACTATATCCCCGCTGACAAAGCTTCCAAGTGCAATCTATTTGCCCTAACTCTGATGGGATCTGCCAGAATGTGGTTCAAAGCTCTTCCAGATGGGAGCATCGAGTCATGGACCAACCAATGTGAGAGCTTCATGACTCACTTCACGACCCAGAAAAGGAAGCAGGTGACGATAGCTAACCTAAGTGGGATAACACATGGGAAAGAGCGTTTGCGGTCTTACATCGACAATTTCACGTAAGTGATCATGGAAGTATAAGGGAGTGAGGAGGGTCTAAAGTGATGGATATTTGAGAACGGGCTGTTAGGGATAACTCCTTCAGGAAGAAGTTAGGGTGATGAAAGGTTCGTATTGAGAAATATTTTCCGAACATGGCACAACCTTTCACCAACCTTGAAGAAAGCTTAACACCCAGTTCGACAACTTGGGTACAACAGATGCAAACCTCGACCGCTTATCCTGGAAAAACTATCATAAGCGGGGAGATGAATGCGAACACGACACTCCTGGTCGATATGATAAGTATACTCTTCTGAATGCCTCGTGATAGAAGATTTATCCTGAGTGCACTAATACAGAGTTTTGGAAATGAAGAGTCAGAATTCCTTTCCCCGTCAGGGATTTGTCTAGAATGGATAAGACAAAATATGGCTGCTTCCACAAAGGTCATAGCCGTAACATCAATGACTGCGTACACCTGAAGAAGGCCATCGAAGGATTGATAAAGAGAGGTAGATCAAGGGTGGAAAAAAAGATAGAGAGTATTCGCTCAAGAGCAAGTCCCCCTTAAAAGTTATGGATGTTGTGACCAACGGATAGGGAACCAGTGGCAAAGATAAGGGAGAGAGCAAAGGAAAGCGCCAACACATTGCTACTATCACTAGAGGGGCACCCCGAAAGAATATCCCGTCTAAGGGGATGATGGAGAGGAAAATTATTGAATTGATGCTCGTCCATAAGAAGGATGGGGGAACATCAACCAAGACCCATGACAGTCTAATGCATGGGTTCTGAGATTGCAAGAAAAACAGGGGACCCCCAAATGAGATCTTCACATTAGTCATAACTACTATTGTCTGGCGTCTCAACGTTTCTCAAATCCTGATTGACAGGGGTATCTCATGGGACATAATGTACTCTGAGCTGTTTGACAAGATGGGCCTCAAGAGGGGAAATTTATGGTCGTACAAAAGGTCAGACTTACAGACGTTCAACAATACAATAAGCTGTTTGTTGGGGGTATGTTGAATCGACGATATTTATAGCAGAAGGAAAGAACATTTGAACCATGAGCTCGCAATTCCTTGTAGTCCTTTGCAGGAGAGTCTGCAACTCCATTCTCAGAAGACCCTTTTCAACCTCCCTCGACGCTATGGCCTCACTGGTCCACCTCAAACTCAAATTTCACAACCTTCATGGCAAGCCGGTCAGAGTCAATATTGATCTTAAAGGAATAAAAAAGATACATTAAGCACCTTCAATAAGACCGATAATATAGCAAGGTCATGGAAATAAATGTAGCATCCCTAATTGTCGAGCTCAGAAGCAAGAACATCTTGCCTTCTAAAAGTGGAGAGTCTGACTAGATGTAGAATAGGAGAATAAGCGGCGGCTAGTCCACCTGGTTATGTTTTCAAATTTTCATTTTTGTATATTTAATTCTCTCACAAGTGTATAATGAACTCTTAATTATTAATAAAGAAATTGAAAATTCTGAAATATCTCTTTTCTTTGTGAATGTGTAAGGTAACGACGAGTCTGAGTACTACCAAAGGGATCGAAGCCCCAACACAAATACTTGGAGGTGATCGCAGACACACCCGAGCGTGCACCCACAACAATAAAAACCCATGAGCGTGCTACCACAACGGTCCACCCCGCCTCTGGCAGCTAGCCGTTCTAGAGGTTGCAGTGGGTTGGCCAAACGGTTACTTCGGATCAGGTTTTCACATGAGGGAGGATAGGGTACCCACTCTTGGTCAGGCATGACCCTAGAGACCTTCAATAAATTTTGAGGGAAGACCTCGTAAGTTCACACTAAGTTTGGAGAAATGTACTCGAGATTAAACACTTACCTTAAACAGGTAAAAACAACACCACGTCTATTTCATTTCACTTATACTTTATAGTACATGATGGTACAAAAAAAGATTAGTAATCCTTAAGAGAGACAGTCTTCCCATCTCTAAGGATGTGATCCATCCAAATTTGCTCCCTCAAAATATGCAGAGAAGGTTAAAAATTCTCTACTTGCTACTGTGGCAACCAGCTTAAAATTTTTAATAAAACAGAGCCGCCACACTTTATTTAAAGGAAAAATGTTAAAACTTTAAAATTAAAGAAAAATTGAGATTTTGGGTAAGTAGGTAAATTAGGCAAAGGGAAGGTGTTAGACACCCTTTGCCTCCCTTGTACTCAAGGGGGCCCATTTAGCCTTTAGGTTTTTAAAAAAGGTTTTACAATTGTCGACTAATAAATTTAAAAAAAAGGTAGACCTTTGGCCAAAAGGGTAAAACCTCAAAGGTTTTAATAGAGTCATTGTCAGATCGAGACAACAATGACTACAGGCCAAAGACCATGTATGACAAAAAGGGATAAAACCTCAAAGGTTTTAATAAGGTCATTGTCAGATCGGGACAACAATGACCATGGTCAAACCAAATACAGCAAAAAGTTTTTTTTTTAATGGAGGCCTCATGTTAAATCATTGGCCAAAAAGAGGAAACCCAAAAGTTTGTAAAAGATATTGAAAATAAAAATACCCTTTTTAATAAAAGGAGTGGCCTCATACCAAAAGGTTTAATCATTGTCCAAAAGGGTAAAACCCAAAGGTTTTGATAGGGTCATTGTCAGATCGAGACAACAATGACCAATGCCAAAAATTGTATATACCAAAAATAAAAGGGTCCTCAATGTATCATCATTGGCCAAAAGATTTAAAGAAAACATTTTTTAAAGGGAGGCCCCAGCTATCATCACTGGCCAAAAGTTTTGAAAAAAAAAGGTTTCAAAAAGGGAGGCCTCGTATGAAGTCATCGGCCAAAAATTTGAGTTTGAGTTGAGGGATTTTAGTTTGAAAGGAGGAAAGGGTTTGTCGGCCGTTGTTAGTTAATCGACAACGGCGGGTTAGGGTTGTTCAAGACAACCCTCGGAGGAGGAGAGAAGCGTAGAAAATAGTTTTTTTGCAAAGTGTGATTTGTGTGTGAAAATTGTACATGAAATTGTGAAAGAAGGTCCCTTTTAGGATTGGCAAGACCCCTTTTTATAGAGATGGAAATTAGGTTAAATCCATAAAAGGAAATAACTCATATCCAAAAGCCCAAAATTTACCATTAGTAAAAATAGGAGAAAAAGTGTGAAAATGCCACTTATGAAATTCGAACCCGTGACTTCTTATTTGCAACCCTTATTGCTTACCAATTGTGTTATGCTATTTGTTTGAAATAAAACCCAATTGAAAGCATATGAAAGGCGAGCACATATTTGTTTTAAAAATATAAATAATTTACAAGTGAATTATTATATTTTTAAACAAATAATTACAAAAATCCAAAATATTGTAAATAAACCAAAGAAGTTTTATAAAATCTAAGTTTAAAAATATTTTTGAATTTAGAAATCGAACCTCATATTTTATGAATAATAAGCCCAATTAAATACACACTTTTATTTAATACACACCCCCATTTTATAACTTTGGTCACACTAATATACATATACATACATATATATATATATATATATATATATATATATATATATATATATATATATATATATATATATATATATATATATACATACGTATTTTAAATGATGTGCTAATAAGAAGGAACAAGTCTTAGTGGGTCAAATTTAGGGTATGACAGCTAGAAGTCGTTCTCAAAGGATTCTGAAATGGTCGTGAGACTAGAAACAGAGGATTCATTTAAACTTTGAGCCAATAAGGTATTCTCAAGGAGTGGGATTTCTAGATATCCCTAAACTACATCGACTGGCATATTAGTAGACGATAAAGTAGCCTGAGTAGAAGCACGACCTTTATCCTTCATTGCTACACCCCTCACCAAAAGAATTACCTGGCCAACTAGCTAACTGAGAACACTGGGGGCACTTAGAGCATCACCTACCCCGATTAGAGAACCATAAGCTTTTTGTATTTCTTGTAGGTACATATTTTGATAGTGTCAAGTAACACATATTTTCCTTTATCTATTGCTTCTCCCTGCGTTGTTGGTTAGACAAGAAAGTATCCCAACGACCGACCTCACCAATGTCCCAAACAGTAAAAGTGTGTTGGGTATAATACGCCAAATTCGACAGTTCCTCCTCAAGAGCCTGTATGATGTTCTTTTGGAGTATAGAGGATCGGCCTCGTCAATTAAGTCACCACGCACGATGACCTCTGGAAATCATTTAAAGCACCTCCGACAGGCCTTGAAGAGGAAGGAGCATTGACGGACAACAAAGTGTTCGAAGGACCCGTTGCGGCTTGAGTTGGCTGAATTCCCCTCCTTAGTAGGTGGAGAGCTTCTTCATTGAATCTTCAAATAATGATTACCAAAGTAAGCACATTATAAATAACTGAGTTAATGACAGAAAGGAAAAGTACATCAAAAAGCTCACAAAAGGGGACCTTCCTCTCCTCCTTAGTGCAACCATCCATCCTCAAAAGGGCTTCGATAAGTCATTTGAAATGATTTTGTGAAGCTTCGTTCCAAGGAGTAACCCCTTGGGATAATATAACTCAATGACGAAACCCTCCTGTCGTCTCTTTAGATAAAAATCCTCCTAAGACAGATTGTCCTCCTTATAGACGTACAATTCATTCCCCATCAGGAAATGACACTTCTAGTACTTGGGAAACAAGCTAATACACTTGTCTCCCACTCCAATCCCTATGATGCCCACACTCGCCAAAGCTTCTTTTGGAGATGGGAAGCCAGGAAGAATCAATTTTTGAAATGTTTCAAGCTTTCCCAAAACCTTCAGAAGCTACATACAATTAGCACCATATTTACCAAACCATGGCCCCGCACCTGGGACGCATGACTATGTTTTACTCTGAAGAGGTGAAGGAAAAGGGATAAAGTGGTTTTTCCCTTTTGATATTAGCATTAGTACTTGGAAAAATTTAACATACACCTAGCTTGCAGGATGCGGATACGAGGGGGAAACCATCAAGTGAATCAAAACTTGATTTAAAAGCTATTAAAATGCAATCGAATACCCAAGATCGGGAAGGTACATTCATAGAAAGGGATAGCACATCTGCCATACTCGATACATATTGTCTCATTTTCACTAGGGGTCAAGACGCCCCAATCTGAAGATGGACCAACATCCAAAGAGGCTCCGTCAAGACCACCCTTTCGAATGAAAAACATAAATAATTGCTGAAGAGAAATGGTCAATCCAAGAGGCTTCCCGCCGAAGGACATTATATGATAACCTACGAAAATAAATTTGAAGCATGAGGGTGTGTTAAAAGTGAGAACTCCCAAAATATAGTAACATCTTCTCTTGGTTTTCCATTTAAGCTAAAATGGTAACCGGCAAACGAGCCAACTTTTTGAGACTGGCCAGAATGGCCATCGGCCGAAGATCCAAAGGGAACAAAGATTCACTAAAAATTGCTCATAGCCTAGGGAAACTACCATACGTAAGAGTATAAGAGATCCAAGGCCAGGATAAATCCAAAGGCTTCCCGCACCATAGGCCTAGAGAATAGCAGGTTGTTATAATCACTCTATTATTAAAAGGATACTCGCGGAGAATCTCATATACACAATTTCAAATTCAAATTTTATTCATTCTCTTCTTCACATACTGACTTGAGCATTATAAAATGGTAATTTTATAAGTCAGTAATTCCTCTTCCGCATCAAAGGTTGGTTTCACTTTATCCATAAGAACCACTAATTCTAGTTCCATCATGTAACATTTCATAACATATTTACAACTTTAAATCATTACTACTCAAGAAATAATATCAAATAAGTTTAACATGATTAAAAGTTTAAGAAATTATCTTTTGTTGGTTCGACATGAATGAGAAATGTATCCCCTCTTGCTATTTGCAATCTGCCCCTCTATCATACACATAATCCAACAGCCAACAAATCTAAAAGAAATAATTTAAAAATACAAGCAGTGATGAAAACCTGTCAACGGTGGATATCACTGTAGGACCAACCGCAAGGGAGACACAACAGGAGAAGATCCTGATCCAGATGAATGTAACTTTTATATTTTGTTCAAATAAAACATATATTTTAAACTATTTGAAAGATATCATAAATATATTCGAAATATATTATTTATAGTAAATCTCAATTCAACCTATAATATAATAAAATATAGGATTAAATACATTTTCAGTCCATATAAATATGCGATCCTGTATTTCTAATCCTTATAAAATTTTTCTTCAATAAATGGTCCTTCTAAAATTTTTATGCATGCAATTTCAGTCCCTGCTATTTTCTAAAATTTTAAAAACTGTTTAATTACCCTTTAATTTTTAAATTTTTGAATAAATTTTTTATATATGTTTAGAATACTGCAAAATATTTATTTACCAAGTTTTAGAATTTTTTTAAATATGAAATTTTCAAATTTCAAAAAATAATGATAAAAGTAATGAAAATCTCAACTTAGAAATTAAATTTTGAGTTTCTTTTTTTTTCCAGGAGCTTTTTAAAATATTATGAACATGTATGCAAAATAATCATTCTAAAATACACATTGATTTGATAGTAGGGACTGAAACTAGGTGCATAATAATTTTATAAGGACCATTCATTGAAGAAAAATTTTATAGGAACTAAAAATGTAGGGTCGGATATTTATAGTATTTAACCCTAAAATATATGTCAAATGCAACCTTCATTTCTTTAAGCTTAACGTTTTATAACGATTTAGTGTTTTTAGTTGTGTATATAGTCACGTGCAACGTCCGCAAAACATCACAATTTGTTACAAAAGTCTTGAGTTGGATGTTAAATGTGTGACAAAGCTCTAAATAAATTGTCTTGGATCCATTTGTGTTATTTTGCCTCAATAGTTTATCTGCGTTGATACTGGGGGTCCCTTTTTGTATTTTTTTTGGTTTGGTTGTATTGTTAAATACCACATTACATGTAATATGTCTTGGTGCTTTTGTGACTTCCATCAGTGTGGTTTGTTTTGCTTGATCTAATCAGCAATAAATATTAAACATATGTAATTCATAACATGCTCACTATATTAAATTATATCATACTTAACAACAACTCATAATGAGTCTACATTATAATTTAGATAAAAAGTTAAACATTAATCATTCATACTCATAACAATTAGAAATTCAATAATCACTAAAAAAATGTTGTTTAATTGCGACAGTTATTTTGAGAAGGTTTTTGAAACCCTATCAAATTTGTTTAAAAAAACATGTTGGTCAAATAAACTTGTTATTGTTCATTTTGTTAATGGGGAGTAGGAAGGAACTCTCAAAATAGGATATTACTAAAATTTCTCATATAATATAAGTATTATAATAACTTAAGTATTTCCCCACTAAAATATAAACAAAAAATTATATAATTGTTGGAGTTCACACAAAATTATATAACTTATGTACAAGAAGCTTGAATATGAAGATGAAAGAAAAGAGAAAAGAGATAGAGAGAGTAACAAACTTTGTAACTGGATTTTAATCTCTAACAAACTCTCAAAGTGTATTGAATGTTAAATAAACTAAATCATGTTCGATTTATATACAAAGTCAAGTTTCAAATGCAACTCAAATGAAAGCTAAATGAAACTTAAATGCAACTAACTACTTGAATTTGAATTACTACTAACATCATCCCTTAATCATATTCAAGTTTAAAAATCAACAACATCAATTCCACCTCTCAAATTGATGATGTGTTCAATCTTAATAGCCTTGGTCAGCACATCTGCAAGTTGCTTCTGAGTGCTATAATGAACAACATCAAGAACTCCATCCTGAACTTGATTTCGCAGAAAATGATACTTAGTATCTTTATGTTTGCTTCTCCCATGCAGCAATGGGTTACTGACAAGGATTATTGTTGACATGTTATCAATCATCAGCTTGACTGGTTTCCTCACTTTGAACTTCAATTCCTACAGCAAAGTCATCAGTCAAACAGCTTGACAAATTAACAAAGCTCCAACAATGTATTCAACTTCACTGGTTAATAATGCAACCACTGGTTTCTTCTTGGAACACCAAGAAATGGGAACACCTAGATAAATAAACATGTAACTTGTAATGCTTCTCTTGTCAACTTTGTCTCCACACCAGTCAAAGTTAGAATAGCATATCAGCTCAGTAGCATCTGCCACTAATACTCTAGATATAGTGGCGGAGCCAGGAATTTTAGGTAGCCTGGACAAAAAATTTATACCATTGGTTATTCATCTATTTTAATTTTCACACCCTATTTTTACTAATGTTGTCCCTAATTTTGCCCTTGGTTTTGTCTAAAAATCGACTATTAAGTTGGGAGGAGTACAAAGAAAATAGGGGTTGAGCCCGGACGCGTGCCCGGGCTCGCTAGGCCTTGGAACCGCCCCTGTCTAGATAGAAACATAATTTCATGCTTCAGAGTTCCCTTTACATACCTAAGTATCTTGACTGCAACTTGGTAATTTGACCATTTTGGTTTACTCATAAACCTACTCACCATTCCAAATGCATAACATATGTTAGATCTGATATTGTACAAATATTTCAACGAGTCAACCAACTATTTGAAGGTTGTAGGATCTACATCCTCACCATCTGGATCAAATTCTAGCTTATGGTTTGTTTATGCACGCGTGACTACAGACTTACTATTCATCAGATCAAACCTCTTCAGCAACTCAAGTTCATACTTCAGCTGATGCTCTGAATATACCACCAGTCTACCATCTTTTCACCTTCATTATCAGATTCCATCAATAGCACAGGTTCATGCTCTGAACATTTCATAAAAATATTGGCTTTTTCACCCTTGCTTTCGTTATTTGACCAACAGTTAGAGGCAAATTAGCCAAACATGTTACAACTGAAGCACCGAACCTTTCTCTTATCAAACTTCTTCTTTTCCTTCTGAATATTCTTGTGTTTCTTCTCTTCAAAACAAGAAGGTCCTGACTTCTGAACATTCTTTTTCTTATTCTCTAGCCATGTTTGCTGATTGTTCTTTTAAACAAAAGAAGCCTTCAGAGCCTATTCAGACTCTCTTCCAGAGTTTCTTTTAGTCAGACGGAACTCTTGTGCCTCTAAACTACTATTAAGTTCTTCAATTCTCACGGTGCTAGTTTCTTAAGAATGTTCTATGGCTACAACTATGTAATCAAATTGAGGAGTAAGGATCTTGTTCAGGGAGAGTTTCTTCACAAGTCTTCATCTTATTTGTGATCAAAGTCACTTTGTAGATATAATCTGTTACATTCTCATTGTTCTTCATGCTAAGATTCTCATATTTCTTGCGTAGGGACTGCAACTTCACCTTCTTCATATTGATGTATCACTGCCATAGCATCGCACCAGTATATCCCACACAACTTTCATCGTTGTCCTGTCGGCGATCTTCTCAAACACCTTCGTATCAGCACACTGATGGATATAGAACAATGTCTTCTGATCCTTCTTCCTCGCTTCACGTTGCACTTTTTTTTTGCGCTTTCGTTGCATCTACTTTAATCACCATGTAACTGTCATTGACGAGATCAAGAATATCTGGAGCTCCAAACAATACACACATCTGAATCAACTACTAATTCTAATTCTTTCCGTTGAATACTGAAAGCTTTGTGTTCAAGCTACTATTTCCGCTGTTCATCTTCGATTTTTTTCAAATCATTCAATTCTTACCAACACTTGTGTTTCCCGATTCCGCAGAATCAAGAAATGTGATTCTTCTTTGATTTCGAACTTTAATTCAATGTGAGTTTTAGGAACAAAATCGATCACACACCTCACGTACACTCATGTTTCTCTAACTAAAATAGGAGCTCTAGATACTAATTTATTGGAGTTCACACACAAACTCCATTGATAAACAAGAAGCTTGAAGATACAAATGAAAGGAGAGAGAGAGAGAGAGAGAGAGAGAGAGAGAGAGAGAGAGGGGGGGAGATATTGTGTGTGTAACAAACTTTGTAAGTGAATTTAAATCTCTTAACAAACTCTCAAAAGTGTATTGAATGCTAAACAATTTGAACCAGGTTCAGTTTATATATAAAGTTAAGTTTCAAATGCAACTCAAATGAAAACTAAATGAAACTTAAATGCAACTAACTATTTGAATTTGAATTACTACTAACAATATCTAGTCTGCGTTATATATGTATACATTTATTCTTTTATTAAAGTTCAAAGAAGTATAATTTAAATCTTCCAATTCTTTTCATTTTGTTTGTTAATTCATATCATATATATGGTGTCTTGTGCATTCATCTAGCCTATTTTGGCTTTTGATTTTGTTTTCATGTTATTAGGGAAAGCAATATTGTCCAGGACATTGTCGAATATTGATCGAATCAAGATGCCTAGTAATATGAAGAGGGCTTGAAAATGTATCTATTATAGTGGTCAGTGAAATGTCATGAATAACATATTTTATTTTATTTATACAAATTAGACACATTTGATCTTTTCCTAAATAACGATCATATTCTAAACACGCAGATGTCGCGATGCAAAATTTTATTTTATTGATTAACTTAACTCGGATGAGCAAGAGTCCCTACCGAACTTTATTATTTCCATTGTTTCTTTCTATAGCCTCAAGTTATTCTTTCATGGCCTTCAGCCAGATTTTTTTCTTGAGTGCTTCTTCTGTACTCACAGGTTTAGAGTCTACTAACATGGCACACTGAATAACTTTTCCTTTAAAGTCTATTTTAGTATTGTGTAACATGTGAAACTTTTCAAACCTTCTGGGTATTTGTCTTATTCTTTGTGGTCTCTAAACTTGTTTTAAATCTTCTACAGAACTAGGAACAAGGTTAGCTTTTGGACCTCCTCCAGAAATAAAACTTGGAATAGTGTTATCTTCTGGATCTCCTCTAGAAATACTTTCTTCAAAACTATAATCTTCATAAGAATGACTACTTTCAGAAGCCTGATTAATTTAAGAAGTTTGACCCCTAGAGTCTTGACCATCAGATTTTGGACCACCTTGAAAATCTAGATGGCCTCCACAGTCTGGATCACTTCTAGAATCTTTGTCAGAGTCACCTTAAGAGTACCATTTTGATTTTGATTCACCTTCAGAATTAGAATCATCTTCTAATTCTGACTTATCTTCATAAACTACTTCCAATCTTCCTTTAGAAACACCTCCAACACCAGAGGCGGGATTAAATGTGTTCTAATCCCAAGTTTTTGACTTTTTCACTATGACATATCTGCTGAATGAATTCCACCTTCTTAGAGATTGGACAATAAAGTTTATAGGAACCTGTACTGGGGTACCCCACCAGTAACATTACTTTACTTTTATCATCCAACATATTTCTCTCAACATGTGGAACATGTTTATAACATACAGAACCAAATACCCTAAGATGACTCACACTTTTCTTATCTCCAGTCCACTTCTCAAAAGGAAAAACTTCCTTCAGCTTCTTAGTTGGACACCTGTTGAGCACATACGTTGTAGTGGCCACAACTTCTCCCCACAATGAATGAGGTAGCTTCTTCTCCTTCAGTGTGCTCCTTGTCATATCCAGCAAAGTATGATTTCTTATTTCAACAAGACCATTGTGTTGTGGAGTATACAGAGAAGTAACTTCATGCTCAACTCCATTTTCTTCACAGAACTATCTGAACTCTGTAGAGTTATACTCACCTCCACAACCAGTTTTGATAATCTTCAGCTTCTGGCCACTATGTCTTTCTGCCTCCACCTTGAACTTATGAAAATAAGTAAACACCTCATGCTTGAAATTGATGAGTGCTACCCATGTCATTCTTGTGAAATCATCCACAAATGGCACAAAATACTTGTTTCCTCCAAGTGAAGGTTCTGGGAATAGCCCACACACATCAGAATGCACAACTTCCAAAGTATGTTTTGCTCTTAGAACCACTTCTGATGTAAATGGAAATCTAGGTTTCTACCTTTCATGTATATCTCACATGACCTCTTATGCTTCACAATCTTTAGAATTCTAGTACCATTTTCTTATACCACAACTCACTATCACCTTCTTCAGGGCCTTCTGAACTAAGGAAATTAGTTTTATGTGTCTCCCCATTCACCTTGAATGTTCTGTTGCTTCCCTGCTCAAATTTCATAATCATTTTCTGATCGGAATCATACAACTTCGAGAGATTGTCCTTTATAGTAATAGTTTTACCATTCTTCACTTTGATTATGGCATTTCTCATTCCTTTGGCATCAAGGAAATTATCATCAGCACATATAATCTTTGTCCTCTTTCTGGAGTCAAAGTCTATCAATCATTATTTTTTCCAGTTATGTGATTTGAGCAGCCAGTATTCATATACCACCATTCTAACAATTCATTATTATCAGAGTCATAAGCCATCATCAGATATTCATCATCAAACTCTCTGGATATATTTGCTTCTTCTGACCTCTTTCCTTTATTTTCCAACACTCAGAAGTATAATGGCCAAAAATTTTACAGCAGTAACATTGAATCTTCTTCTTGTCAAGCTTATCCCTTCTCTTCCAATTTTTCTTCTCATTAGAGTTGGACGTTTCTGAATTCTAAGAACCACTGTGTATCTTCTTGGCTTTTGACTTAAAAGACTTCTAACTCTTCCTTTTAGAAGACGCCTTCAAAGCCTGCTCTTCCTCTCTCTCAGAGGTTCTCTCAGTTAGACACAACTCTTGTGCTTCTAGACTGCTTTACAACTCTTCAATTCTCATGGTGCTCAGATCCTTAGAATGTTCAATAGCTACAACAATGTAATCAAACTGGGGATTAAGTTATCTCAATACCTTCTCAATAATTACTTGTTCTGAGAGTGTTTCTCTATAATTTTTCATCTTATTAGTGATCTGAATCATTGTAGAGATGTACTCAGGTACCTTCTCATTGCTCTTTATGTTGAGATTCTCATACTGCTTACATAGAGACTGAAGCTTCACCTTCTTCACTAATATATCACCGTTAAAGCACCGTACCCGTGTGTCCCACGCAACCTTCACCTTTGTGGAATCAAATATCTTCTCACACACATTCACATCCACATACTGATGGATGTAGAACAATGCTTTATGATCTTTCTTTTTTGTTTTTCGCTGCATGTTTGTTTACGCTTCTGTTGCATCAGCAGCAACAGGAGTGTAATCGTTGTTGACGAGATCAAGCACATCTTGAGCGCCAAACAACACACGCATATGAATCATCCACCGATTTCAATTCTTTCCATCAAACACCAGAAGTTTTGTATTCAAACCAACGTTTCCACTGTTCATCTTTGATATTGTACGAGAAATCACTCAGATCTCACCAAACACTCGTGTTTCCCAATCCCTTTAAATCAAGAAATGTGATTCGATACGATTCTTATCTTTAATTAACTGTGAATTAAATGAATCAAAAATCAAAACAATCACACACCTCACGTACACTCGTGTTTCCCATCTTGTGGATCTGAACCATGCTATAATACCAATTATTGGTAAGGGTGTAAGCGGATCTGAAAAAAATAATTGAACCGTAAATCCAAACCAAACCAAAATAAAACTAATTTTTTCTGGTTTGGTTCAAAAACTGAACCAAACTAATGAAAACCAATGTGGTTTATCTCAGTTCTCAATTTTAGTTTTTAGGAACCGCCAAACCGATGAACCGAACTAATGGATAAAATTATGCTCAAAATCTTTTATTCTACCCATCATTAAGCCCAAATTTTGTATCGGTCCAACCATTCTCCATCTTTTTTTACAATTCATTCCTTTCTACAAAATACAAATCATGAAGCAAACTACAAAACATTGAAAGTAGAAACCACAAGTTACAAAAACTTGCTTTCACAAAACTGCTGCTCTTACTACCTGCAATAATTATTTTTCTCTATATCTTCGTTTTGATATGTTATGGTCACCTTCTTCGTGTTTAAGTTATCTTCGTTAGTTTTCATATTTTATTTTTACCTTTTTTTTTCTTCAAAAAATTCCTTCCAGTCTTGTGATAAAATAGTTTTGATTTATGTTTGAGGTGTGAAACATGTTAATTAATATGTAAATCCATTCTCAAGTTTATGATGACCAGTGTAAACTTTTATATTTAATAACGAACTTATTTCATGATGGGACAAGAATTATGTCACTGTTTTGTATGAATTCAAAGCAACTTGTAATTTGTTTGAAAAAATAGAGCATGAATTAAATTACATGAAATGTATCATTTTATAAAATAATAGCATAAAATACACCGAAAAACACGATAGTGGAGAATACATTGGTGAATATAATGTTTGGAAAAAACATCATAAATAGACCAACCAAATCAAACTAAACTGAACCAAACCATTTAGTTTGGCCAGGTTCTATTTTTGGAAATTGTTAAAAACTGAACCAGACCAAATCGATGGAGATATCATCAGTTCAGATATTTTTTGACCGAAAATCGGTCCAAACCGATCCTATTACACCCCTAATTGTTGGAACACGTTGAAACAAGATGAACAACATGAAGATGGAAGAATAGAGAGAAAACTATAACTAACTTTTACTTAATTGAAAAATGGTTACAAGAATGATTTTACACAAACTATCATTACAAAGTAAAATGCAATATATATTAAACCCATATTATGCCCAACTAATTAAACCCCAACTTAAGACCCAAAGCAAACTAATCAGCCAACACACTCTAAATGTGCAATTACACCTCAACATATAAAACTTATAAAAAATCGTTAGCAACTTATAACTTTTTCATCTCTACCTTTTCTTTCTTCGATCGAAGTAGTTATGAAGGCTTATACCCCAAAATGCAAAGATGATACATAAACGTATATCTTATGTTGTTATGAATACAACATTTATGCAATAACAATTAAGAAGAGCATTGATGGAGTTTATAATCATATACGATAATTAGTTAGGAAAAATCATTTACAACCAAATACTTGTAACTAAATAATATTTCAACGTCAATGTACTTTTTATAACATCAATACAATACTATTCATTATGATTAGAAGTACATTTTTAATACAAGATTTTATAATTCTTCCTATAAAACTATTTAATATCATATTAATAATGCATAGTTGTTGGAGTATTATAATAAATAAAAGGTTTAAATATGTTTTTGGTCCTTATAAATATCTCAAATTTTTATTTTTAGTTCTTATATAAAAAACTAGCGTGATACCCGTGCGTCCGCACGGGTACCCGTTATGGTCGTGTTATTTTGTTCAATATATATTATTCTAGAGGTAAATGTCATAAAACCAGATGTGTAAAATATAGAAATTTCTTTTTAATAGGTTGGGGCAAAGTTTGGGATATTTTCATCAATAAAAATTATTTTCCCGTTAATATTCAATATTTTGATCAGTAACTTCATGTTCCCGTAAATATTTAATATGTTTATCAGTAATTCATGTTCTCGTTAATATTGAATATTTTATTCAGTAACTTCATGTTCCCGTTAATATTCCATATTTTGATTAGTATCTTCATGTTCCCGCTAATATTCATTATTATGATCAGTAACTTCGTATTCCCGTTAATATTCCAAACTTGTTCCCGTTAATATTCAATATTTTTATCAGTAACTTCATGTTTTCGTTAATATTCTTTATTTTGATCAGTAACTCCGTTTTTCCGTTAATATTCATTATTTTGATCAATAACTTTGTGTTCCCGTTAATATTCAAAAATTGGATCAGTAACTTAATGTTTCCAATAAAGAATACACAATGTCGATTGTCCAATGCAATAAACTTAGTCACATTTACTTTCAACGTATTTCAAATTTGTTCCCGTTAATATTCAATATTTTTATCAGTAACGCATGTTCCCGTTAATATTCATTATTTTGATCAGTAACTCCGTGTTCCCGTTAATATTGAAAAAATTTATCAGTAAATTAATGTTTCTGTTGATATTCAAAAAAATTATCAGTAACTTCGTGTTCTCGTTAATATTCAATATTTTGTCAATAACCTCGTATTTTTGTTAATATTTATTATTTTGATTAGTAACTTCGTGTTCCCATTAAGGTTCAAAATTTGTTCTCGTTAATATTCAAAATTTTGATGAGTAACTTAATGTTTCCGATAATATTCAAAATTTTGATCAGTAACTTCGTGCTCCCGTTAATATTAAATATTTTAATCAATAACTCCGTGCTCGAGTTAATATTCAATATTTTGAATATTAACGGGATACATGTTCATTCGCACTGGGACCAGTGTGGTACGCTCATTTGTTTTAATATTAAATATTTTGATCAATAAATATTATTTTCCCGTTAATATTTAATATTTCGATCAGTAACTTCATGTTTTCATCAATATTTTTGTTTTAGAATTATTTATAAAACTATTTAAATCAACTGTAAACTTATTCTCGTTATTATTCAACATTTAATTAAATGCGTTAATATCAGTATCATATGCACGTACCATATAATTACTCGTGTGTATCCGTAATATATTATTTTGTATTTGGATAGAATTGACCCATTAAAATTTTAATAGTAATATTTCAATTATATTATATTATATATAGATAAATATATATTGATTATTGATGAACTTGTCCAGTTTAAATTTTAAATTTTATAAATGGCAAACAAATTGTATGATTAATAAAAAATATCATACAATTTTAATATTATTTATTCATATATTACTTATGTTTCATTCTATTACTATTTATTCATACATTACTTATGATTCATCCTATTACTATTTATTCATACAGTACTTATGTTTCATTCGATTAAACACTCATAGTTATTTTTAAATATGTTTTTAAAAAAAAGTCAATAGATCTAATATATTTATTTTATTTGATAATCTCTAAAAGATTCACACATAATATCCACCATTTATTTTAAAATCCAATGGTTCAGATTCATTCTCACATTCTCATATAAAAAAAAGCATTCTCATATGATATGCCCTCTCTCTCTATATATATATATATATATATATATATATATATATATATATATATATATATATATATATATATATATATATATATATATATATATATATATATATATATATATATATATATATATATATATATATATATATATATATATATATATATATATATATATATATATATTTTTAAAGTGAGATAAATTATTTTTATTAATTTTTAATGATAATTTGATTCACTCAGTTTTTGGTGATACAACATCAATATAATTGGAGTACTAAATATATTTGTAAAGTATTTATTTTATACCAATTAAGATATTGGTAAGTAATTGATATGATTTTAATGTATTGATTCTATATCAATTAAATTATCCCAAAGTTAAAAAGGCTTTTATATCTTACAAAATTAGATAATTTTAGGTAAATCATACAAAAGTACAATATTTTCTCAAAATTATATTTTTTTTAGGTAAATCATACAATATTGTAAAAACAGTATAATTTTGTAAGATATAAAAGTACAATATTTTCTCAAATCTAATAATTTAAAAATCCATGTGGTAAGTATTATATTTTCTTATAATATAATATATTATCTTTCGTAATCTTAAATTTTAATGCATTTCACCCATCTTATTTTATGCCTCATTCTATTAGTATTTACATAGAAATAAAAACAAAATTATATAAACAAAAGAGTTTATTATTTTTTAAAGAAATATATATTTTTCCGTCAATATAGGTTAAACATTTGAAAATATAATGTTATGTGTCAATGTCAAAATGTTATCCAGTATCTTTATAAGTAACGTTATGTTGTCCTTAATATTCAATGATTAGTGATAATAAAATAATTAATAATATTTTATATTATCAAATAATTTTGATATTATTTAATTCATAAATTATTTATGTATTTATTATAGATCACAATACTATACTTTATAATCATATCAAAAACTAAACAAAACAAAACAATTATATACTTTATACTCGTCACTAAACAATTATAACCTTCTTTTTAAGAGAAATTAAAAAATAATAAGATAAGTTGTGTATGAGTTGAGTAGTATTGTCGAGAAATAACTATTTACTAAAAATAACTATTTACTATAATTGTTTAAAATTAATTGAGTAATTTAATATTTTGGAAAATTGAAGATAATATAAATTCAATTTGTATATTTAAAAGATTACAAATATATTCAATTCTATAATTTAATGTTATTAATTGATAAATTTTTCCTTAAAAAATTATTTAATATGATTGATTAGAATTAATTATGTAAAACAACGATTGATTAAAATTAATATGATTGACTTTTTCTTTCCTCAAAATGAAATAATTATTAAAAACTTGATGACTTTTAAACTTGATGTTCATTGCAAAAAAATTAAGTGGGAGTAAAAAGTCGGTGTTATGTCTAAAAAAGGGCAAGGAAAATTAAATAAATAAGTATTTATGACACTTAACATAACATATTTATATAGTTTAAATAATATAATATAAATAAATATTAAAAAATATAAATTAAAATTTAGAGTAATATTTATGATAATTAATTTAAATGATTGTAAGTAATTTTTTTATAACTAATATGGTAATTTTTTATTTTATAACTAATATGATTATTTAAAAAAAAAAATTAGAGTATATATAAATAAGCATTATATAGAAGTTGAAAGGTTAGATGAATAACAAAACACGCGCCTATAATTTTTTTTTTTTTGTTTTTAAATAATATCTGAATCACTATTTTTATAAAAACATTTCTTCCTCATTTATAAAAATAACATTGTCTATATTTTATTTTTTAGATAAAATAATTTTTTATATAATATTTAATAATTTATTTTTAATTGAATGTAACATTTAATATTTTTATAATAGAAAAATGAAATATATCGTAGATATTAGAAAATTTTAAAAATAACAAATTTATTATCATTTAAAAATAAAAAAAAATAAAAAAGGAAACAAATCAAATGCATATTATATTATTGTTTCGTCGATTTTGCTGTCTAATAACACTATTACATTAACGAAATGCTAAATATAGACAAATTAATAGATCTATATGGATAATTACATTAAAAAAATTATTTCTTAGTATAAAAATAAATCTTATAACTATTAAATAATACGCATAAAAAATTAAAATTTATAATTAGTTGTTTATCAAAATATAACACATAATAGCAAGTTATTTGCAATCTTATCTCCATCCACTCATAAAATCATGTTGTGTCTCCCTAAATATTTTTGAAAAATCAAATTTATAAATATTTATCCATTTTAGAGTTTAATGTAGCAATAATAATAATTTTACAAATAGAATTCTCAACTCAACAATTGAAACAAAAAATTATATTTTATGTCTATCTTATTTATAATTTAAATTACTTGAATAATAACATAAAAGCAATACTTTTTCCGTTTATTTTTCTTATTTTCACTTTTTTATTTTTGATTTGGATTTTGTGGAGAATATTTTTGATTTTATTTATTTAAAGTACAATATAATTTATTTAGGTTTAAAAATTTATAAATAAATAATTTGAAATTAACTAAATATATAGTTTATTAATGATCAAATCGTGATTATGCACTGTTTTTGATCTGTAACATATATAGAAATAATAAAACAAATAATAATTCATTATATATAATGGATTAAATTTTATTTATTCTTTGTTTTAGTCTTATTTTTTTTTTCTTCTTTAAATTCTATTAAAAAAATATATCAACAACAACTGAGACCCAACATCACTGCAATTCCAGAAGAACGGGAAGAACCGATCAACACACTGCAATTCTGGGAAGAACCGATCAACACACCGCAATTCTGGGAAGAACCGATCAACACACCGCAATTCCAGAAGAACGGGAAGAACCGATCAACACACTGCAATTCTGGGAAGAACCGATCAACACACCGCAATTCCAGAAGAACGGGAAGAACCGATCAACAGTAAAGTTGGAAAGATGAGACTTATAATTACAGAATAACCGGAAGAACCGGTGAACAATAAAGTTGGAAAGATGTGACTACCGTTCAAAAGTAAAGTTGGAAAGACCAGATTTATAAAAGTGGAATCATTTCTAAGGTAGAAAACCAACGGAACCGTTCAACAATAAGATCAAAACAAAGTAGAAAATGAAAATGAAAACTCATTAAAACCAAAACAGTAACAAACAAACCACGTCAATGAACCACATACAATCACTGTATAATTTATCTATTCTCTTTTCAGCCTATTACAAAAATTAATTGCACTTAATTACAAAAATTGTAATTACATCTGTATTAACCTCTATTTCTTACGTACTCTACCATTGTACTTACAAAAATGACAGAAATCAAATAAAAATAATGATTTGAAAACGCTGATGGCAGTTTTTCCCTTGTTTAGATGAGTTTTGATGAAAACCCTAACAAAGTACATAATAGAAAATTAAACCAAGACGTTAGTTGGTTTGTTCGGATGATGCTTGATCTCATTCCACCATCGTAATAATAAGAAAAAAACTCATCAAAATCAAAACAATAACAAACAAACATACCTGATGAGTTTTGTTGAAAACCCTAGCAAAGTGCATAAATGTAGAAAATCAAACTAAGATGTCAGTAGGTTTGTTCTGATGTCGTTTGATCTCATTCTAAACAACATAAGACCAAAATAATAGAATATAAGAAAAAAAAACTCATCAAAATCAAAACAATAACATATTACAAAAATTGCACTTTCATCTGATTATAAAAATTATACCTAATTTTTTAAACAGACCACAGGTTTGGCATTTTGTGCGAAAGAAAATGATACAGAGAAACACGTATGAAGGGTTATAAATATTAGAGTCATGATGAATTGGATGGTTGAAAGATTAATGGGTACATAATAGTTAACTTTTCATTTGTGTAATCGTTGGATGTGTAATTGCTGGAAAGTGGAAGGTTGAGGGAAGTAAATATCAATAATTGGTGGAAGGTGGAGGGAGAGAAGTTGAGAAATCAGCAGCGATGTGGAGACTCCAGAAACAAAGTTGAAGGATAAAATTCTCTTCTCACATGAAGTCACTTGGCAGAACCACATAGAAAGTTCAAAAAGATAGAACTTTCTTATATTATAGATGACATATTTTAGTCCCTACAAAAATTTTATGCATTAAGTTTTAGTCCATGTTATTTTCTAAAATTTTAAAAACTATTTAATTACTCTTAAGCTTTTAAATTTTTGAATAATTTTTCCCTACGTGTTTAAAATACTATAAAATGTTTCTTTACCAAATTATATAATTTTTTAAAATGAGAAAAATTAAATATAAATCTATTAAATTTCAAAAGATAATGATAAAAGTAATGCAAATTTAGACTTAGAAATCAAATTTTGAGTTCCTTTTTTTCCAAGGAACTTTTTATAATATTCTAAACATGTCTGTAAAATAATCATTTAAAAATACACATCAGTTTAAGAGCAGGGACTAAAACTATGTGCATAATAATTTTGTGGGGACCAAAACATGTCATTTTTTTAATAGGGACCAAAAACATACTTAACCCTAAATAAAATAAAATAGATTCATTTAGTTTCACATTTATATTTTCTTGGACGACTTGTTCTTTGAATTTTTACCGGCATTATCTTTCATTTTTATTCAAGTCATAACATTGTCTTACAAGATTATTATTGGAGATATAGGTTATTTACATATTAGTCCTAGTGAGATAGTAGTATATAAGACACTTTTCACTCATTTTTTTATCAATACAAAGAGTTTGAAGGCTCTCTCTATCTATCTATCTATCTATCTATCTATCTATCTATCTATCTATCTATCTATCTATCTATCTATCTCTCTCTCTCTCTCTCTCTCTCTCTCTCTCTCTCTCTCTCTCTCTCTATCTATCTCTCTCTCCCTCCTTCCATAGATTCCATGTTTCATAACATGGAATCAGAGCAAATATGGAATCCACCTTGAACAATCTTTCTGCTGAATTTTCTCAAATTTTCATTCTTTTTCCTATTTTTTCTCAATTCGTCTCCTTCATTTTTATTTGGTCTATGTTATTGATTTTTCGGTCGTTGTTACCATATAATGATGATAATTCTAGTCTATACACGTTTCAATTTATTGATTTTCATTTATGATCCGGTTTTAATTTACTACTTTATCGATCGAAGTCCATTTTTTGATCTTGCTCTTGTGATTCCAGTTTATCGCAATTTCGTTTGTGTCTTTTTTTTTCTATTTCTGATCCAATTTCTCTTTCATTCGAATTTCTTGTTCAAATTCTTGATTGGTCTTCTGTAGTAGATCAATTACTCTTTCTGATTTGCTTTCGTTTATTTTTCACTGCCAAGATCTACTGCGATCCCAATTTCATCTCACTATTATTCCTAAATCTTAGGGTTCCTAATTGATCTTCTGTAGTAGATCAATTACTCTTTCTGATTTGCTTCCGTTTCTTTTTCACTGCCAAGATCTATTGCGATCCCAATTTCATCTCACTATTATTCCTAAATCTTAGGGTTCCTAATTGAATGTTGTTTTTGTGTTGGTGTTTTTTTTAGATTACAAATTCAACTCATCTCCAGGACGTAAGCATTATGAATCTGGACATCATCGCCTTGGTTTCTGATTCTACAAAAGAGGAACTTATCCCTGATTTTGAGAGGAATTCAATTTGGATCTGGTATTGTGAGCAATTTAATTTGGAGGCCTCACATTCTTTCATTGGGTAATATCATTTCCATCTCTTTGTTTGTAATTTGCAATTTATGAGTAGTTAATCATTATCGTTCTTGCGTTTGGTGCATTGTTGTTATGCAAAACTGGATATTCACACTTGATATTATTGGATTTGAGTTTTTAAAAGATTGAATTTGGCTATTTTCCAATTTTGAATGTGAATTTTCTATTAAATGGTTTTGGCAGTTTGGATCATCGTCAACATGTCCGTTATTTGTATGACCATTGTTGCAATTTGAAGTGCTTTACAAACTTTTGAAGTTACTTATTAAAGTGGATTGTTTTTTGATAGTGTTACTCGTGTTTTTGAACCCCTTAATTGAATTACATGTGAGTTTGGCTTTGTTGCATATTGGAATTTTAAAGTCCTAATTAATTGTGGAAACTTGGAACACTTATTGATATTTAAACTCAAAGATTGGTTCATTGATTTCTTTTGCCATGAATATTGTGATGTGGTTCTTGGTTTGAAGATTGGTAGCAATTAATATCAATAATTAGTTTTGTACAATCTTCCTTGTGTTTCTTTATTGATATTTGGAGTATACTATTGGTTTTGAAATTGTTAAGATTTCTTGAGATTATGCATCTACTACAGAGTTGTTTTGGTTAATTGTTAGCTGCCACTATATTGTACTTTTTTTTTGTTGAAGAATTGGTGTGAAATAGGAATACATGGAATTACATGCCTTTCTTAATGAATATTAGAAGCATGTGATTTTGATATTTCTAAGATTATAAAAGTTGGATAACAAGGAATCAAAAAGTGTAATTGGGAAACCCTGCTAGTCAGTTATGTTCCATCCGCTTGATGTGTATTTTTTGTTGAGTTTTGAGGTTTATGATGTTACATGCACTAGCTTTGATGGCTTTGACTTTACAATGTCTATATTTGTTGGTGTTGGTTGTTGTATTTCATAGTTTATGCATGGTTTGATATTTGAATCATGGGATTTGCCTATTGTTTACTTTTGGTTTGCCTGTATTTGTGGATATTATGAAGACAAAGTTAGGTTTTTAGTTGGAAGCCTTGGATTGTTCGATTTATGTTTTTGAACAGGATCGCTGAAGTTTTCTCCTATGTTGTTGGTGATTTATTGTCATTCTATTTTGATCAACATAGAAATCCAACATGGTACAATCCTTCATATTGTTATTGCATTTTTGTTCATTAGCAATAGATTTTCTAAGATGATTTGAGGATTTGTTAACTTTCTTAGTTTCTTCATTGTTAAAAGATTTGGATTGTTGGCCTATGGTTTAAAGATGCATCAACATGCATATGTTTCTCATATGGCTTGAAGGCACATTTACATGAATATGCTCCTCCATTGGCCTATTACTTTGTTATTTGTTGCCTTGTTTGACGCATGTGTTTAGCCTTATTAGTTTGTTGTGAGTTCCGTCCATGGTGGTTAAAGTTTTTAATTGAGCTTCTTTCATGGATGGTTAAAGCCTTATTGATGTTAAGCCTCATTGAGACTTGTTGTGAGTTTTAAATTTTTTTCTAGTTGTTTGACCTTATACTAACTCCAATTCACATGCAAAGTCGTAAACCATTTGATCTGAAACTCGTTTAATCGATATTCAAAATTAGGCAAAAATGAGTCTCAAAGTACTAACCTCTACAGTTTGGATTGGGTTGTTCACATAGGCCTAAACTCACTCGTTGTGTGCCCGTACTAGAGAAAAAAGAAAACATTTGACCCATATACAATGACTTTTTGGGGCTTAGATACATTTTTGTCCTCAAATTCTCCAACTATGCGATTTGACCCCTTGATTTTTTTGTGTGATTTTAGTCCTCATGTTCACCTTTTTTATTTTCTATTCCCTAGTAAAAAAATTGACCGAATTTCAATGAGCGCAAAGGCTTCACATGATTTTGTTGAGT
This sequence comes from Vicia villosa, assembly GCF_029867415.1. Lineage (NCBI taxonomy): Eukaryota > Viridiplantae > Streptophyta > Magnoliopsida > Fabales > Fabaceae > Vicia > Vicia villosa. Next base: position 214,332,724 of record NC_081181.1, read on the forward strand.
TTTTTTTTCTAATATGATTTTGCATGTGTAATTTTTATTGGCCCGAGTATTGTTCGAATTAAATTACTAAAAAACTCCAAAAAGGCTTCACATGATTTTGTTGAGTTTTTTTCTTATATATTATTTATTAGAAATAGAAAAACATGAGTGTTCCATACGAAGGACCGATGATTAAAAAAATACGATGAACGGATATTAAATAACAAATAAGGTGAACGAAAGGTGGCACCGAAGACACGAATGTTAAAGATTTTTATTTTATTTCAAGTAAGATTTGCTTTTGAATAAAATATTATTTATGTTGGATAAAATCTTGACTAAAATAGTTGAGAATATTTATTGTTTGTCTTCTTTCATTTAAGTCCACTATAAGCCACACGATAAAGTAATTGAGAGAAAAAGGAAGAAAGAAAGAAAAAAAAGACTATGCAAAAGGTACATAGCAACAAATAAGTATTAAACATTTGTTTAAATATTTTGAATTCTTATTTATGTAAAGTTGAAGTGTTATTTTTACGGTATTTTTGTTTTATTTGTTTAGGGTGTGATGTCATATTAGTCTACAAGACATAGGTGGAATTTCAAAACAATTTTAATGCTGATTTAAAAAGATTCTGATGCAAGTTTTTAATATTTTTTATTTTCTTTTTTTGTGATTTTAATGCAAATTTGACCAATGTTATTTTATTGCAAAAATTTAATCTCATAATTTGAAAATGCTAGTTCAAATCTCTTCTATTCAAAATAATTATTAATATCATTTATTTAATAAAATTCATTCTCCAATCCTTTAATAGAAATTTGATAAACACCTCCTTAAAAAATAATAAAATTTGCCATTTATAATTTATTAGTATATATATAAATAATATATAAATAACTTGAAAATGAAAAATAAAGAAAAGAGTATCCAAAAAAAAGTAATAAAGAGCATTAAAGTGCTCTCTAAAGAGTTGAATAGATTTATCCACAAAAAGAAAAAATGAGTTGTAAAAACATATTTGCAAAAAGACCCAAATCATTCATCTAAGAGCACATGTCTTGGTGCAAGAAAGAAGAGTCACCACCACAAGAAAACTAACATGAAATGTTAACCTTTATTACACCGCACATATTTGCTGATGTAAAAGGCATAGAGTCCGCGGTGAGTGGAAAAAGAAAGAAAAAAAAATACAAAGTAGTTGGAAGTGATGAAACAAAAAACTCTGTTTCATAAATGCTCAACTTTATCTCATTTTTCACTTCATTTCCGTATTTAAACCTTACTTATACCGCTGAACTTAATTCATTCATATTTCATTTATATTTCTCATCTTGTTCTTTGTTTCTCACCACAATATGAAAAGAACACTTTCTCTTCCGCTTCAGAAGGTATTTATTTATTTTTTTCGAAATTCAAATGAATTTGTAGAATTATTTTGATAGTCAATTAGTAGCTAATGAACTTTTTACGTGTAGGAAAATCTTCTGATGGAAATACCCTACAAAACATCAGAAAATTCATCTTCTTCTTCATCATCGTATTCGAACGAATTTGTTGCGATTAAGATGCCATTAACACCGAGTCCAACACCTTCTCACAAGAAGGTGAATTTTCTTGTGACTTCGCGTTCTGTCGATGCTCCAATTGTTGATAGTGATGGTAACAACAATCTAGGGATTTCAGCAAAAGAGAAATCGTCGAGTACTAGAAGTATTTTACCGAAATTGAACTTTAGGTATAATAGGACTTCGTCATCTGATGTTGAAAAGGGGATAAGTTTGGCTCCGGAAAGTCCTCATGAGAAGGCTTCAGTCTCGGGATCAGTGTCTTTGAGTAAGCTGTTTGCGCCGAAGATTTATAGAACTTCTTCGTTGCCGGTTGAAGAAATCGGGCGTGTGAATACTGAGTTTGCTTTTGGTGGATGTCTTGGTGCTTCTCCATATGTAAGGCTTTAACTCATTAGTGTTTGTAATATCAATTCTGAAATAGTGGTTATTTTGTTTTTTCGTTAAACAGTTTAATTAAACGTGTTTATCATATAAGTGATTTTGTGTGAATAAGTTGCTTTTCTAACCAAAGATAAAATAAAGTTGTTTTTTTGAAGTGCTTGAATGTAAACTTACACACAGTTGGTGCTGAGAAAGTAGGAAACTACATATTTCAACCCGCTCATGCGTATCAAATGTTTCAACAACTTTTTTTATCATTTGAGTTGTATTTACGGGACCAGTCAACCTCTTTTTGTAAAAGCTATAAGTTGCTTTCATAAGATTTTCTGGAGAATCTATATAAATAAGCTGAAAACTGCTTATGGATATAAGCTGAAAAAAACTTATGGTTATGTTTCATAAGCTCTCCCAAAAAAGCTCATAAGTGCTTATGTTAGTAGATAAGCTGAAATAAGTAAATCCAAACAAGTCCTATTTGAACATACAAGGATTTAAAATGAATGTTGAATTTTTCTTTAGAAACCCTTAGATCAATGCATTCTTTCCATTTTCTACTCCTAGTTCTTATGTGTTATCAAATGTTGAATTGTTTATCCGTTGTTTTAACCAATTTGATCCTTTTGCAGAGAAGCCAAGGCTCGATAGCTCGCACTCGCTCAGAGCCCGTGGATAGCCAAGAAAAAATCATAAGGAAAATGGATAAGTTTTTCCGCGTTGTTCCTTCCACCCCAGGTGCAAAGGAAATTAAAGAATGGTTAAAAACGTCCGCAAAAAAGGATACTGGTATTAAGTCTAACAATACAAAAGCTAATTGTTTTCAATTCTATATGTTTTCATTAACTCAACTTAAAAGCCTTTCTTGGTTCAGAAAATGACGGCGATAACGGTGAAGATATTGCTGAAGAGGAAGCTGTGTGTAGAATTTGTCTGATTGAGCTATGTGAAGGAGGCGAGACGCTAAAGATGGAATGCAGTTGCAAAGGCGAACTTGCATTGGCTCACCAAGAATGTGCTATCAAGTGGTTCAGTATCAGGGGTAACAAGACATGTGATGTGTGCAAGGAAGAAGTTCAGAATCTCCCTGTCACTCTCTTGCGGATCCAAAATGTTCAAACTCAGAATACCGGAGCGAGGTCTCAGCAGGAAGATGACTTCAGGCACGTGCAGTTATTTTCATTTCATAAAAACTATTACTGGTATACGTTGAACGAATTACGGCAATATGCTTTAACTGAGATATATGCATATCTTGAGATCTTATGGACAACTTCTTTATATGGCATAATGTAAAATATCTAAAATATGGGGCCAACCGAACCAGTTTACTTTCATGCACTATAGCACTATTGCGTAGCGAAATTTGAGCAAACCGCTATTCCCACGATCTATGATTTACTTGTGTTGAAGTTGTAGATTTCAGTTTACTATTCAGAATATTATTATGCAGTCAATTTTGTTTTGGGATTTCTGCAGTCGATTCAAGTGCACTGGTTTGTAAACGGAATACAGTGTTCTCTTTGTATCTTTCTTGTACTAAAAATAATTGCTATCGGTAACACTTCAATTTGTGTGCGCAATTTAACAGGGTTTGGCAGGAGTTACCTGTGCTTGTCATTGTCAGCATGCTTGCTTATTTTTGTTTCCTTGAGCAGCTTTTGGTAAGAAAAAAGGTTTTCTTATTTCTCTCAAAGTTACAACTCGGTATAGTGTGTGTTTAACAAAAGCTAGACATACCAGCTTCTCAAAATCAAGGTTGAAAAAGGCCTTAAACGTGCGGCAGCAGTGGCCCACTGTGTTACCAAACATAGGCATAGACTAATTAATTCAACTCTACGCAGGTTGGAAAAATGAGAACCAGAGCGATTTTCATTTCTCTTCCGTTTTCTTGTGTACTGGGTCTAGTCTCCGCCATGACATCAACAACCATGGGTAGGTTTGCAAAATATCCCTGAATAATAGTGTCAATATACTTTCGAGGAACTCATCATAGTCAAGCATTATTTATAGAACCTTGTATGGTCTAAAATGACATAAAATCTCTCTTTTTTTGTTCAGTGAGGAACAAGTTCATCTGGCTTTATGCATCTGGACAATTTCTCTTGGTTGTTATCTTCGCACATATATTTTACCCCTTGGTAATAGATTTTTGATTCGCTTTGTACCGAGTCCTGACACGAAGAATCACACATACTTACTTCATTCTATTAGTTTATTACCATGCAGGTTGGTAAGCAAGCAGTTTTAGCAATCCTTCTTGCATCATTTGCTGGATTTGGTGTAATGATGAGCGGAAGTTCAATATTTGGCGAGTTACTCAAATGGAGAAGAACATTTCGAGCTTGGGAGCGGCAGCAGCGCTCTCAAATGATGATGAGTGAAGGACTATATTCTCAAGGTGTAATTACCCCACAACCAAGCCTTCCCACCTACAACCAAGCTACAGTGCAACATCAAAATCAACTTAACTCAAATTCATAGCTGAATTGAAGTCTATATGGCTACTTTCGTGTTATCTAAAGCAATTGTATAGGCAATTATCCGATTAAGCTCTAGCCGATTTTCAGTACTGTGATATTATGCAGGGTGTATTGCAGCAATAGGGAACAACTTGGGACTATAGCTTTCTATGGAGATATTGTTTTTTTCTCTGTTTTAAGCATCTTATTATGCATTCTATCTTGGTATGCAGTATGTCATATGCTAATGCTAAATAGTCAAAAAGACCATTATATTGCTGTTAGTATAAGATAATTTTTGTTGTCTAATAAAACTGGAATGGAAATGTGAGTTCAGTACATTTGGCGTGTATATTTGACATTACAAATATGAGTTTATATGGCATTACATTGTGCATCAACTTTTTGCTATTTCATTTGAGGTGCTAAGGAAAAGGCAATTGCCAAATTGACAGAGATATTTAGGTGAAGTTAAAAGTAGTGGCAATCTAAATGAGAGTTGGTTCTTATGCAGAGAAGCCATGTGATTTAAATGCTTTTATTCTATTCTACAATTAAGGCAATGGGCCTAAAATGCTGTAACAAATATCTAATGGATGAAACTGATATAAACCTGAAAACGTGATCAGGTTCACTTTGCAAATGTATCTACATAATCCTAAATCCTAATCACAAGATTTTGAAAAACCAATAGTAATAATAAATTACTAGTAATTTAACAAACTTTTCTGACTGTCAGGAATTTTTTTTTTTTCCTGTTGGAGCTCAAGCCCACGCCAATGCGGTTAAAAACGCGAGAACTTTGACATCTTTGGTCTTTAGAAGATGCGTCTTGTTAGATTTAGGTGTAAGAGAGTTGTATATAAACTACCATTTGTCTCAATTTTTAAATAATGTGAAACTATTTTGGCCAGTCCGAAACAGTTATTCCCGGTCGTGGATAAGGGAAATTGTGCGAACTTCAAGTTTTCACGGACGACATCAATGTTTCAATTGATTTAACTTCACACCACTGTTACTTGGTATTGTTCTTCTTGGGTGTGAAAACTTATGACGTTGTCCTTTAGAAAAGGCATTTCTTCGAGTTGAGGAATATGGATTTTGTATATAAACTATCCTTAATTTCGATTCTCAATTGAGACTATTTTGGCCCGTCAAAAAAATAATAATAATATAATTAAAAGTTCAAATTGAATTAATACAAAAGGGGATAGAGTTTTGTTAAAAAATCTATATTTAAGGACATATATATTAATTAGGATTATATTTAAAATATAATAAATAAATTTAATAATTTGAGATAAGCTTTCTATTAAAAAGAAATACATTTTTTTCAATGAGGGTAAAATAGTATTCCAGCTCGCACCACTCTGGCACTCTCAATGGGTCGGATAACTTGGGACATACTTTACACCTCAAGTTTGAGTGTGGGAAGAATCAACTCCTCTCTTTTAGAAATGAAGAGTTTGATAATGATGTATAAAAGCATATACTTTTAAAATTGATGACATAATCAACCTTTTCTAAACTCAAAGTTATGGCAATCTCTTCATTATCACTCATTTCACATGAACTTTTAGAACCATTTCCAGGGGCATAGATCATTAACTTTTAGAACCATTTATTTAGGACACATGTAACCCTTTCTCACTACAATGTCATATTATGTGTCCACATCTTCATAAACAAATGTAATTCTAATGTGAAGGTTTCTATAATATCTAAACGCTAACCGCACACAATTGAACCAAACTGCACATAAATAATTTTACTATGATAGTTATACTAATTTATTATTTTGTTTTTAATAAATATTTAATTGTTAATACTATATATCATCAGTGTAAAAAGTTTTATAATGGCAATATATTACAATAATTCTTTGGCAGGATTTGAAAATTGGTATGATGAAAAAAACAAATATCTCTATTAATCTAAAACGTGTGCATGAGAAATCATATAAAAAAACTTTAACACCGACATTGTATATGAATTAAGGAAAATGCTTATTAGTAAAAAAGTATGAAAGCAAGAAAGGCAAGAATTAAATCTCAACCACTCATTACTACCACCATCCCATGATCCCTATTAAAAAAGAAATTAAATTTAAAATCAATTTAAAATTATGCTCTAAAACAATGACAAGTGTTTATTCTTGCATTTCTTATTCAAATCCTTCTTACTATATAGCATTAGTCATGAATTAAATTCCTATAATAGTATTTTTAGTTTAATATTATTTATTTATTTCATGTATTTTTAACATTATAGTCATTATTTATTTATTTTTACTTTTTAGTACATTATATGTTAATTTTAATATATTAAATTTATTATGATTAACATTAATTAAAAAATCCTCAAAATGCCCCCTGTTTCGGAAATGCATTTCCGAAGTCATTTTTTTATGAGAAAAATGGTGATTTCGAAAATGTGCTTTCGAAAACATATTTTTTTTGATAAAAAACACTAATTTCGGAAATATACATCCGAAATATTATTTTTTTTCCAGAAAATAAGTGAATTCGGAAGTGCATCTCCGAATTCACCCCCCCCCCCCCCTTTGAAGAATTCAGAAATGTACTTCCGAAATAAGGTCTGAGACAGAAGAAAAATAACAAACAACAACGATTCGATTTATTTGAAGGATGAAGATTACAGCGATCACATTACATAAGATTAAAGTTACATATTGTTAAACACGGGTAGGTTAGGATGAGTCAACATTTTGATAACGTCGGCCCCCGGTCTTTGAAGTTTCGCATCCAACTCGAGCGTACCCTTCGAAGAAAATCGGTCGAAAGTTGACCACAAAACCTCTAGATCCTCGTCGTTCTTGACTTCAAATGGGGTGAACTCAACGTCTCCCTCGTCGTTAAGCGAAGGCGAGCGGTACTCGAGCTTGACAACCTTCTGATTTTTCGGATATTGCAATAACGTGTTGAGCGGCGTTATCAATTTCACAAACGGCGTGTCGCACGAGAAGCGGAATTGGAACGACATCGAGTAGCCACTGGTGAAGTAGACGAATGCTAGGTGGGGGTAGGTTTGTGTCATTTGTGTTTTGTGGTGTGAAGAGGATGAAGAAAAGTGTTGTATTTATAGACTTATTGGAGTAATAATGGCCCAACAAACCTTATCTTGCATTCAGTGGATGTTTCGGAAATGAACTTCCGAAATTAGTCTCAAAACAGGTATATTTCGGAAATGAACTTCCGAATTATGCAGAAACAGAGGTAAAAATCACATTATGTGCATTGCATTCTGTTTTGATATAACAATAAGATATGCATTCAAAATAGGCATAACATAAACAATGACAACATTAAACATACTTATATTATATATGTATTGAATCGGTTTGATTTTACATGATAAACGATAATACATACCAAAAATGACACGCACCGGTCATTACAAAAAAAAAAACGGTCTGGTTAAAACTAAAATTCGTCGAACCAATCGGTGGCGCTTAAATCTAAAATCGGTATGTTCTTCGACCGCTCTCTATTTTCCTCATGCTCTTCCCTCATCATTTCTTCAAACTCCGCCATTCTTGAAACGAAAGGATCCGGCCAAGTCTCCGCCTCATTTGTATGATGTGTCGTCCATTGACAAGAAGTAGCCGGTATAGGACACCCTGGTTTCAAAAAACTTGCACGAAGTGGCGCGATCTTAGATACCCGATACATATGATGCGGCTCGACGCGTCCAATGGCGGTCGGCTATGAAGTGGAAAGAATGTCTCACATAGTCCAAATCTCGTCAAATCGACACACACCCGATCATACGCACTTGATATTAGATGGCCCATATCGGGGAATGACATCCACTTCGAAACCGGGGCGATACCACTAAGTGATGGAACAAGTGAATCATGAAGTTTCTCAAAGTTTTCTTGATTTTCATAGAGACGGGCGTAGATGTCCCGATGCGAAGTCAACTCCAAAATAAGTTTCCGTCAAATTAAAGTGTGATTTTCTTCCCCCTTTTCCGAGCAAACCCGCAACGGCCCGATATCCACAATTGTCGTCGCCTCCAACATCAACTATGTTATCGATATATTTGTGCATAAAAAGCGGCATCTCATCAATGTAGATCATGGGTGATTTTTTGATCGGCGGTGTGCGAGGCGGCTTCGAAATACGCGCTCCTTTGTTACCACTACACTTGGACTTCGATGTCGGTGAATCCGGGAACAATGCATCAACATGTTCAAAGTAGGAAGGAGATCGTTTGGTTGATATGTCTTCTTGGGTATTTTTCGGCTTTTGGGAGCATCTTTCGTTTTAACAGGTTGAGATGGCGGTTTCAAATCGGTGGTCTCCGGAAATGGAATTTTTTGCAATTGTTCTTTTATGTGCATTTTCATTGTGTATTCGCTTTCGCAAACTTATCCATTATCACTTCCAACTCGTCAGAGATGGTGATTTTGGAATCATTTTCTTTCGGCGGGTCGAAGTCATCAAAACAGAGCTTCTTCCAATGGTCGATTACTTCATCCATGCGTATCAGTGAATTCAACTTCATATTTTTAGAAAGTATACAAGCACATAGAAGCCCGTATGTCTTTCTAATTGTGCACTTCGCTTCATGAAACATAAAATTCAATCCCGAACGAGATATGTTGTAAATCAATTGCGAGAATAGATTTTGGCCCTTAAACCGGTGTTCCATAACCGTCTTACTCCGACCGAAAGATGTTTGAATTTTATTGTGTTGATTTTCGAGCATTTGGTTCACGGTGTCCCATTCCCGACACAAATCTCCCTTTCTATCACCCAACCATCTCTTCAACACCACATGTGCGGATTCAACTCGGTTAATCGTAGTGCAACCAATATGTCTTACTCGATCCGTCCAAGCACAAACAACTTTTTCCTTTACTTTGTCAAGGATAGTGGATTCGACATAATGATAAAAAGTCTTAATAGAAACGCACAAAGACCTAAAGTGTACCAATTTATCGGTATACAACTCTTCGGAGTGTGCATCTAAAATATCCCTCCATGCGGCCATAATCCTATCCACCACAACACCGGCTTTGATGTCTTTACCGTTTTCATCCGGCCTATCTTTCGTGCCAACAACGGGTTTGAGCTTACTTCTCACGTTGCACGTTATGTGATACCGGCAAAGTAATGCGGTCGATGTCGGGAAGATGGTATCGACCGCATTCATCAAAGCATTGTCCCGGTCGGTAACAATGACACTTGGAATAACCTTTTGATCAACCAACAAAGACTTGCATATTCCCAAATCCCATGTAAAGTTATCTTCTTTTTCACTTTCCAAAAAAGCAAATCCGACCGAATATGTCTTTTCCGTCGAGGTCACACCGACAATCTCTAGAAGAGGAAGCCTATACTTGTTGGTCTTGTACGTCGAATCCATCACAAGAACGGTTGGAAATGTGTTGAACAATTTGATACTTTCGGGATGAGTCCAAAAAATGTCACGCACCATAACTTTGTCCTCGGACGTTCGGAAGCTTGACACGTATTGGTTATCGCCTAATAGTTTCAAAAGTTGTTGCATTTCCGATCGAGGGCCCATTTTCAAGACTTTAAGATTGTGTCGCTCATTGTAAACTTGCTTGATATTTGAAACGCTATTCGGATTTTTTCCCTTCAAATCGGCAAGTATGTTTCTCGACGCCACTTTGACTATCGATAAATCCGAAATAACATTCTTCTCTTCGCGGGACAAACAACACGGCGTAGGATGCCCGTGTAACTTGGCATCCAAGGCATGATTATGAATTCCACAAATGACGCTTAAACGCCACAAATCATCAATCCTCCGAGTCACGCGCAACTTAAACGGACACCCACACTTTCTCGATCCTGTGTCTTCATGTTTTAACACCCGGTTTGTTGGTACATACCTCCCACCCCTCTCGCAATTCAAAACGACAAAAGCTTTCCGTCTACTATTTCCATTATCGGACCTTAAAATAACAATGTCAAATCCAAGTTTACTAGCTTCGCTACGAACCCAATCAAGCAATTGTTCACGACAAGCGAAGCTCCGGTCATTTGTAAATTGTTGTCGTACATCTACCGCATCGATCTTCGATTTAACATCGTTAACCGGATCGTTATTAACGTTGACATATTTCGGAACTACTACGTCATCGTCGACAATGTTGTCCGGATGCACCATACCTAACATATGCAAAAATTAGCAAAATTGGCCAAAACTGTTTTTTTACTGCCATACATGATTTCGGAAGTACATTTCCGAAATTGTTTAGGTAACTCATTTCGGTAATACACTTCCGAACCATCGCAGTTTTCTCCACAGATTTCATCAATCAATTTAGTGAAATAGGGAATGAAATGAGAGATGTTTACCTCAAATTGTAGCTTTCTATGCTCCCTATAACGTAATCAACGGTTTGAAACTTGATTTTGAGACGAAAAATGATTTGATTTTGATGGAAGTTTTGGAGAGGGTTTGTGTTTGTTTTGGAGAAAAATGATGAAATAGTGAATGAGGGAAAATGGTATATGAACAGATTATTTCGAAAATAAACTTCTGAAATAATACCTGACTGTTAAATCCAACATATTTTTTGAATTTTCATGCATTTCGGAAATGCATCTCCGAAAACATCAAAAAATTGGTGTTTTCGAAAATGCATTTCCGAAGTAAAAAAAAATCTTTAAAAAAAATTACTTCGGAGATACAACTCCGAAGCAGGGGTAAATTGGGATTTTTGCTGGGGGTCAACCCCATAGGAAGGTGGGTAAAGAAATTTCCAAAATTAATTGTCTCGAATAAGTTGAATTCTTTTAATCAATAGTCTAAATCGCTTCACAAGTTACTTTAACTTTGGGATAGATGTTTTCTTTTCTTAATTTTAAAATCGATGAAGACTCCATTTTGAAAGCCCATATTCTAAAGGTGTTTTTGTGATAAGACTAAAAAAAAAAAATTAGCTTTTAGCTTATAATTTTTAACTCACATTAATGAAAAAGCTCTGTTTAGTAATACTATTTTAGTTTTTATTTTGTAGTTTCTTTTACTAGTTTTTAGCTTTTTTTTAAAAGCTATTTGAAGTAGCTTTTGAGTTTGTAGCTTTTATCTTATGACTTTTTTTTACATTTATATCTTTATTATTTTAATAAAATATTATTGCCCTTATTAATTAAAATTATATTTTATGTCATTTTGTATCTATAAGCAATAGCTAATTTACCAAACACTCATGTTAGCTTATCAACTATCAGTCACTAGCTATCAACTACCAGTTACGAATTAGTTTTACCAAACTGAGCCTAAATTTATTTTTGACTTAAATGTATTTTTTGTCTTTCTATTTTCAAGTTTTTTAAGTTTTAGTCCCCCATTTTAAAAGTCATTGTCCCTAAATTTTACCTCATTCGAAATTTTATTAGAACAAAAATTATATTTTTAATAAGTTGGAAATATTGATTAGTACAATTTATTATTTAATTAAAAAAATTTATAAATTTATTTTAAAATTATTTAATATAAATTTTTTAAAAAATAGTTTAGACTTTTAACCCAAATCCTCTCAACATCTCTTTAGTCCACATGCTCATTATTTAAGGTTTCTTAAAGCTATATAAAAATTAAATTATTTGTAAAGAAAACAATATGGAACTTTAATGGTCTTCTTTATTCCTCATCTTGTATGTTTTATAGTTGAATGCACATTGTCTCAAGTCATAACTTCATAGCTCCCAAGATAGCAGAGTTGCGAACCAGACAGAAAACAAAAACTAAGACATTGCTGCAAGGTTGCAATGAACCCAACATGTCAAACCTTGCAAACATCCTCTTGATGTGAAATGCCAAACTAAATATTAACAGTCCTAAAGTTAAATTATCCAATCTCCATACTAGATTTTCAGTATTCTTTGATGCACCCCTAAGTTTGCCTTACCTTCAGCAACCCAATCTCTGCATAGCATTATGGCCTTTGTTCCTCAATAAAAAAAGTCTCTACTAAATACTTACTTATAGTTATACAACAATATAATCGTACAGCAGTGTTGATATTTATGATTTAATTTTTCTCTCTCACTCGTGTACTCAATAGTTTCCATTGTAAATAGTAAACCAGAAAATGATGCACATAAGTTCAGACAAAAAAATTATATGGATAAGGCAACGCTCAAGCATGAACTCAACATCATCAACAACAACAACGACAAAATGAATTGCAGAAGAAAAATTATATGATTGAAACAATGATATTGAGATGGAAAAAAATAGGTGATCATGTGTTGTTGTTGTTGTTGACGATGAAACAAGAAGAAAGATGAAATAAGATGGTCATGTGTTGTTGATGAAACAAGAAAAAAGATGAAACAAGATGGTCATGTGTTGTTAAAACAAGATGAAAGAGGAAGATGCACTTCATTATGTCCCACATCGTTTTTTCTAAACAATTATTTAGTCTTTATATATGTTTAAGAAACATGCTGGAGAAATACTATAGCCTATATGTTTTTGTTCTATATTTTTTTTCAATAATATTCTTATTTAAATTAACCAAATATTATAATAAATAGAATTTGAAAAGTTATTAATATTTTAAAAAATAAAAAAAATTATTTTTTAATTAAAAATGACATAAAATATGACGTGGAGTTATTGTAGCA